>NC_040022.1:7864740-8186322 GCF_000972845.2 Larimichthys crocea
CCAAGCGTCAATAAATAAGCTATTACAGCATAAGACATCAGAGGCTCCTGAACACTCTCTTCCCTCCTGACCTCACCATTGACCTTTGATTCCAGCAATTTCTCCACAACAATCACAGAACATGATAACCTCACTTTTCACTTTCCAATTTTTTTTTCCAATCACCGACTGAGAATCCAGCTAATGCTGAACATGTTGCTGATGAAGCTGTATTTAATTCGTGAGAGTTATTACTTACACTTCATCTTGCAGTACACTTCAAATGGTTTCAGCGGTCCACTGAGATCAGGATCGATGGTGTAGTTCCCAGACCAATACTTGCCACTGAGTCTGTATGCCTCGCATGACTCTTTATAAACCGCTGTCCGAGAAGTGAGATGATCAATTTGTTAGTATTAGAAAGAAATATGGCATTGGCGAGTTGAATTAACTTTAAAGAAAGACTTATTATAGTGATAAGACTACCGGCCAGGACTTACACATGTGACACACTTCTCCTTTATAGCCTGTGTTCTCACACAGACAGATAAAATCATCCCAGGACTGAATGCATCTACCTTCATGTTCACAAGGGTTTGGAGTACATCTGTAGAGAAAAGATATGTATACTGATCTTTTTTATGTTACAAAAGTGAAATGCCATCAGCTCCAAAGAAATGCCTCACTCTTAAGTCTCACTAAACACTCTACAACTATCTTGAATGAGATCACAGCCGTTTGATACTTGCTATGTTTGAGGTACATAAAATAGTTTAGCAATGTTGTGATATTAATAAAATTATATGCTAGGTGCTACAAACTGTAACTCAGGTTCTTACCTATCAGTTATGCCACATGTGCCCAACAACAGCTCAGCATATCGCCCCCACTGTCGTTGTAGAACAATGTCAATATCGAGCTGTTCGTTGTCTATGAATATATGCTGCATGCAACCATGGAAACGGTTCAACTTCGTCTCACACCTCAATACTGTGTTATTGGTTTTCGGACAACCTAAGTGCAGGAGAGCAAACATATGAATTGAACAGTGCAGATTTGTAAGTTGATTTCAGGATTTGTCAACAGCTGTTTTAAGTCATCAGCTCACCTCCGAAAAAGTAGCGGTCTCCTGTCCGAATTGTGAAAGGGTTAGTGATCTTCAGAGGAGACCCCTCCTCCTCATCAATTGTGAGAGTGAGCAGGTTGTCTCTGGCTGCCAAATCCACCGTATGCCAGTAACCGTCATTTAGCCGGTATCCTAGAGTTTGGATAAATGTCTGTCATGTAATGTTTCTGCAATCAGCTTCAGTACAAAGATGGCATGCACTACGCACATCTATGCAGAATTAACTCTTGGTTAAACCCCACCTCCCCAGGTGCTGTATCTCGATTTGCATACTTCCATGCTATTTTGAGTACATTCACACTGTCAGTTTATGCAAAATGCACTGTAATGTGAGTACCTAGATGGTGCACTCATAACGGTTAAAAAGTTGAGTGTGGAACACTGGATACCTCATACCCTCAATTGTGGCCATTTTGGCTACGTGGCAAAAGCAGAAGGACCCCGGCTTTCTCAAAAATGTAAGTTGTACAACAGCCATTCTTGAATTGAGACAACACTACCTTGCTGATTTTAGCACCCTATGCTAGGAAGTACATCATGTGCACAGTGTACAAAAGTGTACTCAGGAGTATCCCAATTGATACATTGCATGAAATTTAGCATAAAAGTCTAATAATAGCTTAGCAACCATTGGCTACAAAAAATAACTTTTGCCTTGGTCTGTGATCAAGGATCAATTGTTTAAAAATGTGAAGAATTGTGAGTAGCCTGTCATCTATATCACTGTAAATCGAAGGTATCATGCAGAATAGGCACAACAGTAACTAGGGGGCAGGATTTAGCGAACTGTCAATTGCATGAGGAGCTTAAGGCATTGTGTTATCCAAAATCTTTAAATGTAATCTTTTCTGTCATATTTGATAAGGCCAAAATTGCATAAGCCCACCTGCAGCAAATTGGAGTTTCTTCTTGCCAGGTTGGAATATAGTGACGTTGATCTGTCCCTCGCTTAGGCCCAGCTCAAGGGCACCCAGGTCATCAGCAAATCGTGTGAACATCAGCAGCCCAGTGTAGTCCCATGAGCGGAACTTAAACTTGACAAACATACGGGGCCTCCTGAAATAGCCCGGCACCTGCAGGTAGTTGTTTGGCCCAGCAAAAGTCATCGGTTTGAGCAGAATGTCCCTGCAGGCAAAATGTAACTTTTTCTGAGGGAAGACAGACAAATACAACCATATAGGTTACACTCATTGCTATTATATTCCATGAAACATATATTTGACAGTGATTTTACTACTGGATTATTGTATAATGGTTAGCATTTAGCCGACCTTTCGCGGGATGTGGATGTCAGAGTCTTCGTTCTGTGCCTTGTTAATGATGTTGACGTCATTGATGAAGACATTCTCCAGACAGCCCCGGAAATTTGGTGTGGTGGGCAGGTGAGGCAAATTTTGTTCTATGACTCCTCCTACATATAACTAGGAAAAAGGTATTAAGGCACTCAGTCATCATCAAACAGAAACCATTTCCTCTACTGATCTTAGCTGTGGATTTCATATATCCTTTAACTACATATAAATATATGCGTCCATGGGGTACCTGCGTATCCAGATCCAGGTGTGTAAAGTCTCCTTTACAGATGCCCGTCACTGTCTGACTGTCCACTGTGAAGTTCACCTGTCGACCATAGCGCTTGATGGTGACATAGTGCCAGTGTAGATTGTCAAGAAGGCTGCCAGCAGTCAGTGTAATTCGACCATCAACTTTGTGTATTACACTGCTTCCTGAAAAACAGAGGGTAAACAAATGCTCAGATTAGCTCTAAATAATGCAAAGCTGAGAGAAAAACCTTTTTACAATAAAGGAACTGTAGGACTCCAGATAAGCAGAGATTGAGATATCCCCTCGCAGAAAAGCCTGCCTCTTTTTGAGATTGATGTCATTGTCAGATATTTTCTTTATCCGAAACTCTCAACAAGAGCCCTTCCATAAATTTCAACTTTATGGGGTGTCCCAGTGTGTATAATAAAGGCATGTCCAAAATATTTCAACTTTATCCAGCAAACAACATAGACTGTACCAAGGCTGATGTGCAGGTAAAGACGGCCTCTTTTGAGCTCCAAGGTAAAGAGATCTCCTTGAATCCCCTCACTGTGTAACAGCAGACCATCCTGCTCCAGAGTCTTGAAGTTAATGGAAATATCGTCCTCTAGTGTACGTGACCTCTTTCCTGGGTACATGTAGACCACTGAGTCATCGCCGTTGTACTGTAGCACATAGGAATCTGCAGACAAAATTTCAAAATGTATTGATTATTTTCCAAAACCACTTAATTGGATTTAGATTTAGAAAATATTGTTCAAAGTTTATTTGATGTGCATACGGTTATACAGAGTCTTAGGCAGCATTTAAAGGTTTTAAGGACTGTACAAGTAAATGTTAGCTGGCACATTTCCTGGAGCTCCTCAAATGTGTTGGTATTTAGCTATGTGATCTTCCTTTGGATGAAATCAGGTGAGATTAGTCGTTTGTTAACAAGGAACATATTGTAGCATACTTGGTACTTGGATTTAGTGGCATATTTTGAAACATGATTAAGTAGGATTGTAGAATGTCCTTGGATTTAAATCAAAGGCATTACATTCCTATGCATCAGTCATTTTTACCATAAGAGCAGCCAAACAGCTCTAGCCTCACACCAATCTTCCCTCCATTCTCTGTGTTCCACGCCAGAGGAAGCAGACGAATGTGTTTAGCAGTAAAGGCGTAATGGAAGACATTCCTCTTCACCTGATAATAATTCCAGTTCCCAGGCAGCGTCTGCAACCAGATTAGAACAGGAAATAAAAGAGAGAGTTATTGAGTCATGGCAAAAGTGTTAACACCTTATTTAGAGACTGGAGATGAAATGATGATGAGATTAGCTTTGTCGGTCTTGAGAGAGATAATATGCTGTGCTGTCTTTGTTTCTGTGCCAGTGACAATGAATATAATGGAACACACACTGCCTGGAGAATCATCTGTAAAGATCATGTTTGACTAGTTAATCCTCCCTTCATCCCTGTTATGGCCCTCATCCCACCCACACTATCCTGGATCACCTACAGAGTTTCCTCCATCCATGATGTACGGCGTCCAGGAGTCTGGTCGGTCTCCATAGAGCAGGGTGTACTTGGTGACCCAGTCATACGAGTTGAAGGTCCCCTGAGTGGCAATGGCCCTCAGTCGATACTTCCTGCCCAGGTCTACCTGCAGCCATGGCTGTTTGTCCCTGGGAGCTGGGGACCAGCCACTGCTGCCTGAGGGGAGGAAAGAGTGTTACAATTTGACAGAGATGAAATCATGACTAAACACACATACATTAATGTGCCTGCCTAAATGGGCCATAGTCACCAATAATGTTATAAGTTACACTCAATGAAATTAATCAATGAATGAATGAATTAATTCAATGCTACAATAAGAAACTTACCATACAGTTTGGCAAAATTGGCAGAGTACAGAAAGTTATATCTGGAGGACGCCAAGAAGGAGGAGGCATAGAGCCCGGAGACCAGTGGATCAACACATTCATCTGCAATAAGACATCAAGGTCAGGAGTTATTGAGAAGGATTTCTCATAATGCAGCATTCACAAATCACATTCAAAATTCTGGATTGTTCTGGGCAGCTAAGAGCGTCACAGCTGCACAGCTTAATAAATAAAAGACCATTTGGAGTTTAATTAGAGGTTAGTACATGCTCCATGAGACTTAAATAGACATTTTGCCAGCTCAGTCCAATTAAATAGCACAAACACACTTAGGCTTTCTGCTGACAAAGATATATGAGTGAGGTCCCAGATTCATATTCAACAATAAAGCACCTAAATAGCCAACTAACTGTTTTGACATGTGCTTTCACAGGGTGCATCAAAATGAATAAGAGCTACTGACGATAACACACACTATCTCTGAGATAAACTATTGTAAATGTCATGCAGTTGCGCAACACTGCCTTCCTGTTCCAAAAATGGATCTGGTCTTGTGTTGTTCAGTGTTGCAGAGGCAGAATAAGAATGATGCGGCGTCACATCGGGGGATGTGTGTGCGTGCCTGTCGGTGCCTGGGTGTCTCTGTATTTCTGTGTTATTTCTTCAAAGATTTTGGAATTTCATAGGCAGAAAAGTCCAAGACAAACTGAGACATGTCGAGTTGCTAGTCTGCATGTGGTTTACAAGACTGATAGGACCATCACCCATATGCTTGGGCTCGCTCTCCAGCCTACAGCTATTACAACTGATCATAATTCTACCTAATCTTGCTTGTGTCACGGCTGAGGATAAATGCACGATGCCCTCACCTCGAGCTGCAAGAGAAACACTGTCTCAGTATGCTCTTTAATACTCCTAGGAGATTTAATAAAGATAAGGCTAAAATATATATGGGCTGGGTTCTGTATTGGGTTTTATTTGATTGTGATTTAATTTGATTGTGTGTGTGTGTGTGTACAGGAAATAGAAATAATCCTATCAGTATAAACATCTCTAAACGTTTAGAGTTGTTTACAGGCAAACAGGACTCTTGTCCTTGTAATTCCTGTTCTTACAGTCACAAAGGTCATAGAGCACAGGAGAAAAGGCAGCAGACAGTGGCTGGAAACAGGAGACATTAGCAGAATTAGTATGCAGGCTGCAGATGACACAAGATGAGAACAGGGACTGCATATACTTACATTTTAACGGTTCTAAGCAATCAAAGCAAAAACAATGAAAAGATGAGAAGGAAGAGAGCTTTCATCCGCTGCCTCGCAATACTACATGAAACACAGATGAGCCATTATACAGCACAAATGCACCATTTTCTGCCTCAGCCGGTAGCTATGAGTTAGTCACATGAGTTCTGTCACCTTTCATGCAAGGACACGCTGCACATTCTGGTGGAGGAAGCATGCTGAGCAAGGGAAATATGACCTTGACTATGTGCCTCTGTTTGCCTCCCTAAGAAGTGTTCTCACCATATATATCAGACAGAAGTCCCTGCTATGCTGCACATGATCAATAACAGAGCTTTGGTGCATTACTCCATTACTACAAAGTAAAGCCATTTTAAGTGATCCACTGCTCAAATGGCTATTTAAGTAAAAATATTTAGAAGCTTTGTGCTGCACAGGGAAAGTTCATTTACTGCTAATGGCTTCATGTTTATTGATCTGTTTTAATTCCTCAATTAGTAGTAAGAGGAAAGTATTTTACTTTAAATGTGGAGAGCAGCTCCATCGCAGACTACTGCAGGTTAACCCAGGCCACTCAGCTCCTCAGCTCCTCCCTATGGCAAGACTGTCACACACTCCATACCCCCACCTACTCTACGTCACGAATCCTTCCCCTCACTCCGAGTCCTCTCTTCATCTCCATCCCAACTCTGAATAGCATCAATTACTATGAATTACCTTGATAGCTGCATTGCTATTTTTCACTTCTCTCTCCCTGTCTGCTTCTCTCTCACTAAGTGGGCGTTGTCATGTTGCAGTAGCTAAAGTGTACCTGAAGGCTGTGCAGAGCACCCAGTCACCAGGTTTTCACCCCTCTCCTTGTGATTCTGCATGCCTCCCTCCCTCCTTCCTTTCTCTGCACCACGTAGAGTAGTCGCTTTCTTCATTTATCTTTAAGGGGCTAGGGGGAACGGTGAGGCTGTGTAGAGCTCTAGCACCACACTTGCTGAATCATCAATCTGCGTGTAGGCTGCTCTGTCTGGGCTGACACATCATTACTGCTGGGTACAGTATGTAGAGAGACACCTCCTCTGACTGTCACTAGCCTGCGATGCGTGATAGCTGGAGGTTTCAGACCATGAATGAAGATATCCATTAATATTATATCAAAAATACTGCAAATGAACAGCACTATGTTCTGACAATGGGGTTTTAATAAAGCATTAATACTCAGTAGGGCATCACAGTGGGTGGTGCCGCACTACTGCCAAGAGTAAAAACACAAACAGCACATCAGAATCACATTCTGACTTCAATTCAAATCTCAAACTGCCTAGAAAAAAGTTTCCACACGGAGAAATACGCCCCTCTTTATAGATATCAATTCCCCTCACATGGACAAACACTCAGACTCTCGTGCTGCTAACCATGACAGAATACATAGAGCATAAACTTGAGATGTATGCATATGCATCACACACACACACACACACACACACACACACACACACACACACAGTGAATCTCTGGGATCTGAGGCTCGATTTAAATCTGGCATGGTTCCACCGTGCACTTATATACAGTTGGCTTGCAATAAAGAACCAGCAGGCCCAAACCCACAGCGCCCACTTACTGGTTAGCAATATGTGATGCAGTCATTCCTGTTCATTCACTTTTTCAATCCCCATAACGCTACAGCATCATCGCACCCCTCCCTTTCCACCTTGTGACAGAGATTCAGCGGCAGCATGGCGCCACAAACAAGCCATTTTTCATTTAAAAAATAAACTTCATATATCTTCACATGCATGACAGGAGTATTATTTCCCAACAATAATTTCACAGAAAGAGCTCAGAAAGGAGCAAACTACTAATACATATTCCCAACTATCCACAAGTCACATGACAAAGCATCCCTCTTTCCCCAATCTCATATCAAAACTAATGAGTCATGCATTGCACTGCATGGGGTTAATGAACAATCAAGATCCTCTGAGGTCATCCTAACAATGACATCATGCATAAATCTTATTAATATGCATACAAGCTCTGTGATGGATGCTTAGATGACACCTTAAAACCAATGTGAACCCTAAACATAGCCCCACCTCTGTCCAACTATAAACCCACCACATGGCTGCTTCATTGATTTTGCATCATTACTCTGCCAGGTGAATTAGTCATGTGCAGTATACTGGGCTTTCATGGACAGGTGATGGGAACACAGGCTTCCCAAAAAAAAAAGTACTGCAGTGGGCTGGTCCCGGTCAGGACGCTGAGCCCTGCTCTCTAAACCACCACTTTGGAAAGCGGATTTTCAGCGACAAGAACACACACTGTCATAGCGATTTTGGAGATGATAATATCAGAGACAACATAACAGACTCTCGAGCTGCATCGTGCTTTACGAAGAGAGTTGAACCCACACGGTGCAGAAACTTGCGTGCTGGCTGAATGAAAGCACTGCAATGCAGACAGTTCAGAGCATATGGGGATCGCCGTGCGCACCTTCCGCAGGACCGACGCGGTTTGCTCTTGCACTTTCTTTGGACGGGCGATCACACAAAACAATGCTTTAATGAAATTACAATAGCCAAGACAATCAGTGACATTTAATGCTCCGCATTTTAAGGCTGTCTGGTTATATCGCAAACGTGTGTTGCCCTTCAAACATCCCAACACCCCAGGCTACATTTGGCCCTCCAGTGTTTTTTTTTCCCACTTATTACCAAAGGTTATCTTGCAACTTTTTCTCAAGCAGACGCTAAACGATATGCAGATACGACATGTAAATATACTTTGAAATATTTTAATAATATTCTAGCGATCGATAATAGATGAACAATCAGTGTTTCACAAGACTTACGTGATGAGCAATGTTGAAAACCCAAAAATAAGAGGCATATGCTCAGTATTTTGCAAGTCATCCTTCACTTAGGACACGTTTCTCCGCATAGGCTATGTTAATTAGACCGTAGATTGTTCTGCAGCATCCTCTCAACCCCCTTTAGCCCAACTTTAACTCGCGCAGCTCCAACTCCTCTTCCCGGGATCTCGGGCAGCCTCTACCGGAGCGGGGACGCGCATCGACTGCTGGTGCTGATGCTGCGCTTCGCCGAGAGCGCGCACTTCTTCTTTTATAACCTTTAAATTGTTTTATTTACATGACCGTCATGTAATGGTGTGACTGCCGTATGATAAAAATCCAACGTAGCTGTAAATGTGATTAACTAGCAGAGTTGCTTGTAGGCCAGATGCGAGTTGGATTCTGTTAGTCCCTCATGCAGGAGTCTGGATGCAGAGGAGGCTGGAAGGCAGGACGGGGGAAAACTTTTTCAGTCTGGTCCAAAACACATCAAAATAATATGAGGTTGTCTTCAATCTCCAAATAAGTTGGTCAAAAACAATAAAAAAAACACCTGGACTGTGTATCACATCAATCCACTGACAAGTTATTCCTTTCCTGTTCTGTCCGGGGATCTCATAACCCTGCACTTTTCATAGCAGCCAAATGTCCAAGAGTGCACTAGTGATGAGATGGTTAAGAAAGCTTTCCGTCCAACCAAGCAGATCTGCACTTGAAGCCCAAAAATAGGATGGAAGTCCGTAATATCCTGTATCATCAGCAGAACCACAAAGAATGTCAATGACAACACGGCAGACCAGCAGGCTGCACTGCTCTGTGTGTTGCCTGTCTGACCTTGTGCAGGTAGTCAGTTCATGCGAGTGCATTCACAGATATGCCCAGAGCAGAATAGGTTATAGGATGATGATGCCAGCTGTGCCTGAATTCAGACTCATCCCTGCGCATACAAACACACACACACACACACAGCAGGGATGGGGGCGGGATAAGACTGAGGCAGAGGGGGATTTGTGGCAATGGGTGGCACACTGACCATAAAATAAAAAGGCTTTGGGATTAAGAAGTGGGTTTATGGGACGGCTGTTTGTCGGTAATGATGTTAGATTGAATGCCCAGGCCAGTGTGGGGTTTATCGTGTTTTCAATCAAATCAGATTGTCAGTTTGTAAGCTTCCTGCCACTGGTTTTCCTCCAATTATATCTGTAGAGAGAAGGCAATGGCAAAGGACAAGGGACAATATGTAGGACATCAAATCAGCAGAGGAAACAGATGCAGCCCAGGCACTGAAAATGTATCTTAACTGATGCGAGAGTGGTACAAAAATGATTTGGAGAGGTAACTTATCTCAATCACAGTGCAAATCAATATTCTTCGACTGTTCTGGATATGTAAGAGAGGTTTTTTGTTATTGCTAGAGTGCAGTGGTCTATAATATTTCACAGATACACTTGCTCAAACAAGGTGCAATCTCAAGTGAAATTATCCCACACTACTGCCATGCAGGCTTCAACAGTTTATAAAAACGTTTCCGTACACCAATTTTACTCATTTTAAAGGTGAACAAGCAAACAAACAGGATTATTTTGTTTCTTCAGTGACTTCTCTTTGTTAGACTATCACACAACATCAGTGAACTAAGCTTAAAACCAGCCATTATCTTCGGATGACTGCAGTTCTGTCGTCTTCAGATAACATGTACAGTACACACAGGCACACACCCTCTCTTTCAAACATTTACACAGCCAGATTGCCATCTGTTTCTCCATTGACCTTTTACATTTGACCTTATGGTAACCATAGAAACCGATGCAGAACAGACCTATCACTGTCTGCTTATTCATCTGGACAAAAACAACAAAAGCGATAAAGAAAATAAGCAAAATAACCTTAAACTAAATAAACTGATTAACAAGAGCAACTGGGGGTAGAATTTCCAGCAAATATAATTCAGGTTTTCCAAGAAACAACCTCACTCACACCATGTTTACTGCTAAATATACCCCAAATATGTAAAATAGGCCCTACAGTCCTCGTATTTTTCTGACAAGAATAGTTCTTCCAATGAAGGGAAAATAATTCCAGCTATTCACAATAAAAGACTGAGTTGTTTCAAGGTAAGACATACATTAAATGTTTCTAATATATCTTAAAATATAGACAGAACATAATAAATGCTTTCCCTTCATGCATGTGCATTTGAACTAAATTTCCATTTTGCAGGTATAGCAGCAGTTTCAGTCAAACCACAACTGACCACTAGATGTCAGAAAAAGCTCAGACTTCTCACACATGATGTCCGCTTGCAGGATTTGACTGATGTGCCGTTGTCCAACTCTCTCCTACTTTCTATCCATCACTTATCTTTCCTCTGGAGATCTTTCATTGTGTTTCATGCTGCCAAAATGCATTAGACCTGTATATAAATTATAAGCGAGGCAAATAACATTTGAGTTAATAAAATGGGTCTGGCAGGACAATGTGGCACTTCCTTTGTAAGCAGTTTTCAAGAGAAAGCTACAAAACCACACCTATCGTAAAAGGTCACGTTCTCTGTCTTGCTCACACACACACACACACATATTCAAACAAGCTTACAGGTGGAGACCCATGATGGCCCTGTTTCTCACAAGTGTTTTTTTTTTTGATCAGATTGTACTTTGGTCTGCCCCCATTAGCACTGTGTGTATTTTCCATAGGGGTGCCACTGTACACTGCATAGGACATGTTCTGAGGGTACGAGCATGAAAACACACATAGAGTCGCAGGAATTCTCACACATAGACATACATCGTCAAACCCACAACAACGGGCACACAGACACACACTCAAACAGGGGGTCACGTTATGACTCACACCCAGATGTTTCCAAGAGATAGTGTTGTTGATCTGTTATCATGGCTGAGTTACTTGTCATGAAGATGAATGAAGGATTCTGTATGAGTGATGAGCACTAACTTTATTTACGTGTATCTGATATGTCAAAAACAAAACACTAGTGAAATGCTGACGATGGCTGGTTTGAAAATGTTTGTCAGAAACTGTGGAATTCAGCAAGATTGTTCTCTATTTTGACTCCTAAGACAGGTGTTTATTTTGGCCACCACCTATGGGAACCTAATGTCCTTGCATACTGGTGGGTGAGCTGCTGTAAACAGGGCTATTCAAGCAGCCTGTTCTCAGGTGTCCATACACTGGAATGACCTCCTGCTGGTGAGGGCCAATCCCATCATCAAGTAAGCCCAGCAGGAGATGCACAGCCTGGGATCCCACCTCTAAAGATCTCCCCCCAAGTGTTAGCTCACCTGGTGTGTCCAAGACAGCTGCTGCAACCTGTTAGACCTCTCAACCAACTCAGTGTAGGACACAGGCCGGGGGTGAAGGGAATGTTCCAAAACCAACTAATGGTGGCTTCAGTTGAGGAGCCAAGCTTTAAAAAAATGTTGGACATTTTAAGTACACAGCTTAGTATAAATATTGGAGACAGCTAGCTACCTTTAACTCTGTCCAAAATGGACAAAATCAACCTAGAAGCAGCTCAAGTTTAATCTATACAAAAAGTGTAAAAAATAAAATAGCAACAGCTTTTACTGGGAGTTACTCTATGTGATTTCCTGGGATATGTATGATGCTGACATGAGTATATGTGTTTATATATGTATTTAACAACCACACATCTCAAGGAAGTAGTCCATGATTTTATCTCCTTCATTTCAACTGTTGAGCTTTATTTTAGGCATCACGTGCCACCAGCGTGAGATACTCAGGGATACGATCTGGACCTAGTGTTGGATCTTCATGCCTGAGCCAAATCTCAAGCCAAATCAGTAGAATATTTACAATCGCCTCTTAACACTCACTTTTTATTGAAAGACCTTTGTTTTCATTTTTACGGTCCCCTTATCCCAATTGTACTTCTGTTATACCTTGTTTTATTGTTTGAATTTTAGTTTTTTCTACATAATATTTTCCCAACTCTTCTCTTATCTTGTAAAGCCAGTGACTTGATTTTTTAGGTCAAGAAAATATAAAACTGTAGCAGTTACAGATCAACATACATTTGGTATATGTTCCTATTCAGTCACTTTGATTCGTTATTATATTTTCATATCATTACAGGATATCACAACAACAGGAGACCATGCGAGCCACCTAAGCTCTCATCAGATTCCACTTTACTCTGTTAAAACCACCAAGAGATGTTTGTGTGTTGAAGTACAAGTGACACCTATGCTTGTCCCTGGTGAACACACACACGCTTACAAAGTTGATTTATTCACAGATGTTATGTCGAAGGTAGATCCACAGTGACAGCTCCACAAAGACAACAGCACTGACACCTGCATTAAGTTTAAATACCAACAACAGCTGCGGCTGTGGAGATGCATGAAGCTGAGACACTTTTGTTTCATATGTTTGCTGCCAACACAACCACACACACACACACACACACACACACACACACACACAGATGCATAGCCCAGCCAGTGACACACACACATACACCACTGGGTTGTGTTTCCCTCACGCAGCAGACAAGCCACAGTTATTTAGTCTGCCTCCCAGTTTGTTTGCCCACTGTCTTCTCTCTTTTGTTGCTCTGCTTTGGGCTTTGTTTGCTGTGAACTGCTGACTGTAGCAAATGACAGTTGCAGCTGGGAGGATGATGAGTGACAATGAAAAGGGTCACGCCAAATGACAAATTATGAAGGTGGTCAGCTTGGATAAACAGCGACGTTTCTGTGTTTGTGTTCAAAAAGCGACAACTGAATGATTCTTTTCACACGCAGTTACAACAGGACACTGGGAAGAAGTCCAAACTAACTTTGGTTTTCTCACATTTGCAAGTGGGTCTAAAGCAATTCTTAAGGTAGTTCTGTTGGCCCGTTTCTGCAGTGTACTGTGCTATGCACACACACCCACACTCACACACACACTAAGTTATCTGGCCAGACATACAAACTGAGTCCTTCCCCTCCCCAGCTCAGTTCCTTGGAGCTGAGCTCCAGTAAAGTACCTTTGGCAGCGAGGCTACAGAACGGCTTGTCCTCTCAATGTTGGGCCCTGCTACACTCACAGCCTGCAGGTGGGGTGGGGGTTGGGGCATCTGGAGGGCAGTGATCGGTGCAGCTAATGGAACAGAGGCCTATTTCTCAAGTGTTTAAGATCAGTTTGCAATGATGTCATACTTAAACCTTTATTCATGGGTAAAATAGACGAATGAAATATCCTTCCTCCTAAAATCAGATACTCCCCTGTTTCCTCAAGAGAGAGCGCTTATTAGTTGTGATGGGAGTGGATATTGTGCCTGATGATGAACCACTGGTGAACAAGCCTAACCACAGGCCGAGCTCATGGGGAGTTTGTGGGATACAGTGTGTCAGTGAGGGTGTGTGTTTGAGGTTGGGGGGAGGGTGCAGAAATAAAATACAGCCCTACTCCTTGCAGGGTTCACCCTCTGCATCCATGAATGTTGCTCTTAGAGGTCACAGCACCTAGCAACAGCCTGGAGCATGTCCTGAAGGAAACATGAGACAACACAGGCAGACACACACACACACAGTTGATATAGTAACATACATTATTTCCTAAACACACCCACATTAAACTAGCTTTGTTGACCTGGAGTGCAGAGAAGTGCAGGAACACATTTTTACTTTATAGTGTGCACGTGTCTGCATGACTGACACGGTTTTCTGAGATCATGCGGAAGACTTTTTTTTCCTATAGTCAATAGAGTTCAATAAATTGACCACATATAGGAACGCTTATAAACCAATGACAAGCACAGGGAAAGGGAAAAAACTGGTATATTAACCAATGCAAAGGTGTGTTGTAATTTGGTGTAATTGCACAATATTCACTTAAACTCCTGGTTCCTAAACCCTAACCCTCTTCTCTCCTCCTATATCCTGTCTCTCTGCGTTGAACTGTGTGATAAAAATGCCTCAAAGACTCCATCCCCTTTACAGTCTCTCAAGCCAGCATATTAACTATGAATAGCAGGCTTCTATTGTATGCAGTGTCACATTATGTTTGATGATTTCCTGCTTATATAAACACCGGATCTTTTTTTTGAACTTTTGAACCAAAGTAATTAAAGTGAAAAAAAAGAGCAATAATTCAAGAATAAGTAAGTATCCAGAAGATTAGATTCATTTTCCCACTGGCTGGAGCCTTATTTTTCTTGATTCCCATTTACAATAATATTTTAAATGATCACAGGAGTGTTAAATTCAGTTTTAGGGTGAATTTCTGTGTAAAGGCACCCTCATATACCCTCACAGTTTGGACCTAAGACAAGGACATTTACTTAACTGCTATGTGAAGGGCTGCTGGCCAGACTGAGGCAAAGCAGAGGGCACTTTTTCCATATTCATGTGATATAAACTATGTGTGGAGGATCACAGGAGTGTGCAGATTTCTTTTAGGGTGGGTTTTCATGTAAAGACACCCAGATACACCCTCGCAATTTGGACCAAAGGCAAGGAAGTTTACTTTGTTGCTCTGTGAAGGGCTGCTAGCCAGACTGAGGTAAAGCAGTGGGCACTTTTTCCATATTCAGTAATTATACTGCTTGTACTGCTAAGAGCCACTCTCAAGGCTGATATCTAAACACAGGAAACAAGAGCAACACCGAGCACAGACACGCAGGGCTAGACTCCTTCACAAATGGCTTACCATTTTCAGTGATTCTGCAAATCCTTTTGACATCTTTCAGTAGTTCTCTGTGGTGACCACCAATAAATAGGCTCTGCCTTTCATTTGTACACACACTCACTTCTGCATTCCTAATGTATATACATGCTTCTCTGCACAAGCACACTAATGCATGTGCACATGTACAAATGCAAAGTGCACACAGAGACCACAAATCTAGCACCGGTTCAGATTTTGGCAATGTGTCATCAATTCTGTATTCAGCGTACTTTCACACAGTCAGCATCCTAAAAATAGCTGAAGGACTTTGGCTCTCTGCCTAGCCTCCCTAACTGTCAATAAGTAATCTCCTCCCTCGAGCAAACACTTTGAAACCTACAGTACCACAACCATTAACTGCGCTGTCTCCCAAACACCACAAGTTAATTGTAAATTATTCCAACGTGAACCGCCTCAAGTATGTGATAATACACCAGGGGGTAACTTGGTCAGTCAGTGCCTTTTATAAATGGTTGACTAGGAATAGGCAGATGTGCTCAGTATCTACAGGAACCCTATCTGTGTTTTTTTTATTTTTATTTCCTCTTTGATGTGAAAATACCAGATAATATGAGGAGGGCATATCTCTGCTGCTTGTTTGCATTGTCAGTTGTTGTGTCTCCTCTTCAAGTTTTAGTCTCAGCTCCCCTGTCTTTTTATCTGCTCCAGTTGACTATCCATCTTCATCAGTCTCCCCATCTTTCCCTTTCTTATTCCAGTACGACTCCTCCTCACTTGGCTTGTGATGACGGTTAGAGATAACAAGGCTTCTGGTATTGTGACGGCTCTTATTTTCATTTTTTCGCCATGGTGAGGAATGTCTGCTTTTCAGATTCTTGTTAGAGGTGAATTGTGGTGCAGAGCTATGAAAAAACTGAATTATGTAACTACATGGATTTAATGGATAGCGTGAGTAATGCATATTACTCACACTATCCATATCTAAACACTTGCAGGTGCAAATCTTTTTAAAGCGTGAAGGTATGATGTGTTTCTTTCACAGAAAATATTTTCAAGTTGCTGCCCACATACCAAGTAGTTGCATTAAAGCAAGTACTAAGACCATTCTTAAAAAATCACTAGCAAGGTCACTCCTCCTGTATTTCCCAGACTGTAGTAGAAAATAGCTGCTGTAATATGCAGTCAATAATGGATCCAACTTCTAATGGTGCCCAAGACAGATGCCTCAGGTATAGAATATCACTCAGTCTCTTAAAACCTGAGAAGCCTCCTTGCAACACAATTATTCATCCATTGCACAAGTTTTGCAGGCAGTTTATGTGTTGACAGGCTGAGCCAGTGTGCAAGAATCTGGAGCGCTAAGAGTTACTGTAATGAAGCCAGGCAGGGAGGAGAAAGGGAGAATGCAAGAGGGGTTAACTGGGGCGAGGGGGTCAGAAGTTGAAGCTGGGAATGTTTTCCCCAGCCTGGCCTTCCCTTGACACAAGCCTGTGTGCAATACAGTCCCCAGGAACAGATGTACCCACAGCCAGGGTTAGAAACACGTCCCTTCCTGCGGTGTCCCCAGTACTGGTAAACACTGTTCCTGAAGCACGTTAGGACGAGACAGGAAAACAGAAGTTACTGGACGTGATATTCATGGGAGCTGTGCCTGAAAGGTTTCTCTTTTTGTTGCATCTGCAACAAGACCCTCTGTGGCAGGATTTGTGTGCAGCTGAAAGCAGATATCTCAAATTTCTTTTCAAATTTCATTCATTTAATTAACTATCTTCCATCATCATTTCATCCCATTTTTCCATATATAAAGCCTATCTGTCACAAACGATCCACATGCACAGCTGGATATTTCACAGTGGGAACTTCAGGTCAAGTGCTGCTGTAGTTAAAGGGCTCCACAGCAGCCCTATCCCATTACATGGGCCAACAGCCGTCAAACAGCAGTCCTCTGTTCACTAACCCATAGCCTAAATCTCTGCTGGACCTAAACACACTGGGCTGGTGGTGGTTGAGGGGGTGGTGGCACGGCAGGATGAGGGTTAAGTTCAATGCTGGACACAGTGGGGAGGAAATCCTGTCTGAGTCATAGGTGATGGGTCACCGGGGGTCAGTTCCTATCCTAAATCCTTAGTTTGGGGTTGTCAGATAAACCCTGACCTTGGACCATTCTTCTGAAGAGAAGCTTGTGTAGCTCACCAAAGACGGAGCAGCTGTCTTGAGCAGACATAGTGTTTCTTATTGAATCATTTCTATATGCGCCTTCAGACCACATTGGAGGCTCAGTTTCAAATAAAACCTCAAAAGGATAAATCCCACAGTACTCCTCAAACATATCAAAATATTTGATCAATCATCATTCGGAGAACATTTGAGAGAAAAGCAAAACATACAGCCACCCAACTGTGAACCATGCAAGGAGCTCCTTGGCAGACAAGATGTCACATCCCTTTCTGTTGACAATCAATCTGGTTCACCAACATAAGAGTCTGGCTGTGATGCGGGCTGCAGTGAAACAAGATCCTGCAGGCAGGAATTCAAAGGGGAACGAGTGAGAGAGACAGAAAGAGCGAGAATGGAGGGAACAGTGCTCTGCGCTGTCTCCAATCAACTTGACATGTGTGACTTGTGTGTCTACTCTATGTCTCCATTGGAAACGCCAGTGCCATGGGTAGTGGGCAGGCAGGAAGTGGGTGGGACAAACCAGAAATAAAGAAAAAGATGAAGAACAAAATTTTATTACCACCACAGTTAAGATATGTGTATATCAAAAGGAAAAGAGTAACGCCAACTTATTTAATTTGCAAGCAATAAAACCTTATCCTCACTGTTGTGCTTCCAAGTGAAATCACATTTCTCTTGTTGTTGGAGCTCTACCATATCCAGAGTCAACATCCCATCATATTATAAGCCTCCAATAACTCCTCTTTTACTCCAGATTTACGCCTCCCTCTCCCCTGGCTTCAGGCTAGCCAGCTTGGCCTGTATTCATTCTGGGAGCCCAACCAAATCATCTGCCCTTCTCCTGATCTGGTGGCTCAACCTGACATACTGTATCAGGTTATCTTGAGTGTATCCAAGTGTGTGTGTGTATGCGACTGCGTGTTAATGGAGAATCATGTGTCATCTCCTGGAAAAGGGAAGAGAGCCACAGAGGAGAGGACAGAGGAAGACAGTCAAAGAGACTTGAAAGACCTGGAGAGAGTTTTTTAGATAATTTAGGAGAATATCATATATCAATATGTTTCTTTTGTCAAGAAATATTAAAAAGGCAGTTTCAGACAATATTTAATAGCTTCAGCTGATATTTGAAGATTATGCTAATATACTTGTGCTTTTTGTACTGACTTCTGCTCTTTCAGAAACCATATATGGAGGGAGGGCTTTTCTCTTTTTTCACTTTACTAGCGTGGGCCAAGAGAGTGAGCTCTAAAAATAAAACACATGTTCCTCCAGGTCTGTGGGAGCAGGGGCCCCCAGCATATTGTTTTGGGATATGGAGGAGGACAGGGAGGATCTGGCCTAGAGAGAGAGAGATACTGCAGAGTGGATACAGACAGAGAGGGAGCAGAGGGGGCAGGGCTGCTGTACTTTCAAGAAAAGAGTTGAGGAAATATTCTTTCTTGCACAAAATTGCGTGCAACTTCTTTGTGTACACTCAGGAAATTGAAATAAAGTCAATACTATACTAACACCCATCTCTCCTTTTCTGTAACCAATGAGGATTGAAATGTAGGGCAGTGTGTTTGTGTGTGTTATTTGAAAGTGTCTGTGTGTGTGTCTGAGATGGGGTGAGGGGTGGTCAGGATTACTGGCCATAATGCTGAGCACACCCCAGCTGAAAAGATGCATCCATGAGCCTTTTTACTGATTTACAAAGGCCTCAGGGGAAAAGTAGGAACAAGGGTTAAAAGTATCTGGAGGGGCAGTGTGCTTATGCAAGCTTACTGCAAAAACTATAGTGTGTGTGTTGTGGGGAGAACTGAATCAAAAGACTAAAACTAGTAGAGCAGCAGCTAAGTGCTCTTCTTGGTGAGGAATGAGTTAAAGCCAGCTGACTGAGATGTGTGGGGGGAGTTTGCACAGAGCAGAGAAGGGGAAATGAAGGGATATTAAGGGAGAAATAAGCATGAGCGCCGAGGGGGCTGCATATATCACGTGTATGGATTTAGCACCAGTCCTCCTACCTCCTACTGCTGTATCTTTGTAGACTGTTCAGCAAAGTGGAAGAGTGGGGGAGGAATATGTGTGTGTATTGGTGTGTGTGTATGTCCAAGAAAAGCAAGAAAATGACAGTAAAGTACTCCAAATACTGTGAGGGAAATTGCTGTTGTCAAATCTACGGGAGCATATTGCTGCCACACCAGACAAATAAAAATTCATCAGTATCAAGTGAAAAGTTTCACGTTACAACTTGATAATTTATTGTTATTGTTGTTTTAACAACATAAATTATTAAGTTATAATGTGATACTGAGAACATTTTATTTGGCGTGACAGCAATATGCTTTCATACAAATCTGATCTCCCGTTCAAGAAAAGTATTTTTAAAGTCTTCTTGAGTGCTTATCAAGATTGTGTTGAAGTTGATAGGACGTACAGTAAACTGTAACACAAGTCTACACACACTCAGCATTGAGAATATAATGTGAATATCTATGACAGAAAGTAACTAAATACATTACTCGAATACTGTATTTAAGTACATTTTAGGAACTTTTCCATTCCATGCTACATTATACATGTACATTACAGAGGTAAATATTGTGCTTTGTATTCCATTACATGTACATTATTTGACATAGTTAGGCTCCTAGTTACTTTTCAGATCAATATTTTACATAGAACATATTACAGTTCATAAAATACATTATTTATATATTATATTAACCTCAATAAACCAAACCAACAAGCTACAACAATAAAGTACTGCTTAACTGGTAGTAATAATCAAATATAGTAATAAAGTAACACTGACAGGGGATATTTTGCATAATGAGTACTTTCACTGCTACACTAAGTACATTTTGATTATACTTGATATTTGACAATACTTGTGTACTTTTACTTAAATAGCATGCATGTTTTTTACTTGTAATAGGTCATAGCATTGTACTTTTGCATAAATAAACCAGGTGTTACCATGTTACCACCTCTGAGTAAAGTTCAGTAAAAAAACTTGTGAGTTTTTGAATGGATGTATCTTCGTTATATGTGTATAAAATTACACATGTAGGCTATTCAGGTGTGTAATCTTCATATCTGTGACTGTAGGTTAATTAGAATAAAGCAGGAGGTGCATTTAAACTCACTGTTGAGTGTAATTCCCTGTGTGAATACTACAGACATCACAATGTGATTTAAAAAAAAAAATACTCCCACTCACTAATGAGCATTACAGAGTTACAGAGTACTGTGGAGACATGGTGTTTTATCGGTTTTATAACAGAGGCGATGCTTTGGCAATGAGGAGGCGTGCGCGATGGGCGTGTCATTCCGGGGAGTGTCTGCGTGCAGCCAATCAAACCTCAGACGTGAGGTCGGTGGGCGTGTCCGCCCCTCCCACACAGCCCTGTCCCAGCTGCAGCACGCTTTTGTTCACTCAGAAGTCAGACAGACGGGTCTTTACAGAGGTGCCTTTCACGTTACTTACCAAATGTGTTTATAAAACGCTGACAGCAACGGGCTCGCCGTTCAACTCGATACTTTTTTTTTTTCAACCTACAGCGCCAGTTTTGGGAGACTTAAATGAGTTCCTGTTGTACTTTGGCCGTGTGAAGTTGTTCAAACAAGGGGACAGCAAGGTACCGTGAGTAAGTTCACAGCACTCCTGGAGGAGAGGGGAAGGATTTTCCTTTGAACCAGTTCCCCGTCGGGTTTCTTGGAGTACTGCTGTCATGTACAGTTAGTAGACATTTTACATGTTGTTTGACAGAAAGGAGAGAGTAAGCTTATGCTACCCTTCATCCTCCTCGCTGGATATCTATGGAGAGGGTGTCCTGTATGCTCTCACGCAGCTGTTGGGAGTTACTTGCGGCCGAGGCAACACCGTGAGTGTTGAATTCACCGACCTGGATAGCAGAAGACGACACACTTAACCTCATTTGAATGCCTTTGCAAGGAGTTTGCTGGTTTCTGTGCTGCAGGCAGGGCTTCAGTTTGCTCGGACGGGACTATGGGGAGAAAGAGGAGGAAGAGTCTTTTGAATTGCGCAATAAGGAGGACTTGACTCCCAATGGACGGGTAAAAACTTTCCACCTGCACTAGACAGTAATGCATGTGCATGAATACTTTAGGTAGACACAGTGTGTAGCATCATTTAATTCAATATACTCCCTTAAAAAAAGTAAAATAGAGACTGTAAAACTGTCCTTGAACATTTCATAAATTTCATAAAACTAATAATCTCAAACACACATGGTTACAGTTCTTCATATGAAAGTTATTACATTTAAGAAGTAAAATGCGGATTAGACTTTCAAGGTATGATAAGAAATGCGGCCTGTGTTCATAAGCTTGATCATAGTTTGAAGAAGCAAACAGTGTTCACATGTTGGCTGTGGGAACCAGCTTGTTCAATGCAAGCCTCTATGACAGATGCAGAATACAGTGTGCTGCTGCTGCTGCTGCTGCCGCTGGCCAGTTTGACGTTCAGGTTTGCACTTTCTTAGAGAGGCTTGGGCAACATTGAGCAATACCACACACACACACACTCACACACACACACACACACACACACACACACACTCTGATGCAAGCTGTAAAACTCTGCAAATAAGACTGAGGCCTTGTCTTCTCTGTAATGTTAGTCATCTGATCAGGCACAGAGAGTTCAGCATTGTCCACCCACTTGTGAGGGGGCATTGTTGCCTTGAATCGAGGTAGGCTCTATCTGTATGACCCAACGTACAGCTCTTTATGTACAGTCTTTTAGAAAGATCCAGCCTTGGATATTCACTGAGATTTAGTGCTTTTCCTCACACACAGACACACTCTTTTTAAGGAAAATGTTCTCAAATTATTAGCCTTTGCCTCCAGTGAAAGCTTTATTATCATTATGTATTATTTGGTATCACAGGCCTTAGGTATTCTGTGCTGCTAAGACATGATTTACACTAACAGCATGGCGTTGTAGGTGGAAGAAAATACCACCTGGAGCCACTACTTGCATATCCTGCTCATCTTTTTCTTTTTTACCCTTTTGTATGCTTGCAACCAACCAATGCAACACTACAGCGATTTGCATGAAAACGTTGGGAATGGGAAGAGATAAGTTTTACACAGTTATTGCCTCAACAGTACCAGCAGCCACCAGATAAGAGCAACATCTGTTGCTCAGGGGTATCCAGAGAGGTGTAGCACTCTTTCTTGGCAAACATCCCTCTCTTGGTCATAATGTACCATCTGCCTGGCCACTGGTGGTCAAAGGAACCCGACTGTGCTCCATATTCACGATCAATATAAGATCATAGTAACATGTCCCAATGGAGACCTCTGATGACTTTTTAAAGTGAGTCACTTTCCCGGATGGCTCATTAAAGTGCAACCTATCCTTCATCTGCAGAATAGTGCTCTGGTGGTTGGTGGGATACTGCTGCAAGACCAGTTCAAATTTGTGAAACAGATGTAACTTTTTATACAAGAATAAGTCCTAAAACAAAATATGGAAGAGCAAAACTAATTAATATGCAGTTCATAATCTTCTGTCTGGAGAGCTTCTGCTGATGTTTTAGTGATGTAAACATTCATAAATGTGAACCGACTTGTCTTGAGCCATAAAAATGATGCTACGCCTGTGTTAATCTAAGCAATATATTTCCCTTTGAGGGACATTCTGTCCTAATCTATCATGTGGTTAGGCCTGTTCAGTTTATCAGATTAGTTCTTAATGGGAGGAACCACTTTATTGACTGATGTAACTGACAGTGTTTTAACCAGTAAGCAAAGGCAGTGAGATTCAGTGAGCTTTAGGACTGAACAAGCCTTTTTTATATTAAATCCACCTAGGTGTGCTGAAGTTATTGATTATTGATTCCCAAATGCTTGCAGGTAATCAATCCACTTCCACAAATCCTGTTTCCTCTTGATCTTTGCCATTGGTTTCTGGTGGTTATTGTAACTCTATGTCAATAGTTCACGCTGAGCCAATAATTAAGACCACAGCTGAACCACTCCAAGCCAATTTCATCAGCTGACCCAATCATAGCCAATGAAATTCGTCATGCTCCCCAGAGACCCTCCCTTCAGAATTGTACAGATCTAACTAGCACTGTTTGGCTTTCCATGGTGTCAACTCAGGGGGTGGGGTGGAGGGTTGAAGATGGTCTACAATGCTTTCCAGGGAAAGCCCCTCAGGGCTACGTTCCAGCATTTACCGAGAGAGCTCCATTTCGTCCAGAGCTTGACAAGCCACATTTTCAGACAGCAGGTCAGACCTCCCTGGGTGTATGCGTGTGTGTCTTTTGGACTTTGTAACGCTGAAATACTCTATTTAGTAGACCTCTGTCTGGCTTATGCCAGGAATGACCACAGTAACCCACAGGTCTGGTGGAGTCTCCCTCACGCTCAAGACATCCAAAACCTTCACCACGATCTCCTGCCTTGTTTTCCAACACGCTGCCAGAGGATGCCATGATGTGTAGCATCCACAAATCCATAGGCGACACACTGTTCTTTGCCAGGACTCCTTTCACTGAGGTTGGAATAATGAGTCAGTGCTGACGCTTGTGTAGGCTTGGCCCTTAAGAGCACAGGGCCATGTCAGAACCATTTCCCTGCATGTTTACAGACCTCATTCAAAGAAACTGCTCTCCAACAGCTGCCCAAACAGTCGCACTGAGCTGAATGCCTCCAGTGTTGGGACAGCAAGGCACTAATTTTAGGACAGGACATCCGTCATTCTCTCTTCTTTCCATGTTTCCACTGAAACTTTATTCAGTTTTTATATAACGTGAAGTCACGTTTACCAATAAACTACAGCCGCAGAGTGTTTGGGCCTGCACAGTTGTAAGTGTGGGCTGGAGTACTACCACAGTGCATCCTGTTACTGGGAACAAATGGGCACAGTCCGGCTAAGCTGAGAGCGGGTCCCATTAACCGTCACTACTGCCCTCTGTCTTCAGAGGTGTCACGGTACGCTGGTTTATATTTGGTTTCCGTTGCGTCTCTGCCTCACCACCTCCAGGCCACACATCTGGTCTTCAGGCCGACACTGGCTGAGCCCAAGCATTTCCTCCTGGTTACTCAGCCTCCCAGGAGAGCTGAAGGGAGAGAGAGAGAGAGAGAGAAAGAGAGAGAGAGAGAGAGGAAGTCAGCCACGGAACGAACACATCACGGCATCTTTCCCTCCATGCTCTGCTCAAGTCTGGAGTGATTCATCCCCTGCCCGTCCAAAGGGAGAGCTTTTGCCAGGGCTCTGCATCGCACGCTATCCTTGTTCCTTATCCCACAGCCCATTAACTCTATTGGAAAGCTATTTTTCTGTAAATTGTCGCATTTTGTGGAGAATTACTGAAAATATTCTAACTTTATCTACCCAACCCATTAGTTTATTGATCCTCTGATTAGTTTATATCATGGAATTACAGCTTCGCAGGCGGTTGATATGATTAGTATTGATTTGTCATTTTCAGTCATGGCTGTCTGTCTGAATTGGTTAAATCATTTATGGTTAACAGACAGAGGTAGGGAATTACCGTACACACACACACACACACACACACACACACACACACACACACTCTTCCATTCACATGCCGCTTGCTGACACTGTTCAGTTATTCTTGCCTGTCTGGTTTGACTTTTACAGTACCTCTCCCTTAGTTAAACATTAATCAAATCTCATTATCCAAACCCTCATCTTTTCCTCATTTGCCTCAGAGTCCAACTGCCTTATAAATATAATGCAGGCTCCATACGAGCCTATAAATTTGCACTTCATGTTTTCTTTTTTTTGTTTTTTTTGGGGGGGTTATTTTTAAGCCATCCAAAAAGAAGCAGTAGACTTTTTTTGTAGAGCAAGGGCTATACTTAGGCTAGTTTGCCCAGTAGTAAAGTGTGGTGTGCGAACTGTGAGGGGCCCAGAGCTGACCTGGATAGTGTTTCAGGTAGGCCAACACCCCCAATCTGGGCCGGGGCAGCCACAGGATCTGGCTCAAGGCTGTGGCTCACAGAGACAACAAGTCAGGCCACTGGGACACACAGTGCCGCCCTGCACACCAGGGAATGAGTCCAAATTGCACACAGGCAAGCTCTGATGTCTGATGGGGTTTTCCAAGGTCAGGTTGGGAATCTAGGGGCCTGAGCGCTGTGAAAGGAAACATCCTTTCCCATCTTCTGCTTAACAGGGGACTCCTGGAATGAAAAGTTCATTGTTCCACCCATGAAATTTGATTTTACGTGTCTGCCAGTGGCAGCCCCATTCGTAGTCAGTAGAAGCACTAACCCCAGTTTCCATACAAAACCAATGTCCAAGAAAGCAGGGAATGCAATTTGATATGAGTAGCTGGCTTGCAGTTGAGATAACTTCTAACATTTTAGCTCGTAATTTGTCTAAGATTTGTGGCTGTGTTGATCAGATAATCAACATAAGTACACCATAATTTTACAACGCAAAGTGCTGTGTTTATACAATCCCCCCCAGTGGTCTCTTTGTCTCACTTGTTTTCATCAAGCTAACAGCCTTTTATCACCCATTTGTGACGCTATAAACATGTGGATAGAAAAGATGAAGACCATCTCAAAGACTGGGGGTTATTTTTAGGTTAACAACCTTCTCAGAGAAATGACTGATCTGAATAAAAGCATTTCGGGGATTTGTTGGTCGGGGTGAATGCAGATATTACACAAAAGATTCCTCTGTTCCCCCACTCCTATATTAAATGAGGCTGTTTTGCATGCCATATTTCTCTCCACCAGCTCACCCCTTGCAAGTGAAAGCCAAGCATTACAGGAACAGAGCAGCTATGTGCTGCGGCTGCCAGGAATGGCTGCACGCTCTACTGTAACATGGCCACTGAAGGCAAACGATTGAGTGGATCACTCCAACCTGTGGACGAGTTTAAGGACAGACTACTGTTTGTGTTGTGTTATCATCTATTTACCCTATTCTCTCTCTTATGTTGACAGAGTCCAACTGAGGTGACTGTTTCTCAACCAACTTGCACAGCCAATGGAACAAATGGGTAAGGAGAGAGAAAAAAACTTTTTTTTTACCTATATTTTGGGAAGTAATAGTTCCTTATTTTACTCTTATACTTCCTCTGAGTGCTGGGGATTTTTGTATTTCTTCTCAGGCAGGCACGTGCGTAAGTAAAAGCCAGTCACTTGATTTTTAACTTCATCTGCAGTGTCATGACACGTGCCTCAGTTCACATCCACACACATCACCACAGGTGTGCAGTACAGGCTCATATATTATAACAGAGGATCTGACATTTCCAAGTTGTGGTAATACTTTTGATTGCCTATGGATAGTGCTGTCAGTTTTTGCTTATTAACCTTTTGACTGTTTGAGTTTTTCCATTCCAGAGGTTGGCTTGGCTGTGCTTACGAGTTGCGTTGGCCAAAAATGTGTCTCTCTATACGTCTCAAGAATAATGAAATTCAAATGGTCATGTGGTTGACAAGCGAATGCTAGTGCCAATGAAAAGGAGTGATTCATGGAGGGCTTGATTCAGACTATTAGTGCAGGGCTGTGATCTCAGACAGTGATGTAGCCAGGCTCTGCTCCTCTCTGTCTCTGGCATCATGCCCTTATCATCCACCCGCCCCTTTTCCCTTATCCACAATCTCTATTGTACATCTGCCGACTCACAGGCAATGAGTCACAAAGCTCCGACGTTTAGGACTATCATACACCACAAAAGAATAGATGGAGGTCTGCAACAACTCTCAACAAGAAGAGGGCTGCCTCAGGAAGTGGTTAGGGGCTGGGGCTGAGACATTTTGCTGCAGTGATACAGGACATGCTGAGACTTTAAGAGAATTTAAGGGAAAGAAGGAAGGGAAGACGTGAAGGAGGGAGGAAGGCTAACTGGACAGGGTGACTCAGTCCTACCTCAGCAGCACTCCTAGAAGAGGTGTGGCTCAGACGTGTGTTTGTGTGTGCGTGCGTATGTGTGTGTCACTTCTACAATATAGTGGAGGTGGCCTCAGGCCACATGGCATAATTAACTACTGGTTTTGAAGGGAGTGTGTTAAAAGTCTGGCTGTAATCATCACACTTCGTGCAGAGATTAGAGAGCATAGTGCTTGGTCATTACCTGGCCAATGACTGAACACGCCCAGTAGTTGAGCTGTATAGAGGGAAAGCCAAGCCTGGCTCTGATAAGTCAGGGCATTGTGATGTAGCAAATGGTGCCATATCCATTTATCTTCAGTCTCATGTTACAAGCAGGGCAGCTCTGGTTTTGCTTTTATTGAGCTATTGAATTGAACTGTCCAGAAGGAGACATTAATCTCAACTATTCGTTTGAATAATGGCCAGATTTGATGGTGACAAATTGTGGGGATTTACGTTTGTCCTACCAGACTGAAGTTAATATGGTAATGCGCAGAAAATTTGTCATGCTGTAGACATGATGTGGGAGGGCAGGGCACGGACACAAACCTTTTCATCTCCCAGAATTCCCTTTTTATATTAATGTACTTTGTACATAGTGTGCTAAAATTGCACGTGAATATATTTATAGTCACAATTAGTTTTGAAAAAGACATTATTTGTGTGCATTTTGAGTCTTGTGTCATGATTTAGGCTAGATAAACACAATGCAAATACACCATTACATTTATTAACTATCAGTATTTTTTCCTCCATAAAGTAAAAGAAGGATTACACCTTGACACAATTTGATCAAAACATCTTGCTATCACTAAAATAATGTGATACAGAACAGGATTTGTGTTTTTTTTGTTTTTGTTTTTTACAAGATAGAATTTAATACGTGTGACCATTAGTTTTAAGAGACCAGACATCGCTTTGGTATGTAACCTGGCATTGCTCTGCATGTATGCATTCTGTCCATTTTGAGTCCCAAAAACTCAAACCTGAATGGAATGATCAAATAATGATTAAACATACCACAGTACAGTGCATTACTAGGTTTCAGTTCAGGTCAGAAAGTAATCACAACTCCTTTTTAAGGTGACTGATCTGCAGAGGCTGGGAACAAAGTTTTCAAATGATAATATTATTTTGGCCTCTGTCAGGAGTCCTGTAATAGATTTGTGTTTGCGCTGACCTCTCCGTCACAGGCAGCTCTGCGAAGGTGTGGGTGTTGTACTGTATCTCTGCAGGCAGACAACACAAGGTCTCCCCTGACCGTTCTCACTCAGCACAAAGTGCCAAGCTGCTTGCCCCCTCCTGCTGTGCTCCCACTGAAATCTGTCTTGCATCATCACTATTTTTTTTTCATCCCCACTTTCCTGGCACTCAAGTTCCTTCTCATAGCTGGGCCAGAGCAGAGTACAAACTGTACCAGAGGTAAAGTGGACACTTGAGGACTTCACCATCTCCCTTTTCTCGCCATTTGTTTTGCGTCTGTGTTCTCATTAGCCTCCCTTCTTCTTTGACAAGTTTTGACAGTCAAAGACTTGACATAGTTCGGTGTGGGCTGCCAGGCTGTAATGGCTCAAAGAAGCCACTGTATTTCATGTGTGTGAAATGATGTGTGTGTGTGTGTGTGTGTGTGTATACATGAAACATGTGGGTGTTTGCATGAAAAGCTTAGAAGTGGGCCCCACGATAATTGCCTGTCTGAGTGTCCGTCAGCCTGTCTGTCAACCATCCAACCATCACAGATTGGACCTGTTTACAGCATCAGCAGATATAGAAAGAAACCATCTGAATGACTTGATTTTAAATTTTAAGAAGTCATTATCTCCTTTCAACATTTCCAAACATTTTTTTGCTGATCAACGCTCCTTCAGTCACAAACTCAGACTTCCTGTCACACACATTCCCCTCCTCCTCCTTTCTCAAAACATGACTTTTTCCTCTCCCCTCAGTCTAGTTCAGAGTTTCTTGGCAGTGGTCTTGAGTAAACAGCGTATTTTTAGCTGGGAGGTCATATAGGCCCAGTCTTAATCACCACATTCCCATTTTCCCACCAGCCCAGCTTCAGTCAGAGGCCCTTGTAGCCTGCCCATGCACTGTGGGGGAGGGGATGGAGACTTGAGAGAGAGAAATGGATTTCTACATAGAGAAGCTGATTATTTAGTGCTACATTATGACCCACTGTATTTTAATGAAGGTCGTCTCAGTGTAATCCTTTGTCCTTGTTCGGGTGTCTAATACACTGTGTAACTTGATGTATGGTTGACATCTGTATACAGTACATGAGCTTAGACGTCAACAAAAAGGCAGCTGGTTTGAAGTCATCAGTTTGAATAGTTTTTTTGGACCCATCCAGGCATTTCGTCCATCAGAAAAACCATACTGTATTTCGGTGACACATCAGCACAACGGTCATTTTTGCAACTGTCCATGTTCTTGTGGTCACAAAGACCCGCTTTGTATGCTGGATCATCTCCGCTGTTTCCACTGCGGTCATCCAAGCCAGAGAGCAAGGACACAACTTTTCTGACTTTAATTAGCGTCTCGCCGTTTTGATTAGACCCTGGACTGAAATCAATTACTCATCGCTCCAGCAGCTACCACCAGACACAAACTAATCAACTCATTGTGCTGCGTGGATTTAAGTGTGTCACCATTATTATCGCAGTGAAAGGACTGTGCACAATATGCTCATCAGTTGTGGTGACCTTATTTCATTGTGTGGGGACAGCCGATATGCTGCTGATTTGAGTCTGTCTGTAGCTTTATAGTGTAAATAATGTGTTAAATTTCGGTACAATGGGAAGAACATATTCAGACTTGTCTGTGTTCATAAATGGTTACCCCGCTGTGTCAGTGTTATATTTTATTAGGACAACTTCCAGATATGAAGGCTTTGTAGCCATTTCACCAGTGGTTTCTTTACACCACTATAATTATTTTCAGGAAATAGAAGATATTGTCACTATCAGAAATTCCTAATATCTCTAACTCATGATTACAGTTGAAATGATTGGGTGGCTGGTTCACTGATTGCTGTACTATTATTAATGATTTTAATGCTTTCAACAATAAATGCGGTCATTACTCATCATGTAAACACGGTAGAAGACAGAACAGGGTCATGGCCAGCGTGATGTACAGGATTTACAGGTATGATTACAAGCTTACTGCCGAACCTTGCAGCCACATAGCTTTTCACTAATGTGACTTATTAGATCTTTTCTCTGGACTGTGTTTGGGCATGCACACACTCTACTTGATTGACAGCTCCTCGACTCTCCTGTTAGTTTTGGTGCACCTGTTAGGGCGGGACACTAAACACCTTTAAACAATCTTTTAAGTACGTGGAATTGGGTTACCTCATAAATCCCATTAAAACCTCCACCCAACTAAACCTGAACAGCAGTGTGTTTACAGTGTTATTAATTGATAAGTTATTGCACTGTGTCCTGTTCATGTTGTGGATTTTACATAATCTATGTTAATTATTAGTTTGTAAGATAAGACAAGAAAAGTAAATTAGATATATTATTGGGATCGAACTTAGTAGACCTTCGTACATGAGTCGTATATCAATTCATAGGGCCTGTAATACATTAAGCTGCTGAACACAACAGTTGACCAGATGTTATTTGACTTTGCTTGATACCTCCATATGTCCTCTTTGAAAGAAATTTTCTTTGTTTCTTCCATCTGGACTGAATATTGTTATTGTGTTGTTGAGGTATAAAACAGATGTGATGATGTATGAAACTAAGTAACCAGGTCACACACAAACTGTTAGTGGTAACAGTTAGTAATGGATAGATAAGTATTGAACAGCTCATCTCATCTTTCTGTGGACCTCATTGGCTTTACAGTATACAATCTGTCACTGCTGTACAGGAGCCAGAGGACATTTACACTCACAAGACTCCACAGGGTGTAAATATGTGCTTTAGATTTATCATAGAATCAGATCTGTGTGGTTGTTCACACAGAACAGGGAAATATCTTCCTTCCTCTCTTAAATCGTGTTTCTTCTTTTCTGACTTTTGTTTTCGTGACTTCCCCCTCTCGCGCAGTTTATTTTCTAGGCTGAGCCTAACTTAAGTGATCAGTGCTGCTGACATTTTCCTTTTCACGTTCATAAATAAATAATTGTGAAACGCCTGTTTCCCATGGTCCACTTTTTCTGTCATGCAGCAGAAGTATCAACTCTAAGAGAAAAAGTGATGTACATTGTGTTGATTTTTTTATTTTTTATTTTTTTAACCGTACCCAAAACACAGATTGGAAGGAATACCTTGATTTTTACCACATTTCAAGCTTCAGCAGTTGAGTCGTGTGACATTCAAATGATGCTCCTCCTCTGCAGGAGTTGATGTTTTGTCCTCAAGAGGAGGGCGAGAGAGAGAGAGAGAGAGGTGCTGTCTGTAGATGAGCACTCGCTCTATTCTCCATGCTGTCTAATCCCCATGTCAAATTGTTTCCTGCACTCCACAGGAAGTTGCCCAGTAAAGGCCCCACCGTCACGGCCTCTGCTGGGACTTCTGGGAATGCGGGGGCGGTAAGCATGGGGCGCAGAGTTGGGGGTGGGTGTAAGTTGTGTGAAGGTGGTGGTTTTAGGGCTGCTGGACAGCTGTGGAGATCCCAAAGCCCCCACATCAGCAGTACTCAGATGTTTACCCCGAGCTGTATAACACGCAGTGTGATACATATCAGCCAACTTTTATTTTGTTGCAAAATATGTGTGACCGAAAAGAAAGTATAGATTGTATCATGTCATGCAGATATTAATCGGCCAAGCTACAAAGCTACGTGTGATGCTTGGGTCACCCATTTTACATCACTTGATTGTCTAAAGGATAAGAAAGACTCAGTACCTGCACTCATCATCTTATGATCTATTTCCATCAGGTTTGTGAAATGGGCCTCTTCTTGTTAATGAATGAATCCTTTTTTTGTTCAGTAACTCCAGAGAGCTTTGCACTCTGTATGTGGCTTGTGTGTGTGGTCACTAGATGCTCACATGTTTATATGTCTTGCGCTATTTAGTTTTTTCTTATTTTTTCAGCTGTCACTTTAACTCTATTTAGCAGTGAAGTTGTTTTAGAGCCAGTAAGCCTCAAATATTTAGTCAGTGATTCTTTTGATTAAAAACTACAATGTCTTCAGACCGTGACTGTATGTTTTACTCTTTTTACTCTTGATAATGATACTAACAGTTTTTGTAGAGACCGCTTTATACCGCTGTGGTCACCAGCCAGAGGGAGTTTCGACATTAGCCTGGCTTTTAGGACACAATGGTCAAACTGACTCTGCTTTGGCAGCGTTTAAATTGAAGGTCAGTGCTGCTAAAGGTCAAAACTTGGGTTTGAACCTTTGATTCTGTCACGTTTCTGTCCCTCCTCAGTCTTTACAGGACTGAAGTTGACTTATAAAGTATTTCAGGTTAAAGATGAGGGCAGTTAGGGGCAGAAAAACAGCTTTTTGCCTGTGTTAGCGGTATGGCAAAATACCCACATTTCTAAGAAATCTGCTGACATCAGAGCCAAGTTTGATTTTGAACTCCAAGCATATCCTTACAAGATGTATGACCATATGGAACCTCTTCAAGAAACTGTGAGATATATTTTTAAGACTGCTGGTTCAAATCCAGCAGCAGCAGAAGTTTAAAAATTCAGAATTGGCGTAGTTATAATGGGTGTAAGTCTGTGAATTTTCTTTTATTGTTATTGACATTTTGGATGCAAGCCCATCTCCAGCAACAGCATACAATGACCCAAGGTATTGCACCTGTTTGTTCACAACAGACTGCAACCTCCTGCCGAGGCGTAGTTTTTCTATAAGTCTAATCCCTCTTTCATTTGGGCTACATATAGCCTAACTCTGCCTGTCTGCGTACATGTCTCCATTATGTAGCAGGGGTTATTAACATCCTCAAATAAGAGACGTCATCGCATAACTGTGTTTATTTTAATGCCTATAAGTGGGGTCTCTGTATGCAGGGACTGTCAAGGGGTCCCTGAAGACTGCTGCCGTAGTAGGCGATCCGGCTTAGTTATACAGCCTGACTGAGTATAATGTGACAGAATCCTGACTCTCCACTTCTCACTTCTGCTTTCAGGTGATGCCCTGAACCATTTCACACACACACACATAGAAGAAAACTGGACCATAATATAGAGTTTCACTGTGTCTGAACATTTGCTTAAATTAGAGACCAATGCCAGTCACTCAGGATCCTCAACTGCAAATACATTTCATGCAGAAACAGTTTGCATGCATTCAAGCATAATCAGCACTGTGTAATAAGTGTAATGTCAAAGCGGTCAGCCGGATAACGTATGCAGTATCATATAGATAGGATCATGTCAGCACACACAAAAAGAAAGGAAATGGTCTCTGCAGACATGTAAGCTGAGTCAAAACAGATAATGCTATATTGAGACTTACTGATTGTTGCTGCCTTCCGTGAGGAGGAACCCTCCAGTATTATCAGATCAATACGGACATAAATCAACATGGAGAAGGAGTAGGTAACTAGAGGCCAAATATCCTTGGGAGGAAGGGCTCAGTTAATTTCCTGAGCAATAATCCCAGGAGGAGGAGGAGGAGGACAGGGAGGAAAGGGAGGAAGGAGGGGGTTTGTCACTTGTACCTCAAATGCTAGTTAGACCCCGGAAACAGAGAAAATAAAGTAATTAGATAAATAAACGAGGAGAGATAAAACCTCTAAACAATCTAATAGACTGGATTTGGACCTTGGCCTAAGATAACAAAGTTTGAATTTGTCCATTGCCTGACCAGATGTTGAACCATCATGTATGTGGAGGTAGCTGCAAACATGATCATGAGGCATTAAAGAGGGGAGGAAAGAACGGCGGTTCAGTAGATTTACAGATGTTTTTGATGTTTCTGGTTTTAACTATCCGACGCTGTGACCTCTTGAACCCTCTGCCTTCTTTTGACCAGCGTGAGCCGACTGGCTGGGAGTCAGGCCGGCGTCGCTCTGTCACGTTTATTTTCAGTCGCCCTCTCGGCTCGGCGGCCAAAGTGATAAAAGAGAGACGAGCTGTCCACAGTGGCGTGGTATGCATCAGTGCGCGCGCGTGTGTGTATGTGTGTATGTGTGTATGTGTGTATGTGTGTATGTGTGTATGTGTGTGTGTTTGTGTGCCGCGTGTGCTGCTAGGGAGGGAAAGTAGGAGAACGCTGGAGGACAGATATTCGTGGCACTTCTTCCAGTCTCTCCTGTGTGACCCCCACCTAAGTGTATCAGAGAGGCTTGTAGTTGGCACAGTGTCGCATGGGGAGGGAGTTTACAGCCAACTGTGTGTCTCTGGTGCAATTAGCTATCCAATGGGAGGGAGCAATGAGGGGAAGAGTGGAGCTAAGAGGGAAGCAGTGTTTTACATTCTCTTTCTGCTCCTCCACACAGGCACACTGTCTCAGAGGGGTCTGAAGAGATGAAGAGCCTGATTATTGAGAAGAATAAAATGGGCCTGGAGGAAGAGCCTGAACTGCTGGTCAAAGGTGAGTCGAACAACATACACAGCACATAATGCCACCAATACTGTGGTCAACCTTTGACTGAATGCATCCACCTGCTATACTCACTTGAAGAGCGTCTTTGGTGCAATCATTTTCTGCTTGAGTATAAATGCAAATTGCATTGAAATGAAGCTTGAACACATCATCTTGTTCTCTTAGACATTTTACCGACTAAACATATAACAGAATAATCAAAAGTGAGCTCCTTAAGTTGGTCCTGTTCGTCTCATTAAGTGTAGTGTATATTTTATTACCCCTAATTGCCTCCTAATAAGTACTGTCGCAGCTCCATGCTGTGCCGTCGCCCCGTAGCCAACCCCTCTCTGACCACATGTGGCCCACAGCTGCCCCCACTTTGCCCCCCTGCTGCTCTGTGTGCTCATGTAAGGATAGCTACTGGCATCACGAGTGCCGTCTTGGGTGTCTGATGCTTTTGAGGAATGATCTCATAAGATATTTCTGTGTGATTTCTTTTTTTTTCTCCTTCTTCTTGGCCTGCTACTGAAACGGAGCAGTAAAATGCCAGCACTTGGATAAGTTACGTCCTGTTTGGAATGGCGGCAGTCAGATTGCCTAATTCTGACAGCAGTTACTATGCACTCTTGGCTAGTGCCCCTCCCTCACTGCTGTCCCCTCTCTGTTCCTGTCTCACTGTCAGAGGAGAGGAGTTTCCTTCCAAAACAGAGGACTGCTACTTTTCTTTGGACAACTGATCCCACTGTTATTTGGGATTTCAGCGTTTGCACCACTCCCACATCCTTTAACTGACCCCACCATTACAGCCACAGCAACAGTTGGACACCTCAGGGTGTTTGATAATCTCTCTCATTGCTTTTGCACAGGGATATGATTTCCACTTCCATTAGGGTCTTTCTCTTTGTTTTGCATGTTTGTTTGTTTTTTCAGCAGGACATCCCGAGGCTATATGGGGTTAATATTGGCCCAGCATCTAAAATAGGCCACCAACGTTGCTGCAAGTACAATGATGATGGAGAGATGAATTGTCTTGGAGTGTTGACAGCAAGAGATTTAAAGATATCTGTTGATTGACACACCTTTTGTTGATTTTACAGTTACTGCTCCTCACATGACGCAAAACGTATCATGCTCTGTTTGATTCAAATGGAGAACGAGTCGAGTTACTTGTACAGATTGTAAAGTTCAGGTCTGATTAATGATGCCTAATATTTACACATCTGCAAATCTGTCGTCTTTTTAAAGTTCACTTACTTTGCTGAAAGGTTAAAAAAACATATTGTAAATTTCTGGAGACTTATTTATTGGAGTTTTTCAAAACTTGTGTTTTAGTTTTACTAATGTTCCTAAATATTTTTTGTGAAATGCCAAGCATCAATGTGCCTGCGAGGCATTTTTCAAATATGAAAAATTGAACTTCAAAGTGAGATATCTTTTTATTTAGAAACCATTATATTTCATTATAATATTGCAAAACTTGTGGAATGACAGGACGTGCGCAGTAAAGAGATGAAAATGCACAGAGAGAGAGATTGTTTGCTCAATCTGTGTTGGAGGGGGCAGGGCGATGGGGGTCAGGGGTCACAAATGAAACAAATTAAGGGCGAGCCGTGGCCCCCAGGGGAGACATTAGCAGGCCACAGAGATGGGATCCAGATGGGGGACCATGGGAGGATTATACAGAGGGTCCCAGGACTCTTTCTATCTCTCTCCTTATTGCATTGTTTAAAGTTCCCAAAAAGAGCAGCATCTGTGGGGTGTCCCATATCTGTGACAGAGGCGTCAAGGTAGCAGGAATGCCTTTCTCTCCATGTCTCTCACCCAGTCAGCTTGTCTGTCTCCCCCCGTCCCACATCCAGTCTGTCAGCAAGCTCAGCCGGACTTACCTCATGGTTTTTATTTATCCATTTCACGTTGGGTTTTGATGGTGCCCCCCTCTGATGTGGTGTTAAGTACCTCCAGGGTTTTTGCTTTGGGCTATATTGGGTAGGTTTATGGTGGGTTCAGGCCTGCCACTTATATCATATAGAGGCATTCTCAGACGGGAAACATAGCCTGGGAGGCTGAGCCTTCAGCCCCCTCCTTTCTCTTTATTTTTATTCGGGAGTAGATGTGAGGCAGTGGACGCTTTGCACTGCCTGAGAAAACCACTTTGAAGCAAGGACGAAAACAGGGAGAGAAGAGAGGGGGGGGTGAAAGTAAATAGGAAGAGAGTTGGAGCAGAGTGAAGAGAGATGCAGGCGAAATATGTGCTTGCTAACAGGTGGCACGCAGCTTGCTAACCACAGAGGAAGTTGTGATGCTGGTGTGGCGTCATTGCCATTTTCACAGGGTAAGAAACTATAGGTGCATTGTCTAATTATTCCTTTTGAAACCACTTTCAAATATGCATGCGCAAGCCATATGAACACACATGTACAGCCACCCCACAAGTGGCACATTGCACAAGTGTATTGCGGTGCTCTGGCCCCATAGATGTCAAGATTGCCTGTTACAACCCTCTGCCAGCCTCCCCATCAGCTTCTCTGGGTTAACTATGACCTGCCCTACCAGGATTTGTCAATCCTCCTGTCGTCCTGTCCTGCCTGTTTTTATCCAGCATAGTAGACCTAGACCTGGCAAGACCATTGGGCATGCCTATAAGCTGGCTGAAGGCATGTCTGCTTTACTCTTTTTTTTCTCTCTCTCTCTCTCACCCTGTTCCAATACATCTCTCTTTCTCTCTTGCTCTTTTTCTCACTCTGTCAACCTCTAAAGTGGTAATTACGTTGGCTGCACGCCTTTAATCCCTATGCCATTAGCTGGCTGTATTTTTATCCCCTAGTATTTACCCCAACAAGGCAGTCACATACAGACGGTAGCAAACTTTATGGACAATTACATGCCTTGAGGATTATTCTTAGTGAAGACCTGGTGTGGCAGCCCTGGTTTAGTAGCCCCTAGCCCCACTTTTTAAGAGAAATGTTTGCAATGGTGTGTAGATACTGTACGCACATAAGGTTTGTCTGATAACATATTAAAAGCCCAAAAGTATAGTGTAAAGTCAAATCAAAATGCAAGACTCCAAGCAAGTGAAAATAAATGCTATATTAACTGCTATAACATGGACTTTTGTTGTTGATTGAAACAGGTTATAGAAATATTTCATACGGTATGCATTAAAAGTATTGCTGATATGTAAAACTGCAGAGATCAGTTTACAGTGAAAACTGTCACAATGTCCAGTATCTTGAGCCAAGACTGAAATCTTTTGTTGTTTTATTCAACCAACAGTCCAATACCCAACATATGTTGTTTGTTGTAATGTAGGACAAGAAAAAGCAGCAGAAATTTAAGAATTTGGAGCCATTAAATCAAAAATGAATTAAAATAAAAATTAAAATGAAACCATGAATCTGTTCTCAAAAGAGTTACTTTGACTGACTGATTGGTTGTTTTGCTAAGTTGAAGTTGAGTTATCATTTGACACGTGTGTTTGTATCTTTGATTTAAAGGGTGGCTGTTGCGGGAGGTGCGAGGAAATTGGATCAAGCAGCGTCGGTACTGGTTTGTGCTGAGCCAGGACTCCCTGGACTACTACAGCGGACCAGAGAAAGGAGCCCGCAGACTGGGCACTCTGGTCCTCACTAACCTCTGCTCTGTCATCTGGCCAGACAAGCAGACATACAAGGAGACTGGTGAGGGGCACACAGATGTGCTGATGCATGGCTGACTCACGCTCTTGTATACTTACCCGTAATCTCTTTTGAGTCCGGTAAGACTTTTGTTAGTTCACTACGCGGTGCATCATGGACATTTTCAAAATTTCCTAGGAAGTTGTTTCGGGGATTTTTTTTTTTTTAAATGTATTTGACGTCTTGTGGTCCCCTTTCCCTTCCCATGAGTGCTATAATTCTGAGTAAGTTTGGGAAGCCCCAGCTGTTTTTGGTCCAAAATATGGCTCAAGGTTGGTCAAGAAACCTCACATTTCAGTAATCAGCGGGGGCATCTCCTGTCCCTTTGAAAGAAACAAAAGCCATAGAAAATAAAGAGGAAAGTCTGCTAAACGGGAAGAGACAGGGGATGACTTGTCCTTTTCAAGTCTCTGTATTACTCAAACATGTTGCCCTCTGTCTACGTCTGTCTGCCTGTCCATCAATGGAGGGGATTATGTCCTACTGAATTCACCAAACCAGTGTATAAACCCAAACCTAAACATAGTTCTTCTTACTAACTCAATATGTCAGGGGACTTTTCTGGACAGAAGTATACTCTCAACAGCGGCTTTGTCACAAGGTCTATTGGCCGTTTCACTACTGAACAACTTTGTGTTCCTCCTAAGCCACAGAGAAATTTGTCACATCAGAGTTGCATGAAATATTTACTTCCTCTGTGTATTTTCTGGTTCTCACCATGAAATATTAGTTCCCTTCAAGGTTTCCATCTGTGGCATCACTGACCCTCAGTCAATATAAAGGGCAACAAACAGGTTCAAAGTAGTCTTAATCTCGGTTGTAAAACCTCTTAATTTTGGGTTTGTACTTCACCAAGAATCTAAACAAAGAAGGATGTGGTGCCAAGTCACGTAGCAGGAAAGCCTGATAACAGCCATGGGGCCGGAGATCAGGCCAGGCTGCCTGGGGTACGTCTAATACTTCCTCTGCACAAGGAGGAAGCGTGCCTTTTCTCTCTTTTATTTCAGCTTGTCCAATAGGAGACTCACTGTGGGGGTTAACACTTGTGCCCTAACTCATCTGTAGAATAACTGTTCTTGTTTGGTTTTGGCGTGGTCAGAGGTTCCTCTCAGGATGACCTTTGATCTTCAGTGAAACCGAGAGAGGAAGTCAGGGAGAGAGTCATGCCAGATATGCGGGGTGTCCCGTGCAAAGAGCGTTTCACTATCTTCCCTATTTACTTAAATTACTCTATAGCACAAGGTTCCTTTTGTATTTCAAGTTCCAATAATATGAACTATATGTTTTGTGTCTTTCTTTCAGGTTATTGGAGCATCACAGTATACGGGCGGAAGCACTGCTACAGGCTGTATACTAAGCACTTCAACGAGGCAGTCCACTGGGCATGTGCCATCCAGAAGATCATTGATACCAAAGCACCAGTGGAAACACCAACACAGCTCCTGATTCGAGACATAGAGGTGGGTCACACAACATGCACACAAAAACATACAGTGCTGTTTCCCCCCCCACCCCTTCCCTCCTTCTTGCTCTGTTACCAGGGAAACCACACGACCTCACTGTGCCATGAGTCCAAAGTTTTCTCTGGTTGCCTTTCTCTTTTGAATGACCTCATTTTATTCCAGCACCCTGAAACAGGACATAATAACAGACCTGAAGCAGAGAGGTCATTTCAAGATAAAGGTATTTCCAGTTATTGAAGGCTGGGAAAATTTGGATTTGCCGAATGCTGTGTATTGTCACGTGAAAGGTGAATGAAGTGCTTTTTTAAGGGACAGCCATATTTTTAGACCTGGGGTTGCTAGAGAGTACAGCATGCTGGAATCTCATTGAGCAGACAGATGACCCGTCTTGCATCAGTTTGCCCCTGGGGTGAAAAGTGGGGCACTTTTGGCAGAGGAGGTGGAGGGCTTGGCGTGAAGTAGCAGGGCCAGATAAGCAGTCCTATGCCTGGCCTCCTGTCTCTGTAATCTCCCAACGAGAGTCTCTAATCTCAAAGAAAGTGCTTAATCTGCTTGCCTCCGTCTGCCCCTGTCTGCTCTGCCAGGAGGGGCCAAGCCTATATTCTGGTGGAGAAGAGGGGGCCTGCTTTTAAAGTGCCACTCGTTCATTGTTTTGCTTTGCCCCCCCCCTTGCTCGTCCTCAGTCTTTCTTTCTTTCAGGCCACAGGCACACTTTCTCAAATAGGCGAGGTATTTTCCCTCTCGAGTGTGAGATTAGGACTGCTACTGCAAAAATCAAAGGGAGAATGAACAGAAGAAGGCTTTGTGTGAACAGGCCAGCTCACTTATCTTTAAAGCATAGATTCATGTTCCAGCCACAGACACAAGGGATTGCAGTTTGCAGCCTTGGCTGTACAACCAGAGGCCATGTGTGAAAGAGAGAAGATCCAAAACATATTGGTTGGGTGAATCAATCTTCTACACATTACATTTAAAGCAGATCATCTTTGGTCAGATTATCATTCCTGTCTGTAATAACACTGTATTTGCCAAAGTAGTATAAGTAGTGAAATCTGATGAAGCAAAAACGCAAGCAGTCGGACAACCTTACAGGCCAGGGCACTTATTTGAAAACAAACTGTGAAATTATTACTGAATTGTTGATTGCAAACGCCTGGCTCTACTTGACCTACTGTTCTTAAAGTAGTTGTACAAAGACACAGTTTTCCTGTGCTCTGAGAGACTGTTGGTGACATTTCATGTGCACTCCGTTGTGGTTTTACCTCTGATTAAAGTGGTTTAGATAATCTAGCTAAACTCCTGACCTGACTTGTTTATGACATGTTTTTATATCTTGCTCATCTTGCCTCCACTGACCTCGCTGTAAAATTGCAATTACTTTGGTGAGCACAATGACCAAACTGTGAAAATAGCATCAACTTATTGTTATAAACGAGAATTATTTTTTTTTTTGTGCTGCTTGGTGGAATTTGTTACCTTTTAGATATACAGGCTAACAATTTCCCCATTTCCAGTCCTTATGCTAGCATTAAGCTAAGTTAATTATTATTACTAACTTAAGGGTGGTATTAATCTTCACCTTTATCTTAAGAAAGAAATGCGTACAGTATTTCCCAAAATATTGAACTTCTTAATGTATCAGGGGAAGACCATAGGGAATACAAGTCAGTCTAAACATGTATGTAAAATGTATGAATATCATGAATGTTGTGCTTTATCCAGCTGCACGTGGTCTACCGAGCAGCATCTCATTCCCACATTTCAAACAGACAAGGCTGTCACCAGTGTGCACCAAACACTTCAGAAGAATGTGTCAACTTTGCCCCACTAAGGAGGGGTGGAAGCGGGCTTGTCTTGTAGCCAGAGAGAAAGAGTGGCTGGTTTAAGGGGGGGTTTGCAAAGGCAGGAGAGAGCCAGAGCAGTGGCAACGTTACTAATGAGCAACAGGTGCTGGAGGGCAGTGGCATGGAAGCCATCTGTAGCCTACTGCTGGAAGGCATCTATCCACATCGGCAGAGAAAGACACAAACACACGCACACTAAACTCATTGACACCAGTGGATAAAATATAACGTGTCAGTCATGCTAGTGCGGTTTGCTGGGTCATCACTTGACCTTCCTGCTGTTTTGAAAGTTGCCAGAGCTGAATTGTGACCCTGGTCAAATCGACCCCGGTCACCCTTGACAGACAAACAGACCCAGTCAATCACCGCACTCACTGACTTGTTTCTAGGTTGGCTGCAGGCATATAAAAGGCACATAAAAGTGTATTCTTAACTGTGTATGTTGATGTTATCATCACATGTATGTTTTTTTTTTCACTTGTGTACTTCAGGAGAATAAGTTTCACCCTGAGGTAGTGGAGCACATCTACCAGCACAATCCCATCCTGAAGTATACCCAGGGTCCCTTGTACGCTCCTCTGCTGCCCTTCCCCTACGGCAGCCTGGAGCACACATGTAAGTAGTTAACGTGTACACGTAATATATTATCATAACAACAATGTGTGATGTTGCTGGTAAAAATCATAATAGTGCTTGAAATTAACTAGATAATAAAAGAAGTAGGTTCAGATCTCTGTGCTGATTTAATGAATCTGTAATTAAATATACAACAAATCTTAATGTTCTTGATTAACAGTTAATTGTGCAATCTAACAGAAACTGTGTGTACAGTTAATGACCATTGTCTGTGACTATATTGTTCAAGGGCTTTTTTGCTAATTGGATAGATCTCTGTTTTAACTGCTGATTGAATTGCTCAGAGGCAACGTTTAACACATTAAAATGCATGCCATAAATCAAAATATAACACAATTGACTGCTTCTCTTCAGATCACAGTGGGAAGGGTTACGGCTCGGTGCGTGAGGAGGCCGTGAAGCTCTTCAACTGCCTGCAGCAGCTGGAGTCGGCACGGGAGCCAATTCCCATCATCCAGGGCGTGCTGCAGACATGTTTGGATCTTCGGCCCCTCCGCGACGAGGTCTACTGCCAGCTAGTGAAGCAGACAAGCTACACGCCCGCCCCGTACACTGCCGCACACCTCCGATACTGGCAGCTTCTCACCTGCATGAGCTGCACTTTCCTGCCTGGGGTCACTGTGCTCAAGTACCTGCGATTCCACCTCAAGAGGTGAGATGCAAAGGATACTCGAGTCCTGAAAGGGTGATACCGCTGACATTAATGTGTAATTTAGCACAGATAAATCCTGCAGAGTGGAGTAAGCCTTTCACATCTTCTCATACTTGTAATTACAAATGGAAAACGTGATGGTTTTGCTTGTTTTTGCTGGCTCTGATTTGACCCAATGGGAAACATGATTTGTGGAAGACAGGTGGAAAATACTACAGGGAATCCATTTGTGATGACAGCTTAAGGTAACAGAAGCCAGAGCTGTCAGTTAACAGTAATATTGCAGCGTTTATTTTGTATTCAATCAACCCATTCCCATAAGAATGGGACAGGAGACAGTTATGTGGTGGAGAACAGGTTGAATGCAGGGAGATGAAGGTGAACCAGTAGTGTGTGGTGGCAGGGAAAACACGAGGTCTAGACAGTGGACAAAAAGCAGGCGCCAGCAGTGTTGACCACCAGTTTAGATATAGTAGCGTGATATGCCTTCACATTGTTAGCATGTTCCCCCAGACAGATCCAGTGTTTTAGGGCTGGATTTGCAGGTCTGAATTAGCCCCTCTGTCAAGCATGCTAATCTACGTTATTAGCAGCGCTAATCTCCTGCTCTAGGTTTTCTGTCCAACGCCATGCCATCAAACCACTACAGTTTTCTATCTATACGTCTGTGCTGGGAATCACCCTCTAGCTAATGGAACGGTTGCATGCGACGGAGCTTCATAATAACGCTGTGGAACTCGCTGCCTGTGTGTTTTGATACGTCTTGCCATCGCTCTCACGCACTCTCTCACTCTGTGGATCAGTGCTGAGGCTGCAGCTGGGCAGAGCTAAGACTGGAGCTGGGCAACGGGCCCAGAAAACCTTCCTCCGCCCCCACCCCATGTGCCCTGAGAAACCCCCAGGGAATGTCTGCTGTCAGAGAGAATAGGCCAGGAGAAAGAAAGCAGAGGAGGAGGGGGCAAGGAAGGAGGAAAGAGCAGAGAGGGGTGAAGAGAGGAGAGTATAGGAAGGCTCACACAGACTCAGTGGAACATTCCTAATTATGTTTCAGCAGGACAAATCCCACCCTGTGGCCATATAGTTATGAGAGAGGGAGACATCGGAGGGAATGAGAGGGCCTCTCTCTGTCTGGCAGAATGTTTGAGGCCCTCTTGTTCGCCTCTCTGTCCTCCGTTTTGTGTATTTTGGGACGAACATCGCAGTATAATTGTTTCCTTCCTATTTTTCCCTCTGTGTTTACACAGGGCTGAGCTCATAACTCCATCAGGTTGTATTTCACACCTTTCATACTCTGCAAAGTGTGTGAGACTTCAGGCCCCGGTTGGAGTGTGTTGTCCGTGGCTTTTGTGTCGCCTCTCTTAAAACAACAGCACACACACTCTCACCTAGCACTCCTGGACACTCCACTGGGAGGAAACACCTTTTCCTGTTTCGTGCGCTACCCCAAGTCAAACATGTTTTCTTTGCCATTTTCCTTTTCTTTGAAGGATTGAGGGATGTCGAGCCTTTTAAGTCCCTAAGAGCTAAAGTGAGAACATTTGTCATTCCTCGCCTCATTGACTTTTGAGCATTGCCAACTAAAAGAAAATAAAGAGCTTGGTTGAATCAAAAGGATGACGCAAGGTCCAAAATCATAACATAACACTTTTCAGACTTTGAGTCACTCCTAACATCAGGAGCATTAACGAGTTCTCTCTTTTACGTCTTAAAATTACTGGCAAATATCTGGATGTGCTTGCACAAGAGTGCACACACACACACACACACACACACACACACACACACACACACACACACACACACACACGGTACGGATCCACCCGTCTCACATGTCACTCTTTCTCGCAGGATCCAGAGCCAGAGCCCTGAATCTGAGATGGATAACTATGCGTCATTCATCAGCGAGGCTCTGGAGAAGACCAAGTGTCGGGAGTGTGTGCCATCCTGGGAGGAGATCCAGATGCTGATGAGCCGACAGGAGATGCTGTGCACTGTGCACTATCCTGGCCCCGGATCTTGCCAGCTCTACATCAGCTCACACACCACTGCCAATGAGGTTTGGGGCTCATTTGTTTGTCTTCTACTTTTCTCAATCTTCCAGCTTCTCACGTGTTCAAAACCTCCCAGCCTAATCTGGAGTCTAGTGACATTACTAAGCTATGATAATCACTGGAATTGTGTTTCTCCCTCTTCTGGTTTCACTTTTTTGAGTTTAACCATTCGTGTGCCCTATCTGTCCTTTCATCACTTCCCAGGTGGTTCGAAGGATGCAGGAAAAACTCAGCCTGCAAGACAGCAAAAACACGTTTTCACTGTTCGAGCAGAATGCACTGTGGGAGCAGCCGGTTGCAGGCAGCGCTCTGATCGCAGACATCCTGACCAGGTTTGAAAACAAAATGTCAGTCTTCACCTTGTAAAGCAGAACAGACCATGGGGAAGTCACGGACACAATAAAACCAAGCAGACAGACATGCTATCAACACCTTGTCTAAGTCTGGCAGGAATCTGAGCTATTTGTCACTCGTTAGATGTGAACAGAGCAGTTGATTGTATATTTATCTTTGCAAGTCTGACTCCCATGCTGTACGTTATCCAGTATCCTTGATAACTGGTGACCTTGTCTGATTTTGTTGGTCAGACATGACACCCTGCTGGGAAACTGGACTTGTGTCACTATTTCTGTCAGCAAAGCAAACCAAGGTGACACTGATGTCATTTGGTTGTACAAGGCAGAGTCTAGAATGAAACGATAAGGCAGCTGGAATCAAAGGGGATCTGTGTTTTGTGCGGTCCTCACAGTGCTGACTGACAGGGTAAACATGAAACTCAGCAAACCGCGGAGTTACTAAACAACAATATTGCACATTGAGCAGGCAATAACGTGTAACATATTAACATGTAGGCTTCAGATTCTTGGTATACCATTTGTATATCAGTGTATTTGCTCCCTGTCCCAGCTTTCTAACCCTGTCTGTGCCTCTTCTGTGCAGCTTTTCCACCAAAGAGTCTGAGTCTAAAACCCAGTGGAAGCTGTGTTTTAAGCTTTACTGCCTGTTGGATGCTGACAGCATATCTGTGGACAGCATTGAATATCTCCTCCTCTTTGAGCAGGTAATGGAGCAGAATGCCTCAAAGGGTAGAGACCTCCTTTGTTATGTGTCTTTGTTATGAGTGCCTATTTCAGTGCTGATAATGAGATATAATTTATTGTCCTGCAGTGATTCATTCTTCATATTTCATTGGATTACTATGTTTCTACTTAACAATCATTAATGTCTTACGGGCGGTGATTGCAATAAAACACCCTGCATAAAAAGCATGACTAAGAGCACTGGCTGTAATGTAAAGGGGGCAAAAGGCAGCCAGCACTGGCTTCATTAGAACATTTTTCCTGAGGACTCCCATAAAAGAGTTATGGGACAAAATAAAACAGGGTGGGGTAGAAGGGATTGATGGCAGGAATGAGGCTGTTGCTGACAAATTGTGCCTTCTTTTCCTCCTGTTTGGTCTCTCCCTGTTTGTCCTGGTTTTGGCCTCTGCGCTTTAGTGCCACGAGATGGTGGTACGTGGCCAGCTGCCAGCCTCAGAAGAGGACCTGCAGGCCTTAGCTTCCCTGAGGCTTCAATGTCTGATGGGTGACTTCACCACACATGCCCCCTGCCCGCCTCTGGACGAGCTTTTCCCAGGTCACATGCTAGAAGCTCGAGTCCTCATGTCCCTCTCTGCAAACCAAGCCTTGCCTCCTTGTCAGGTGGCGGCTCAGGACTGTCCCGCGACGCAGCGCTTCCCCTCAGGACTCCTGACAGGGACGCTGTGGAGCCACACAGCCACAGCAGCGCACAAGCAGAAGGTGGAGCAGGACCTGCGTCTGCGCAGCCGGCTGAAGGAGGAGGCGTCGGCTGTCATGGGATCCATCTTGGAGCGTTGGAAAGGTCTGGCCGGATACAGCCGCAGGGACAGTATGGCTGCCTACCTCACAATTGCACGCCAGTGGTCGGGCTTTGGATGCACTCTTTATGAAGTGGACTTTTATATTGTGAGTATTGTGAGGTCACACTTTAGTTTTATTGTTGGAGGTAATAAAAGCGCTTGTTCCCTCAATTCTTAGGAGTCACTTGGACTCTTGAGGTAAATTCAGGAATAACTGAACTGTTCTGACATCTGCTTACCTCTTCCTCCCTCTAGAGTTCAACAGGAAATTTTTCCCAGAAGTTGTGGTTGGGTGTAGCTGCTACATCCGTGTCTCTCTATCGGCAGGGAGAGGCAGAGGCCCTGGAGTGTTTCCCTTATGGACAGATCTGTTCCTACGGCGTATCTGATAGCAATACCTTCAAGATCACAGCTGGGGATCGGGATCTGCTGTTTGAAACCACCAAGGTACAGTGACTCACACCCCAGGTCAGCATATACAGGCTGAGGATTAATAGATTCAGATCTCTCATTCCTGGAACTGTTGCACCTCCGAGCTTAAACACAGTCTATCTTCACCGTAGTCAGGTTTGTGTACAGTGCAGGGCCAAGTGGCCTTATCACCATGCAGTGTTCTGCAGAGTAAGTGAAAGAAGCATGCTGTCTGCTCATGATACCCCCTCCCCTCTCCTCCGGCTCTCTGACCCACTTTAAAAACACTCATTAATTTGGTCTAAATAGAGAGCACACAACCTGCTCCTGCTCTCCAACCGATGCTAACCACCAAAAGTCTAACTTCCTGGCATTAAATGGCAAATGGGGGTGAGTTTTATTGCAGTGGTTAGATTAAAATATTAGGCAACATTTCTCAGAAACATGGATGTTCTTCCAAACAGACATATTTTTTTTTCAGCAGAGAACAAATCTTGCCTTTCACTGGTAGATTTGCTTGCATCTTCCCACACGGAACAAAAAATCCCTCTGTGATCTCTCATGGGGTACAAAAGTGGCTTTTATTTATTTATTGGACGCACAGGCGAATTGAAGTTTTTTTTTAATGAACTTAAGGCCTCATATTGCTCTGACATGAACGTGCAGGGTTTTGAGCTACTGGGCAGGAAGGAAGGGAGAGCGAATTTGCAGGGGGTGATTATGGTTAGGCCTGGAGTTGAGGGTAAGGGCGAGAGTAGCTGCTGATTCAAGTGTTGAAGCTGAAGAGTAGGTGCTCTTTCGTCAGTGTTCTCACACAACTTGTTCAGGCAAGCATTAGCAGGACGAGAGACATGGTATCTCGTGGTGGTTTGGTGGTCCACAGTGTCCACCAAGATCAGGGTAACGGAGAGACAGATGAACAAATTAACTCCTCCGCAGGGTCCTCCATTTTTCCTGCAACAGCTGCTGAACAAAATATGTCAAAGTGATGAAATATTCAAACACATGTAAGGCCTCTTTTTTTTTTTTCCTGATCGAGGGGTGTGTGTGTCCTCCAGAATCTGCCAAACAACATCATCCTCTGCTTCTGGAGGATCCAGTTTTTCTTGCAGCTGAATGACATCATCTCTCTCCACCCTCCTGTGACAGTGCCAGACAGACACTAAGACTGCCACCAATCTGACTCTCTCTCTCTCTGACTCTCTCTCTCTCTCTCTCTCTCTGTGTCACAGCTGACTGAGATCATGCAGCTGATGAATGCGTATTTCAGTGCCATCCGTCGCCAGCGAGGGAAAGGGGAAGATGCGGACATCACCATAGCAGAAAGCACAGAGGTGGGATTCCATCACCTGGCCTCCACACTGACACCAACTCTCCTGGAGCTGCCCTCGCACCCTGTTTGAGAGGGAAACCCATTACCCGGACACCCCCACAACCCCCACCGTCCTCCTCCATGTGGGCCCTATGTGGCCCAACCCCAGTCCTCAGGACACCACGCCTCCTCCACTGGGAACGGCACGGCAGCCAAAACAAAGAGAGCGCTGTTTTCGCTCCCCATCCGTGAAAATAAACCCTTGCTGAGCTTTCCAGCTGAAGGAGCTGGCCGATGGAGGAGGGAGGGGAGGTGGGAAGGGGACGGGAAGGCAAGGCAAGGGGTTCTGTTTTGCAAGTGAGGCCAGAAACCCACAGAAACCAATGCGGTTGCTGATGAGCTGTCACACACCCTCCACCCCATCCTGTCACGCAACCACCTCTTGTTACCCTACATGGCAACACCTCGCCACGCCACCACCGCCACCCCCCCCCTCCCCCCACCCCCGTCGACAATGTGAGACGTTGGCATGAGCCTTGCTACATCAGGGAGAGATAGCATCAAAAGAGTTAGGACTTGTGGAAACAATAAGCTGTGGTACTCCCCTCGTGAAGGTATGGCTTAGAGTGAAAACACTACTCTCTCCTTTCTCTCTTTCTTTCGAAGTGTGCCATATTTATATTGCCTTTCCTAGAAGGCAGTCGTCCCTCATGCACTGCTGGAATAGTGTTGAGAACATTCAGTGACACGCGCACGCACACACACATTCACACACCCTCTCCTGTCTTCTGTCTTTTCCTCTCTCTCTTTCACCCACGCACACACTCACTCTCTCACGTGCCCTTATGCTGACACGTTCATCAGAGACGGTCAGTTTTCATAAGGTCCCCGCCAGGCTTGCATTACCTGGAACTGTTGATGCAGTGAGCCATGTGAACTTGGAACTGGAAACAGATGTTGAACTCTGTGGCTAAGTCACTTTGGCTGCCATGGCCATATAGACTCTTACCTATGGGATTATGTGTGTGTGTGTGTGTGTGTGGGTGGGTGCGTGTATGTATGTGTGTGTATGTTTGATCAAGAAAAACCATTTCCTGGATGACATTCAGGATCTGAGCTAATTGTGTTTCACATAAACCAAAGGATTTTGGAGCTGTTTCTTCATTGTTTCCACCAAATGCTCTCATGCGTCCTTTGTTGTGCTGCTTGTCTTGGCTGTAATCCTTGACACGAAACTTGGTTAACACTTGACTGATTAGATAATTACGCTTATGTCAGTTACTACCCTAATGCAGCTCTACTCTGCTGAAAATAACAGGTGCTTCTCTGTTGATTGTTATTTTCACAATGTATATATGTTTAATGGGAGAAATTAGAGTAAACATAAACCCCCACAGTCAAAGATGATTTAAAGAGACACCATATTTTTTTTCCACGCACTTCCCCATCTGTCCTGTTATTTAAACAGAAACCCTTTTTTTAAAATCAGGCCATAGATGCTTTTGTAGTATTATTTATGCAAACGTTGCTATTTTTTTTTGTACTGTTCTTTATGTCTTAAATGCAGACCCAGATGTGTTTTGATAAAAAGGTTAACCAGAAGCCATAAATGCTTTTGGTTCTGCTCCTTAAAGCAGTTCAGATGTGTAAATCCTGTGTAGCTCCTTCTTTGTGTTCACTGTTTGAGTATTCTTGTGAAGCCAAAGTTTCGCCAAGTCATGGGTTTGAGCATGGACCAAAGATGTGTTTTTTTTGTTGTTGTTTTTTTAAATAAGCTTTTATAATAAGAAATGATCCCAAAGCAGACAGATCCACCCACCCAACTTATATTTGACTGTTCTCACATGTACTCATTTTTCTTTTAAACTTGAATGTCAGACAAATATGAAGACATCCTGTTGTATGCGTTGTACACCTTTTTTATGTTAAATGTAGTAGATGAGGTTTTAGGAGACCATAGATTTGTAAATATAACTTTAGAGTACTGTCTGCTACACAACCCCAGGCAATAACCAACCTCAAGACTTAAATCCTCTCACCATGAAAGGCCTTGACGAGTCATTGCACAGTCAGTCCTGTCTCCTGCTCAGAAGCAGGTCTTTGCTTTTTCTACTGCAGCTGCAGGCAGCTCCGAGCTACACGTATAAAAAGAAAAAAAAAAATCAAACTGCGGATGTTGTTGTTGCTTTGTATTAAGTTTGTTTGTATGCTGCATGGTACCTTTTTATGTAATGTGTGTATAGTTAATTGCACTATTGTTTGTTTTTAACTAACTTGGAAGTGCAATAAAAAACTATAAATACTGTATGTAATTAATAAAAACAGCACCATTTTACCAGATTTAGTCTTTGGTACTATTGTCCAACCTATGCGCTCATTTCCTTTGTTTCATCTATCACAAAATGTGCTTTCTTGTGCCTTGACTAGTGAAGCAGTGTATGACTATTGTTTTCAAACAGGCGCATTTTATAAAAAGTCTGAAGTTTGGCGCCAGCAGCCGAGCCGAGAGCCTTACCTCCCCCAAAGCTTTTCTGGTTTAAAAACAATAGCTGGTTGAGCAAGCGTTTTCAAGTGCCTTTACGTTCCGCTGTGGTAATGAGCCTTAAAAGAGTTAGATAAACGGCCACCAGTACACGGAAGCTCCAGGTGAAGAAAAAAGGTTTTTATCACTTTGCAGATTTGTTCATTTGACTGACACCAAATAAAATGTCTTTGTTAAACCGACCTTCCAGAAACATTTCAAAAAGTAAATACAAAATAATAGAAAATGTGTTTATTTGTCTTTAAACAGGTCCAACAAGCAAAGCAACATGAAACAGTATATTCATTTTAGACAATACAGAGAATGCCAGTGAACCAGCTATTCTCAAAGTATATTTACAGGCATAGAGATGTTAAAATGAGATCCATCCTTTGTACACTCTGTGCAAACTGTTACTTTCTCTACTGTAGGTGACAGATGCTGTTAAAATGTCAACACAATGTGTATAGTATGTACTTTAATATCACTTTTGGCTCAAGTCCAACTTCAACTCGACATTCTTGTTGGTCATGTAAAGCGGCAAAAAATGAGAAATTTGCATGAACAGTAGATGGACTACAAAAAAAAAAAAAAAAGTAGCACCATGTCAGATGCAACAACCTGCATCAACCATCATGCAACGCTTTCTGTCAATCCTACTGTTTATTATTCATTTCATAGGTGGTGGACGTTTTTATTGTAAATCAACTGCACAAAAGCTTATAAGTACTGTACTCAGTATGAAGATGGACCAAAACAAGGCAACACGTTGCTGGGAAAAAAAAGGCTACAAGGTGGGAAAGTTAAGTTTAGGAGAAACGGGAAAAAAGAAAACTATTAACAAACATTTATAGATTGTTTTGTACAAGACACATCAATGCTTTCTGCAGCTATTTGCAAGAAAGAAGTACTCTTGCTTCACTGGACTCTTGGGTAAACACTTGAAAATCTCCAAGATGTGATACAGTCCAGACAGAAAATGTCATTTTACTTTTTGGTTGATATAACAGTGGGCGTTAACCTCAGTCCCTTTCCAAATTCAGGACACTAACACACTATACTATTACATGCTATAACAAGCCAATAAATAGTTGTTTTTTTAAGCAAAGCAGCTATAGCCAAATACCTGTCTATTTTGTGTGTAGGAGGAAATGTTTTGGAAAAAAAAGGGACATAACTCGAGTTAGAATAAACTAGTTAAGCATGTATGCTGATCGGTAGTTCAGAAGAGTCTGTTCACTGTTCCTGTGTTCCCCAGGAAATGTAGTCAGGCCGCGTGGCTGCACTGTACTCGTCTACCAGCTGCTGGACCACTTCGCGGGAGTTGTCCAGCTCATCAAAGTTGTCCTTGAATATGTCCTCTTTGCGGAATTGCTCCAGGAAGGCTTCGCGCTTACGCAGTTTGTCGTACTGCCGGCACGTCCGCTCAAACAGCTGTGGGACAGCAACAGAAAGGTCGTCAAAATAAAGCCAATACCCAGAATAAGAACCTGAAACTTATCCCTTTCAGACTTCTTTGGAACTTTGACACTTTCTGTTTCAACTTCTAAGTTACGAGAAACCAAAATGAAATCCATGACATGACTCAGATTTTTGTAATTTCCCCTTGCTTGAATTTAACCTATATCAAAAGGGAAAAAAGTTTCATTTTCATTTTTCAGTTGAAGTAATTTCACAGAATTGCTTCCCAGGTGATGTTTTAAGCCAACAAACAGGGAAAACTGTTTCAGTTTTTTTTTAATAACCACCAGAATCAACTAAATCTATTTTTTGTGGACTTTGACCTGCTGCTGTGGTGGCTCAACTTCAATTAATATCCTGAAGAAATAAACCCACGCAGGTCTCTACTGTATAAACACACACTTGAGGAGAAAGCACTTACAGAGGAGATGCTTGTGTGGTTGGCCATCATCAGGCCACTGACTCGGTGGGCCGAGGGCAGGTACGGAGACTTCCTGGACAAAGCCACCTGAATGCTGGCGGGACCCCAGGGAATGAAGCTTGCAAGTTTACGTTCCCGGATCCTTTGGAGGCTTTTGTGCACCTGCGGAAGAGTCAGTCGAAATAAGCTTGAATGCTTTCCAAAACGCGTGAAGGCGTAACAAAGAATTCATAAGAAGATGCCGCGCGGTCGTACCTGCGTGGGGTCGACCTCTCCCTGGATGATGTTAAGGATGGCGATGTAGCAGTGGCTCGGCTGACGCTCTCTTCCTGTGGACACCATCACGTTCTTGGGTTGAAGAAGCCTCCTCATCACATCCAGCACTGTGGTTTTCCTCACACTGGCAACCTGAATTCATTAAAACAAAAATTTAAAACCAATGATATATTGCATCATTTGTATTATTTCACCTGAGGTGTCCTTTTCTTGAAATTTCGACCACTGGTCTGAACTCACCGACTGGTCAGTAGTAAGCGGTGTGTAGCCGGTCATTAGGAAGTGGAGGCGGGGTGTGGGGATGAGGGACGCAATCAAGCCGATAAGGTCGTTGTTCATGTAGCCCGGGTAGCGCAGAGTGGTTGTGCTTGCAGACATGATGGTGGAAACCTGTGCGTGTGAAGATTCAGTCAGACGCAGGGAGAGAGATTTTGTGGTTTTTGCGCCATGTGTAAAATGTCTACATCGTGACGGCTGAGTTATTACAACATCAGCCGTCTTAAGTTATCACAGTCCTGTCAACTTCGACACAAAGAGTGACTATACACATCACAGTGTACGGGACGAGAAAGCTGACATACCATTTGGTTTGTGCAGCCCATATCTAAGATCCAGTTTGACGTGCAACTGACTCACCAAACTAGTTTGCGAATCTTGTAATTTGTTTTTAAGTGAGCCACACGTCTGGCGCAGTCTGTCTAGAACTGTAAGTAAAACTTGCTGACTGACGAGCTGAGAAAACAACTGGAGGAGGACGAGGTCGTAGCACCGTGTCAGGTCTCTCGCACTCACCAGCTGATTGATCTGGGAAAACGAAGGGTTCTGGATGTGCAGCCTGTCTGTGGCGATGCGATTCAGAGCTGTGTTATCCAAGACCACCTGATATACAACACACACACACACACAGACAGAGAGTAATTATTAGATAAATGAAGAGACAACAGAAGGGAAGATATTCCCTCAAGCTCAACAGCACAGCAAAAGTCAACACACGGCTACAGTGTTAAAGGAAGAGTGAGAGGGTATCGGATGTAATTACGCAGTCAAGGAACCTCTTCAAGAGGAACACTGTGCTGTTGTTGGGAGAGCTGAACATAAAAGACACACTGTACAGTCACAACAGGGGGACCGATTCTTGAGCAGATTCTATTAGCCCACTGGCTAATTTAATCAACATGAGGGCCTTATGCATGACCCTGGAGGAAGTAGGTATTAGTGAGGAAACACCATTAGACTGTCAGAGCATCGCAGACTAATACAATCAGCAATTTAAGACAGAGATTTATTAAGTTTGATTTGTAATGCCCTGGCACTGCAGTTTGCTTCTTAATTAGTCGGCTACACAAGCACTTAAGGGGCCTTAAAAAATGAGATTTTCAGCAGAAGGACTGACAGAAGTGAAAACAAACTGCAACCGTTGCGCAGTTCCACAAATTGGATAGTAGATTTTGGAAATTGACTACAGGAAGTGTTTCTTTGTAAAGGCTGAGGACGAGAATGACACTAAAGCTTGTGTTAAAGCATCAAAAAACAACCAGTTTCAAAGTGTGCTATGATGTCAGATACACAACTTTAAAATACAAATGACAACTGGGTGATAATCGCTGTCTTTCTATTTGTAATTATGAAGTATTCCTTTAAAATTGCTTAAAAACAACATTAAGTCTGGCCAAAACTTGTCCAGCGGTGTGAATCTCTGTTAATAAAACTGTTTTTTAATGCCACTGTGACAGTGGCAGTGTGTAACAGGCCTGTGAGACTTAATCAACCTTTATTTAGGGAAGCCTTTTGTACGTCTTTGATGTCTTAACATGAGTATTGGCATTTACTTGCTCCGTTTTGACCCCTTCCGTTTACGTCAGAACACATGAGGCCAAATTTATTTAACAGTCTGACATCACGTCATAATTTTATTGGCAAACTGACTGACCAAAAATGATTTTTGTTTCCCGTTTCAGCTCATTGACAGCGGAACAGTTTAGCTACCGTGTTGTATGTTGACTTAAGTGTGTCCAAGTGCCACAATTACAAGCCAACTGGGGCTTGTTAAAATAAAATAAAAAATAAAAAAACGTTTTAGTGGGGGTATTTAGAGCTGCGGCTGTGTCTGTGAAGCAAAGAGAGCAACGGGATTAATTAACATCCATTCATGAATGCTGCTGCTCACCACGCAGTCTGCGTTCTGGGTGAGCCTCTTCAGCGTGAGCAGCGAGTTGTACGGCTGAACGACCACGTCGCTCATCTCATCCTGGTTTGGGAAAACAGAGTACGTCTGCACCAGCTTCTTTGGGTACCTAAAGATCAGAAACGTATTTATATATATATTATTCATGAGAAAACTGCAGCTGATCAGTGATCACTCCGGTAAGTCGCACGTGTGTTTGCTGCGGACCTGTCATTGAGTTTCTCCAGTAGATAGGATCCCAGTCCTGAGCCCGTGCCCCCAGCAATGGAATGACACAGGACAAATCCCTACAAAGACAAAGAGTTACTTATTACTCGCAGTTCCAAATTTACAGCTACAGCATGTGCCACGTGTGTATAAAGCTCACTGTAAACTCTACTGATGCAGAAAGCTGAATGTGTGTGGGTGAGCAAATGCCTCTCTTTCCTAGGCAGTTATATAAATGGGAGTGCAGCCCCACCTCACAAATAGGCTCCCTCACCCCCCCAAGACAGCCCTGTAATACCTGCCTTCCACACTAGCCCAGCTATTATCACCAGACATTCTACACGCCACACCCTGCCAACATACACATGCTCGCAGCAGCTCGGCCCACCTTCCTATCCAATGCACACATGAGTGCGCACACTAAATAATAATGTGGGGTCATAATGTGAATGAGTTACAGAAATAGGGGGAACGCGAGTGTTATTTCATGGAAGGCTGGCAGCTGAAGAAAGTTCACAGAAAAGAAAAAAGAAAAAGAGGCTAAGAATAATAGTGAGGCATGGGCGGGCTCTGCTAGTTTTAAAAGATGACAGGCACTGGCACCAAGTTTCAATCAAGTCACTAATTTCTAAATACATTTCACCACAACAAAGACACAAACGTCTGACTGACAGTCATGTTTCAGTACAATCAAGTATTCACTTTCAGACCATAGATGGATCACTGAATGGGCCGACCGAGCTCAGTCCCATGAGCCACCTGAGCTGTGACTGCGAAATGTCACTGAGAGAGACACAAAGCAACCACAAAGAGACGGAAAACTGCCACAATGAGACGGAAAACTGCCACAATGAGACGGAAAACTGCCACAGAGAGACGGAAAAACTACCACTAAATGACAACAGAGACAAAATGTGGTCGTTTTGTGCCTCTTTCAGTTTGGGTCTTGCTCCCATGTAAGGGAGGAGTGAGATGCCTTTAATGTGTCTCATAATCTGTCCATGATTCAGACTAAACTCCTGCCACCTCTACGGATTTCATCTGAAAACGAACTCATTGCATTAACCAAAAACAATAAATGCTTTTCGTATCCTATCGCATGTTTCCAGTTGAGCAGAGCAAGAGTTGACTATACTATGTAATATTCCTACACGGCGATATCACGTTACTTTTAAATAAGTTATTCAAGTTTCACGCAGCCCCAGGGACAGTTGGAATGTGACCAACAGCAGACTTGCCTCCAGACTGTCACTGCCATCTGCCTCCCGGTCAATGATGTCAAAGATGTCTTCTTGGATTTTTTTGCCCTGGGAGGGGAAACAAGAGTAGAATTTTAGATGCGTTGAACTTTTATTCCCTCTAACTGGTATAAATAAAGTCATTTCCAGTGCCTCACCTGTGAATATCCACTGGCCCAGTTGTTGCCAGCACCTCCGCCATGCTCAGAGAGGTAGATGTTCTCCGGGTTGTACAGGTTCGCGTAAGGAGAGTTGAGGATGGAGTGGATCACCCTCGGCTCCAGATCCAGGAGCACAGCGCGGGGGATGTAGTGCTCATCGTCAGCCTGTGCCGGAGTTTTAGGAATAACCAGGTGTTAGGTGGATGATCCTGCAGTTTCATAGGTGGCTGTGTCCTTACAGGGGGCTGAATACTTTAAGCACAACTACTCCATCTAGTGACACATCATGCTGTTGCACATCAGCATCACCTGCACATAAACATCACCCTGACTATACACAGTGTATGTAATGAAGTGAGGGATAATGAAGTGCTTAAAGCAGTCACCTGATAGAAGAACACGTCCTTCCTGTCGGTGCCTTCAGTTGCAAACTCCTCAACAATCCCCTCTGGACTGATGCCATGCTCTGCACACAGCTGCTTCCAGAACTCAAACCCGACTGCAGCACAGACACAGGAGCAGGTCACACACATGTTAACATCAGGTCATGTTGATCAGCCTGACAACAAATGGTAAACACGCCAAACAGCATGGGGTGTATCTGAATGACTGGTAGCTAACACGTATCATGTTACATCTTCTCTGTGGAGACCATCTTAGTCACAAGTCTGCTCCAATAGTTCATCCTAACACTGTCACTGTGTGCTACATTTAATACTAGCATTGAGCTAACATCGTCACACACATCATCCTGGCTGGCTAACGTTATACAGATGGCATGTGAAGCAGAGAGGTGGTAACATTAACATCAACTTCGTCTCTCACGTACTCTGATTTCCACACTGGCCGAGCTGAAGCGTTATAATTTCCCGCGGCATGTTTCAAGTTGCTCCTTATTCAGCCAGCCCCGCTAGCTGCTTGCTAGCTAAATAATAAAAGGAAAAAGTACAGAGCTGCTCAAAGCGCCTCTTCTCCACCGAGCCCGCTCCTTCCCGCTTGGTACTGTAGGGACTAGTGCTGTGTCGGTGGTGAACGAGCCGGTTCAAAGAGCCGGCTCTTTTAAGTGAACCATGGGACCCGGCTCCGTTATGTGAAGCCATTGAGTGGTAATAGAAAAATAAGCAGCAATTTGGACGCATAAAAAAAAAAAAATGAAAACACAAAGGCAGAATACAGAATTTTGCAAAGCCAAGCTGTTATATCAAAACTAAACTATCTCATATCTCACTGTTACCGCACTGTTACATGTTTTTTGTTTTTTACTGTTACTGTCACTGGTTCTATTTAACTGTTATTTATACACGTGTATATAGTGTGTATATATTGTTTAAAATAGGATACTGTATAGGGTATATTGTTAAAATTTTGTTTCTTACTATTGTTTTTCTTGCTATCACTTACCGTTTGGGAGCTGTGGTAACAAAAACAATTTCCCTACGAGGATTAATAAAGTACTTCTGATTCTGATATCGAACAGGATCCACAAACAACCTTCACAGACACATACTGTGCATCCAACAGTGTTTTTATCTGCTTTGTGTAGCAGGGTGGTTCTACGAGCAGGTTAGTGCATTCTTTGGGCGGTTTCAGAGAGTTACAAGGGCCTGTAAAACGCAATTAAAACACAGCAATTTAAATTAGAAAATGTCATTTTTAACTTTTTAATATTTCAGTACAAAGGTTGTAATAAATATATACATGATATATGTGTACACATACAAATCAATCAAGTCAAAACAGTGCTAAATTTGGCTGAATTATGAAAGATAAAAGTGGTAAAATGAAGCTGTTTGGGAGCCGAAAGAGCCGCTCTTCTTGGTGAGCTGAGTCAAATGATCTGACTCCATAAAAAGAACCGAACTTCCCATCACTAGTAGTGACGCTCAGCCGGACATCTGTTTACTGAACGTCTATACCGCCACCTAATGTATCGGAGTGTGTCGAGTCATAAAGCAAACTAAACGACGTATTGAAAGCAACAACAACAACAAAAACCCTGATGAAACACAAGAGCCTAGAGCAGGTTTAAAGTTATATTTTTAAAGTTTTTGCTGGAAGTATTATCCTTGACAAGCGTGAGGCGCAATTATGAGTGTTCACTGACACCCAGCGGCCACATTGCGTTACTACAGCTATGTACAGCATTTGAAAGTGGTAACTATTTTTAGTATGACATGTACCAAGGACGTTTTATTTTGAATGTCTCTAACTTGATATTTACAGTAGTGCTGTGACACCTGTCGATTCTTTTGTAAGGTCATTTTTTGCTAATCAGCCCAACAACCAAGAGTAAATGTATTCACCGAAGGTGTAATACTTGATCTGATCTGACTTGTTTGATCTGTCTTTAACACCAGTGTCTATAGTCGTGCTTTCTGTGCCATCCAATGGTGACAATCAGTAAAATCCTCATTGGCCAAACAGGGTGAAAAGAGGTGCTCCAGCTATGGCGAGTACGAGAAAAATGATGATGATTAATTAAGTGAACCTATTCTTGTAGTTACCCAAAATAGTATAAGAACCTGAATATCAGCAGAATGTGCCTCCTTGATATTGTTTTTGTGTGACACCATTCATATATAGTGTATTTAAGTCTTTGTGCCCACACGTAAGGACACAACTTTACACCCTTTTCATTTTTGTAAGCTGGGTGAATTGAGGCGACTCAGGTCAAAGTTGTCATGGAAATCAAAAAATTCTCTTGTCTGCCAGTTCTGGCCTCACCAGTGACTCCAGAGCAGCTGTCCTCCACTGTGTCGTGAAATGATGATCGGTTATTACATTTTTTTTGTCCAGTTGCTCATGTGGAGTGAGCAGCAGCTGAAGGACCAGGCTGCTAAGGGCCACAGCTGAAGACTGGGTGAGTTCAGGCTCTGATGATGGAGTCTGACTGGGAAAGAGAGGTGTGGAAATAATAATGCATGATGGTGCATACTCCCCACCAAATATTTACTGAAAGACGACACAGCAGTCAAAGACAGACAAGTATGGAGCCCGATTCTGTTTTTAAATTGCTGGTGGCAAAATACTGATGAAAACTGATGCTCTTATTAACATTTAAAAAAGTTTCAAGTCAAGTCAAGTCAACTTCATTATCAATACTGCTATATGTACAGGCAGGGATGCCGTATTGGGGGAAAAGTTGGGACCATTTCAAGGGCCCACGACTGACAGGGGCTCCCCAAAAAATATTGTTGACATATGTGCAGCTAAGTTCAAAAATCTGCTGTGTTCATTGTTTTGAGAGAATGATGTTAATTTATTATGATTGAATATTTAATATGTAAATATGTAATATATCTTTTAGGTTTGTTCACTTTTCTTTTTTTTAAATTGTTCATTAATGTTAAGAGAATTTTCCATTTTAAAATTTTACAATAAAAATAAATTGATACTGTAAAAAAAAAAAAAGGCCTTCAGCACTTTTTTATGGTGGCTTTTAATCTTGCATCTAATAGTGAACTGCACTGCATACTGTATGCAGACTTGCATGCATGTACAAATCACCAGCAGTAAATACTGTGCTAGTACTAGTATTGAACAGTTGCAAGCCTTTGATTAGAGTTATGGAAAGCTTTTGATGGGTCCTAGTTAGGTCCTAGAGATGTGGTGACAACAGCTGCGCAGAGGGGGCCCAATTTGATTTTTTTGTCATTGGGCCCAAAATTCCTGGCGGCTCCCCTGTGTACAGGACATACAGAGAATTAAAAATGTGTTTCCCTCTTATCCCGGTGCAAACAAGACAGAAAAAAGACAATGGAAATCTTTTGAACAGTGCCTATGGTCTTAAATTGTTAATGTATCCATAACTGTGTGTTATTGTTGTTTGTCTGTTTTTTGACCACTACGACGTGCGCTGCTGCCTTTCTTGGCCAGGTCACTCTTGTGAAAGAGGTCTTGATCTCAATGGGTTTTTATCTGGTTAAATAAAGGTTATAAATAAAAAATAAAAATAAAAAACAGCACTAAACATGAAATATAAAATACAAAATATAAGTGAAGATGTAAAAATATAAAATAAAAATACAAATATAAAATAAAAAAATAAAAAATTCAATATTAAATAAAAATAAAAATATAAAAAATAAACATTAAAAATAAATATAAATATAAAATAATATATATTTTTTATTAAATAAAAAAGGTACAATACCCATTAAGAGTTTGGACACATTGTGATTTTAAGTTTAATTATTACTTTCTACTTACTGAACAACATTAGTACATGAACAAACATTATTTAACTAAGACAATGAGGAACTTCATAGAAAGTGTCACCCACAGCGAGGTCGAAGTAAACAATTGATTTATTCCTATTCCACTTGAACGCAGCATGACCCACGGGCTCGTGCAGCCTGTGATTGGGCCGCTGAGAGCTCGGAAAAACAGGTTACGCCATATTGTCAGCTTCCGAAGACAGCGCTACATTCCCGCAAAGATGACTAAATAGTAAGTGTCATCTCATTTCGAGGTGTTTTACCGTCGCTTTCCATCCTATGGGCGCTTTTAGAAGCAGCCAGGTGTTTGCTGTGAGACGCTGACGCGATGCTAATGACATCGCTGGCTGCTAGCCGCTAGCATTGGTGAGTTAGCCGATGTTGTGAGCTGCTCCGTGGCGCCGCGGTGCCCCTCATCACGCGGTTCACCTGTTTCCACTCAAGTCTTTATTTCACAGGCTTACTTCACCGACGTTTAGACTTCTCATGATGGCGCACACCGGGGCAATGGGAGACTCATCCGTGGAGGATAACTCTGCCAGGCGAGGGTCCGGCGGCGTGTGCCTGCGGAGCCGACCATGCTCCAGCGAGAGAGACGGTCAGGTACGGGCTGTCAAAGCCGCGCTTCAGTCCAGGTTGGGGCCTTACGAGCCCGTCCTGACCTACCTACAGTCCGTCCTAGTTTGGGAGAGACCCGTTCAGTGTGTGCTTCTCTACATTGTCGTCAACGTTGTGTTCTGGTGAGTTTCAGCTAAAGTTGCTTTACATTTTTAATGGCAAACTTGTCCTGTGTGTTTTTTTTTCTCCCTGTGTTGGTTTCAGTGCTGTAGCAACGACAACACAGAGACTGTTTGGTCGTTAGGGGAAAGCCAAGCAGCAGCTGGTGCTTTTACATAATGCAAAATGTTTCACCTGTCAATTCAAGACAAAGCAGATGGCTGGCGAGTGGCTCTATTTATAGACCCACCCTGCAGACACTCCTTCCTTCAGTCTGAATTTCTTCTCTTAATCTTGAAAAACAGTGTCCTGCTGAGAGAAACTGTAAAACTGAATCTGCGATTTCCAGGTCAATGATTTGTCACTGGAGAAACAACAGGGACTTTTGATATAGCTGACACTAATTAGACAGCACATGCCAGTGGAGAGCATTCAGATCCACACAATAATTCACCAGGAGAAAGTTTAGGACTGGGATGAGTTTTGGCATAATTGGGTGACCTTGTTATTGTTGTGTGCATCACTGATGTGGGACATAGAAATAAGGAAAGTCAAGACAGGCCAACCTGCTTGCTTGCGGAGCTCAGGCGTTTATTCGATTAGACCACCGGAGAAGTTAAGGCCGCTCATCCTTGTGCTCCAGTGCACACACACACACTCAATAGTGCAGACTAGTTTCTGCCCCAAGACATGCATTCATAACCTATATTAATGCATGATGTGACTCATGATGGCAAGTCAGATGATGTGGGAGGAAATACGGGTGACCTCTCTCTGACAGTGGGTCACTGAGGTTGTCTTACTAATTGCACCGCCACCCCAAATACCAGTGCGCAACATGCTGCCAACACATTCTTTGTTGGGTTAATCTCTAACTGCTGATTGGCCGAATCCTGTAAACGTTGTTGTGGTCAACAAATTTTAAAAGTCTTGTGATGTGGAAGTGGAGCAACATATCGGATATATTTTAATTGTGTTCAGGCCCATGGAAGTGAAATTTGTGTGTGTGTGTGACACACCTACAAAGTTGGAATCCACCTCCGAGGTCACCATCTGCTCTCACAGCATGTAGTTTGTCCATTGTTGGTGAATAGGGCTTTTATTCATTAACACTTCCCTGATTTGTCACTTCTGTTCTGTTTGTGTTACTGCAATGCCATCGGTTTTGACAACTAATGGGTGGAACACACAGCAAAGGGTGGGATAACTTCCTAATTTCTTGGTTTTGGCTAAAGAAAACCGTAGATCATCACTCAGGGGTTTTGTGGTGCATGTATTCTGTACTAAATTGTTGTAACTTGGTTTATCATTCATTATTCCCCTCTAGGTTCTTCGCCCTGACCTCACTGCGCCTGCTCTTCCTGCTGGCTTCTGGTCTGGCTGTGCTTGTCTGTGTTGATACCTGGAGAAATAAGATCTGGCCAGAGATTAAAGGTGCTACAAGTTGTTTTTTAATGTGGGCTCTTTATATCTGTCTAACAGACTCTCACTTGTTCTGAACTGAATAATTTCCCAGTTTTACTGTGATTGTAACAAATGTACTATCAAAGGAGATAAGGAGATCATCCGGCGGTTCTACACTCTGGACTTTGAAAGCGATTTGTATCACACCTGGAACAGTTAATCTCTCAAACATGTTTTTGAACTCGTGTCACATATTACATGTACGAGGTACTGAAGAGATCAAAGAGTGAAGACGAGCTTAAAGATGAAATATTCTTTCTCTCCACAGTCAGAAAACTGGATGAATCAGAGAATGAGAGGTTTGTTACTTTAACCAGCAGTCAGCATTTCATTTAAAATGATGCCAACACTAATAATAATACATGTATAAAGCAGATGTGTGTGTGTGTGTGTGTGTGTGTGTTCTTATAATTTTCTCTTTTTGTCCAGCTGGGGTTTGGTGCAGCCTGGCATCCTCAGCGTGCCTGAACTGTGCCACCACATGGCCGAGGCCTGGGTCAGTGCAGCAGTTCTCGCGTCCAGTCTGGTGCAGTACAAACGACTCAACCCTGGCAAGGTGAGGACCACACACACACACACACACACACACACACACACACACACACACACACACACAGAATATGGTTTCCAGGAAACACACCGTTTTAAATGGTGTATTTAAACACTGCAAAAAATGAAATCTGATTTTAGCAATCATCCCATATAACAACAAAAATCATTATTATTATTATTATTATTATTATTATTAATTCTAGTTTCTTGATTCCCTCTGTGTCAGTTCTGCATCCTGACCTGTGGAGTGTTCACCTGTTTGGCCGTGGTTGGACGCTACATTCCCGGGTTGGTGCTCTCCTACTCTGCTGGTGAGTCCCAGAACCGGTCCTAACTACACATCCCAGCTCCTTAGCAGGATCACATTGGCAGGGAAACTCATCCTGACTGGTTCTATTAAAAAATGCATGGGTGGTGAAACCAGATCTATGGGGCCTCAGTACCAGGACCGAGCCTGTGAGGTGATTACAGCCAGGATGACACACACAAGGAAGGAGTGAAGGGAGCCAGGCAGAAAGCTAAGGAGGTTATACTGAGACCAGGCTAATCTCCTAACCGCCAACCAGTGTAGGCTGGAGAGCCATGGGGGGGGCAAGAGCGCTCAAGGCCCGCTGACGTCTAAAATCCACAGCAGCTTGTAGTCTACGTGTTAACTCCCTGCTGCTACCTCTGCTGTAGCTAACAGAGGAATCTGTAGAGAACACAAACAAACAACCCTTTTTCTTCTTGTCATGTGCACGAAACAACCCCAACAGAATGTTCTTTCTTTTTCTCTTTTAATAATGACTTGTATTCTTTTCCTCTCCTCTAGTGTTGGCTACTCTCCTGGCCCCTCTGGGAGCCTATCACAGGGTGTTTCAGCATGTGTTCGTGAAGCTGGAGCCGGCCCTGCAGTGGCTGGACTTCAGCGTTCGTGGCTACATGATGTCAAAGCCTATTGATAATCAGTGTAAGTAATAAATCAAATCTAAGTTGGCCATCTCCAGGGGGTGTCGTTTAGCTCAGTTGGTACTGTATGTACAAAGGCTCAGTCCTTGCAGCGGCGGCCCCCCCCTGTGAGCTGCACAGTGAGTTTAGTACTCAGTTGCTGTGTGTGTTTGTTGTTCTGCAGTCCTGCGGAGGCCCATCCATGGAGCAGCCTCAGGTGAAGACAGTGACAGTGAGGAGGAGTTGGCTGCATTCTGTCCAACGGTAAGTCTGTTTAACTCCCCACAGTAGTTGTGACAACATGCTGCACTAACTAAAGGGTTAGTTTGGCATGCCAACAGTCATCTACTGTAGGTAATACACTTAATGTGGATTATTAGCTTGTACAGCCCAAACTAAGGCCCATAAATCCAAGGTTTACTTTTGCTTAACGTGTTTTTTCAGAGTGCACAATAAAAACTGTTGCATGTGCGTGTGTAGAGACATGTCTTAACATGCCTATTTAAACAGGTACTGCCTCTGTTCTCTTTATAAACTGTCAAAACCTGTGCCAGCTCTTTAATTCTATGAGAACATTTTTTTGGGTACTGAAGGCAACCTAAAGTTAAAGCTCTCAGCGTGAAAGTCAAATCAAAACATTCGGCACACACCCACGGCTTTGTATTTCAGCGTTAGTGTTAGTTACAGCACATCTGAGCCACTTCCTGTTGAGGCTGAGAACTTCGCATAACGCACCGTGCCTGGCATGTGCCTGTTCATTTACGCCTTAGTCGCGTGTGCAAGGGTGTGAGCGTGCAATGAAGCTTGCAGAAGTTATGAGAGCAGACGGTGAGATAATATCACTACACAGTTATATAAAAGGTTTGGTAACACTTTATGGTGAAGTAACAGTTTTTAACATCATTTGTTACAAAATACCTTCCACTCTGTTCTTTCCTAGTTTGATGATGCTGTGGTTGCGAAGGAACTTGCGCTGACTGACTCTGAGCACTCTGATGCTGAGGTGTCCTACACTGATAACGGAACATTTAACCTATCGCGTGGACAGACCCCTCTCACAGAGGGCTCCGAGGGTAAGTATGCAGCTTTTCTTTTCCCGTTCGTCTTCTGCTGTGTTCTTGTCTCTCACGGCATGCTTCTCTGTATTTTGGTCAGATCTTGACAGACACAGTGACGCCGAGGAGTCCTTTGCTCAAGACCTCCCAGACTTCCCTTCCATAAACCCCGATGCCACTCTGATGGATGATGACGATGACACAAGCATAGGTCTACCTAGTCTGGGTCCGTCTGGTCTAGCTAGTCACCGGGCTTCAGTGCTGGACGTAGATGCTCATCTGGACTCCGATCAAGAGGATCTGGATGCCGAACTTTCTCTCAGCGGCCTGCCACCTGCCTCCGATTTCACCGGAGACTTGGCCGGGGTCATCGCCAGCAACATGATTCAAGCAGCTCTGATTGGGGCGATGCAACCTCGGGCTCCTGCTACCCAACGCAGAGAAGGTCCACCCAGAGCCGGGGCCCACCGAAGCTACCGCAAACAGTCCAGCTCGGAGCTGGACACAGACTTGGACGGAGAGGACTTTGAAATGCTGGATCAGTCTGAACTGAACCAGATGGATCCCCTTGGAGGAGGCGGAGGAGGTACTAGACGAGGAGAGAGCCAGGGGTCTAACTTCTTGTCTAGCCTGCTGGGTAAACCACAGTAAGGTGTGAGTGTGTATGTGTGTACGCCTGTGTTCATGGGCAGTGTGAAAGCTGAGTGTGTGTGAAAGATGATTTTAGGTTCCAGCAGTCCCACTTCTGATTGGCATCAGTTGATCACTGTGAAGTCTTTTATTTTTTTCCTATCTTTTCAGACTCTTCTCGCCCGTACTTTGAAACCCCCGATCATCCAGAAAACTTTTATTTTGTAGGCTGAGCAATAGGAAATGCAACAACAAAAAATAAGACACATTCAGACATTTAAAGAAACCAGCATTATCGAGCCTTGTTGCAGTCTTGTGATGTTATGCACACATAAGTTACAAGGGTACTATAAAAGAATAGCAGTGCCCATAAAATCTTTTCTACCTAGAGGTCTACACATAGAGGGCTATTTAACATGGGACCAAATATGACATTCCTGTTGGTTGAGCTGAGCCACGTTGCTTTGGTAATGACTTTATGGAATATTATTACATCTTTAAGTTCCATTTTTTTCCACATCACATGTTGATGTTAGCACTCTGCTGCCTGGCTATGATCTGTTAGACAATTTTATTTAATGTCACAGAGATTAATACAAATTTGTCAGCAGTTGTGGATTTGGACAGCGATTCTCTTCCGTGATGAAGAATAATTAGATACAAGTTTCAGTTGTTTCTCTTTGATTTTCCTTTTCTAACACGTGAAGGCATTTTCATGCATTTTTGAAGCTGATTTTCTTCAAAGAAGTCTTAAGATAACTGACCCGGAGGAACACTTGACGTTATGTTTGTTGTTCATCATATTTATGAACTTGTGCCCCAAGGTTTGCTTCTTTTTGTGTGTGTGTGAATAAGTTCAGATTTGTTTTTATTTTTCTGCCCTTTCAATACAGCTCAATAACATATTGTGTCCATGTTTAATAGCTTCGATGAGCCCTCAGCTTTGTGTGTGTTTTTTCTTTTCCAAAAAAAATAATATTGAAACATATTTTCTTTTACCATCTTTGTATTTCATGTAGTTGACAGTCATGCTGAACTTTTTAAAAGAAAATTCAAATATTCCTCAATTCATGGATCTTTTACTATTTTAATGGGGAAACATGTTTACATGAAAATTGGGTATAGAAATTTATCCTTTTTTAAAAGTGTTAGTATTTCAAGGTTTAAAGTGTTGTTGTTTTTTTGTTGTTGTTGTGTGTGCTGGTCAGCCCGATTTCTTTTTGATGGACAAACCATGTCAGTATGTCAAAACCTAACCGTTGAAATGGCACTTAAAACGTAAACGAGCTACAGTTGAGATTTATTGAAATCCATAAACATGCTGGGGTTTTTTAATAGAGGAAGACACGTTGCTCTCTTTTATTGTTAATTTGAGAAGAAAATCATAGCCGCAAAAAGATTTAGCACAGTAGGAAAAAACAAACAAACTGCTGGATCCACGTTCATGGAGATGAAGTAGAGAAATGTGCACTGATAGGAATTTGCTGGGATTTTTGAGGCCATAAAAATGGAGACGTTTATCTCAGCTGTCTGGCCACCTCAGTTAACCAGAATGATGCTCATTGCTGCTCCATGGAGAGTCAGTTCCTCAGTGCGAGTGATCTGTAGTCAGTTTGATAATGTAATGTGCATATTAGTGTATTTTCTTCTCTGTAACTGGTTTTGATATGTTTTGACGTGCAAATCGTATTGAATAAAAATGTTTGCAATTAAGTCTGTCAAGTGTCTCTGGATATATTTCATGGGACGGATGTAAAGTAGTCAGACTAATGCTCGTAAAACTCAAGAAAAATGAATTAAGTCTTTGCAATTAAACACTCAGATTATTGCCTTTGACTAGAACACAATCAGACTTATATGAAACATATTAATATCCATCCATCCATCTATTGTCTGTAACCACTTATCCTCATCAGGGTCATGATGGGGATGGAGTCTAACCCAGCTGACTTTGGGCGAGAGGTGGGATGCACCCTGGACAAGTTGCCTGTTTAGCACAGGGCACATAGAAACAACAGGTGTATGTCTTTGGACTGTGGGAGGAAGCCACAGAGAAAAACACAAAGACTCCAGCTGATCTTCGAACCAGAAACCTTTTTGCTGTGAGGCCTAAATACATTAATATATGAAATATTTGTTTGTATATTGCTGTAAAGATATAAAGTGAAATGTTAGTATTATTTTTTTAAATGTTTTCAGGCCAGCAAACTTAAATGAACTGTCTCAGAGAGCAGCCAAAACAGACAGAGCTCTCACTCGGTTCTTCTTTTCAGAAATCACAAAGTTCATTAAAAAAAAAAAATGCCCAGGAGGACCGAGTCAAAATTATAAACAAATTAATTTAGGGCGAATATATATCGTTCAAAAGCTCCGTCGGTAGACGAAAGTGAACTGTTAATGGGGGAAAAATACATGTGTGTTGGGTGTCCACTCCAGCTCTTTAATCATATATTTGCTCTGGTGTGACGCATCGTTATGGGTTAACGATCTTTTCAGTGACGCGTATTTCGCGCGAAACTCATTTTCGGAGAGTTAAAGTGAAGAGATGAGCAAAAAGGACAACGGTGAGAGTTAAGAGACTTCATGTGCGGGTGTTTTCTGACTGTACACACACACACACACACACGACAGACTTCAAAGATAAGTTATAAAGCCAGCTAAAAAGCTATCAGCTAATGTTAGCTACGTAGTTAGCACGATAAGCTAAAAACAACAAGCTATACTATGTTAACGTCACCCACAGGTGCTGCTGTCATCCTCGCCTATCTGAACGAGAAGAACAGGCCCTACAGTGCACAAGATGTGTTTTGTAATCTACAAAAGCAGCATGGATTGGGCAAAACGGTGAGGTCAACACTTTTAACCATAATCATGCAATTGTGTGTGTGTGTGTGTGTGATGTTAAATGAAGTGATTGTATATCTGTGTTTCACCAGGCTGTGGTCAAAGCCATGGAGCTGCTGGCGCTGGAGGGGAAGATAAAGGAGAAAGCATATGGCAAGCAGAAGATTTATTTTGCTGATCAGGTTAGTTCATCTGAAAAATGTTTTGTGACAAACTGGTGTTGCAAAAAAAAAATCTATGTTTAAGATGAAGCTGCTAATCTCTCCCACAGTCCCAGTTCCAAGATGTGAAGGAGGCAGACCTGAAGGCCATCGACTGTCACATCTCAGAGCTCAGTGCCGAGCTGCAGTCCCTCACCCAGAGCTGCAGACAGCTAGATGCAGGTGGAGAACACCACTGATCTCCCAAAGTTTGCATTGTACCGAGACAGTTTGGTGCTGTCGTGGGCCACTGGATGTTTGCTGTGTCATACAAAACTTCTCTAGACTGAAGGGGACTGGAGGAGTTTTTGTTGCACTGCATTTCTTTGGAAAGTGGTTGTTGTGTAGATGATGTGTGTGTGTGTGTGATCTCCACCTCCAAACAGAGCTGAAGGAGCTCAGCAGCTCCCTGACCACAGAGGAAATGGTGTCAGAGATCAAAGAGCTGAAAGCCGAGTGTTCTGGGTACACAGCCCGTCTGGAGAAGATAAAGTCTGCCACAAATCACGTCACTCCAAAAGAGAAGGAGAAGGTTGGGAATTCATTTCCGCACCAAACTATCTCAGAGACCTGGTGAAGGTATAACGGCGTGGTGGTACAATTCTTGTATTTTAAAATTGCAGGTTTACAAAGAGAGGGATGTATATGTGAAGGAGTGGAAAAAGAGGAAGAGACTGGTAATGTATACACAGCTGCACCACGTACATAACATACCTTACAGGCTGATATTGAAATCAAATATTACATGAATAAATTAAATTATATTCCAGCTATCTCAATTTATTTTCATGTATCACAGTTTGAGAATCAGTGGACTAAACAGTTAATTGTGAAAATAAAAGGCAGATTAATCAATAATCTAAATTCATATTTTGATTAAAATGCATTTAGATGAGGGCCAAATGTTTGTTAGTAAATATTAAATAAAAATGCAAATATGATGCAGAAATGCCAGATTTGGTTCCTCCCATCAGTGTTAGTATTACAAGCTGTAGCTGTAAAGGAAGATAAAAAAGCAGAACACTGATTGTTATATAAAGACATAAACTGTTTAAAAATCTTAACCTTAGTTAGGCTTTATTTTCTCTCAGGCTTCAGACATGATCAATGCAATCCTGGAAGGGTATCCTAAGAGCAAAAAGGAGTTCTTGGTGAGTGGAAGCAGCCCCATAAAATCCATTTTGCTTCACAGCACTAATGAATTATAAAACTGGTTGTTGCCCTTCACAGGATGAAGTCGGAGTAGAGACCGACGAGGACTGTAAGGTGGTTGTTCCAAGTACTTGAAGTAAACGAGAAAACGATTTGTTCGTCCACTTCATCAATGTGAGCCTGTGCGGCGCTCGGCCGAGGATATAGATTAAACATCAGGGCGGTGTGAGCCACAGCACATTCTTTATTGATAGCCTTTGTTTTGAACAGATAGTACATCTTTAATAAAAGCTGCATGGAAGTACAACTTCTGTAATTGAAAGTATATTTATACAAAAAAACACTGTGGCATCATCAGGCAGCACTGAGGGATGTGTGTCACCTCATAGGCAGCAGCGGTTTGTTTGCTTCCCTTTTTAGAAGCCATACTAAATCTGAGAGTCTGAAAATGGCAGATTATTCCTTACAGTTTTGATGTTCTTTGTTATTAATGTTCTATTTCTTTTTTTGAAAACTAAATAAAATAAAATGTTTTTTCAAGCATGGACAGTTATTCAGAACCTTAATGTATTATGAGGCGTGGGTTGTCCCATTTTCCACCTCTCCTTTGTACACTTTCTTCATGCAGTATTGTTATTAAATGTTCATGACAGTTATGTTACACACTGAAGTGCAAACAATCATTTCTCCTATAAGAGAACCATCTACCAACTATTGTGGGGATCACTGCCCAGCTTTACAGGATTTTTCTGCTGTTGTCTTTCACACTTTATTTGATTTTGGGTGAATTAAACAGGACGCACATTCAGTATTTTTTCTTTTTTACATAGATTCATGTCACTCTTTGGATGGTGATATACAGTAGATCGCTTTTTATAAAAGAACCATCAAAAGAAAATACTTCCAACATTTCCCTGTAAATTAAAGCAACTCATGAACAGAGCAGTCCTGTGCATGACAAGTCGTCACAAAAATCTGCTTTATATCATATGTTTAAAAATCAAAGTACAAAAAAAAAAACAAATTCAGTACAGCCTCTGTAAGTCTCTGTGTCTCAGTGACAGATTCCACAGTGCTGTTAAAAATTCAGAAGTGCTGGTTGATTATTGCACCATTTGAAAAGATCATAAAAGCCACTAACGCATCATTTTAAAAAGGTCCAGTGTGCAAGATTTAGGTTCTAGGGCAGAAATTAAAATTAAATACTTAAGAGTAAGAACTGTTGTGTTTTAGTCACTGACAGTAGAATGAATGGACAGAGTATGCGTGACGTCACCCACATGTTTCTGAAGAAGTTCTGAATCTGACCGCCTCCTGGTTAATCATAAAAATTGACAAAGACATGGCTCAACGGTGGACAGGATTCACTTCTCTGCTACGGAGGTTGGCGCTTTGTTTCAGTTAGCTCAGAATGGGCCGTTTTTCTCTACAGACGGAGCAGACGACAAACCAGCGGGTCTACATGGGGGTTTTCTTGGGTGAAGGGGTATTCAGTTGGTTGCGATCACAAATCCTACACACTGGACCTTTTTAATATAAAATAATCTGTTTTAAACTGCCATCTGAAAGCATGAAAATCAACACTTTGTATTTAACATCATCTCTCAAAGAAACACGACATGTATAACTGTATTCAACATTTAACACAATGTGTGGTAGCTTAATTATTTTGCAAAGTCAATATATAAACAAACAAGTCATCCAAAGTCCTCTATGCTTCCTTGTATTGCACACCTCAGCGAATTGTCATTGCTGCATGAATGAAATAATCAAACCTGAAGCGATATAGAGCACGCTCCTGAGTGTGTGCAGAATTAGGAGAAATGACCCTGCAGTAGTATCGTCGTCTGCTATGGTTCAGGAGTGCAACGGCTGACTCACAGTGTTTGTACACTGAAGCGGAGACGAGCCCTTTGGATCAGCATCAGATGTCACAGAGAGGAAGGTGTGTGCGCTCATGTTTTTACATGTTTTTTTTCATCACCGTCTCCGTTCCTGTTACATCGGTTGATAGGTTGCAAAAGCAATATGATTAATTCTGTGAGAGGAGTCTGTTTTTATTTATCCCCACCAGGGTGCCGATTACTGCAAACTGACTGTAACCATACTATCTTGTCTACCTGACGCATTAAATAATACATTCATCCTCCGGGCCCCTGCATTTCTTAGCATAGTAAGAAATACGAACAAATATATTCACAAAGTGATCTTTCCTAAAACACGCAACGCTCAATCCAATCCAACTTTTCACCTCTGCCCATAGTGTGGGTCCAATTACAGCCAGGGAGTCACTGATGAGCTGAAGTGAGCGTAAATACTGTGGTGTGGCCTGAGGCTGATTGGAGTTTTCACTCCACCCTGAGAGGCCAAGAGCAAAGCCCAAAGTCAGTTTCAGAGAGTTCGCTCCAGAGGTTTCACTCCATCAATAAAGCTGACCGTTGAGCTGCCGGAGCACCCCGATGACAAACTCTTTCAGCGTCTAGGAGAGAACAAGCAGCATGCATACTGTAATTACTCACAACATTATTATTATTTTTTGTTTTACTGTGCTTGACCTTGGGGTCCATAATTTGTCAGGAATATTTCTCACCTGTGGTTTGCAGTGCTCCTCGATCCAGCTGAAAACGCAGGCGGAGAGTTCTTGGAAACTGCTCACTGAAACAGAATTACTAAAAGACTGGAACAGGGAGTCCATGATGCTCTGAAAGATGTTGAACTTCACCTGGTCGGACACCTGATCCTCTCCCTGCTGTGGGTTGTTCTGGTGGGCCTTCACTATGTGCTCATAGTTCCTGTTAGGAAAAGACAACCATTGATGACCATGTTTGACAAAAAAGCCATTTCTTCCATAGAGTAGATGAATCGGTTTGCATCCACAGCTAGAGTCTCAATAAAAACGCTACCACAGCACTTAAAGTTTTTATTTTGTTCCATTTTCTATATTTACATCTGATAGGACCTTTACGATGTGCTGTGTCAGGGCTGCCATCAAAACATTTCTGTCTCAAGAGTTTTCTCTCTTTGTCTAAGATCAGCATTTCTTTTTAAAATCCATCTCGATGCAGAACGAGTACAGAGTTCATAGTTTGCCAGTAAATTGTAGGTTGGAAAAAAAAACTTGGCTAAGAAAGTTGGAGAATAATTAGCTCACGTTTTCATGATCTTCAGCGCCATCACTTCTTTCCTTAGTACTGAAACTTCCTCCTCTTGCTTCTTCTTTTCTTTATGAAGAAAATGGATGTAGTCTATTGCTGCAAAAAAAGAGAAAGAAATAAAATAAAGAAAAAGAAAAATGCTTCAGTCCACCCCACACAGATTTAAGTTTCCCTCCACAACTTACCCCATACACCAAAATGCGGCGACTTCCTCTTTTACTACTTATGAGGAAACTCCAGCAAGTCTGGAGACCTCTGTGCTGTGTGATATTTTTGTCTCCATCTTTCCACTGAACATGCTAAATCGTATCCAAACACTCCTTCCCCTTATTGTCTGTTTGACTTGCTTTGTGTAACATGAGCACATGAGACTGGATCTGTACTTAGACTATAAGCAGCATGCAGATGGCATGAACCAGTGGCACTGCCTGGTTTTTGGACCATGTTCATCAAGGACTCTATTGGAAAACTACTAGTTAATGCCAGTGTTGAAAGTTGAACAGAAAACTCTGACCTTTCCTGACTTGCTCTTATTTGCCATTTTGCCCTGATAGAGATGTATCAGCTACTATTCCAAATAAAGTCACATCTTACTTTTCTGCAGCACTGTAGCCTTGCTGATCTTTTGTGCCCCCACTGCGAATTCAGACTGCTGCTGGCAGGTCGGCACTATGGACTGGAGATCATCGTATCCTTTCTAAAGTAAAAGAAAAAGAAGTAATAACTAACCGAACAAGTGAAAATCTAAAACATACAGAGTTTTTCAAGACATCTGCTGTGAGTCACAGAGACTTGCATTCCACTGTGGTCTTACCTTGATAGCATCCCTACGCTTCTGCTCAGCCTGTGTGTGCGCTTGTCTCCGCCGGTCTTTATATGAGTCCTTATAAGACGCCTCGTGTCTGTAGTCGCTGTCTTCATCATCTATTCAAGAATATATGAACACTGATGCTTGACTGACAGAAAAAACCATTTGACGGACTGACAAATACGCAATGGACTATTTCGTGGTTAAATAAAACTTTTGAAAAAATAATGACGTTGATCACACTACGAATTTCTAGATCTACTTAAAATGTATAACCCTGGCATAAATCCTGATCACAGCAGGATTCAGAAATGCTGATTTATGCTTCAATCGACTTCTGTGCGGACTGTAATGCAATCGAAACTGTCTGTGATTTGACAGATGAAACCTTGCTGACAAGAGTCTAAACAAAAGCTACAAAGATTGTTCAGCACACACTGCATTTTATTCGACATAATCACTCAGTATAGACACAGGCAGTGTTTCTATTTGACAGGATTGGGTCATTCCAAGTAAGGCACAGGCGAGGACGTGAACATGCACATCACAATCTAAAATGTAGGACAAATTCACTCTTGCAACTGTCAGCGATGTCACACCCCCCTCTGCGACAAACATAATACCTGTATTTGGTACTGAAGAAGCACTTGTCGAGCCGATGCTGTTGGCCCTGGACACAACTGTACCCTTTCTGGCAGTTTCAGCAAAGAAACCTACGGAACAAGACAAACCTGACATCAAAGATCTTTCACTGCAAGACCAGAAATATCAAAAAAAGGTCACCATCACATACCCTAAATATCAGATGATATGACAAACAAGAGAATGTGAATACTTACTGGGGTCAAAGCCGCTGTCGCTGAAAGTGCCGTCTGTCTGCCGAGCCATCACCAGACAACAGAAGATGGAAAAGGGAGAAAATAGACATTTAAAGGCTGGAATAAAGAGAGGGGGGAAATCGTGGTGCCAAAAATACACCCACAATAGACCAATAGCTAGCCCTCCTGATAGACAGTCTAAATCCCCTGCCGAGCGTTGCCCTGATTTGTCCAGGAGTGTAAAGAGCTGTGCCCAATTACTACTTCACTCGCAGATCCAGTGTTTGATCTGGGGCACCTCAACACAAAGGTTTCTTTAATTTCGTGGTTCCCAAAGTTAGGCCCATTTTTCCCACTGAAAAAAAAAAAGAGTGTGTCAATTTCAACACTGAGGTCTTGTGCTGATATTTCTACCTACAGCAGAATCATATTGTCTAGTTGTACCCTTGCCTCTCGCAAAGCGAGGTCACTCTAAACTCTTCTCTGTGGTCGTCCCCAAATGGTGGAATGACCTACCAACGGCTACTAGAACAGCAACATCCCTTTCGACCTTTAAAAAACTTGTAAAAACCTTTCTGTTTCGAGAATGCTTCCCTGCCTACTCTGTGCTCCTTTACACCTTTCTCAGCTTATGTCCTCCTCTGTAAGTCGCTTTGGATAAAAGCGTCTGCTAAATGCAATGTAATGTAATATTGTTTTTTAAAAAAGGAATCCCATATGACTCATATGTATATTAAATTTTGCCTTATAGAAGAGTTTGATATGTTTATCTTGTTAAAAACATAATATCATAAACTACATATAGGCTAAATAATGATTATACCTGTCCCTGAGGGAAGCTTCAGTCCAGGGAAAGTCATTTTCTAGGTCGAGTCTACATGTGTGGTTCCCAATAGCAATTTTTTTTTTACAATGTTGATGATAATGGTGGATTTATCGCACCAATTCTGGCAACCTCTTCCACAATTCTACATTTTACTTTCACACAAATGTTAGAAAGAGAGAGAGAGACAATAAAGAGGAACTGTTATTATAATATTACTGTTATTTTGGCGGCGTAAAAAAAATAAAGCCCACATGAGGAGCATGAGCTCCTCTTCCTGGACGTTTTGTTTACTTAGCCAGCCAACACTGACGTCTGGCTAGCCGCGGTTAGCTGTCGAGCTAACAAAGCCTTGCTTCCCCGTAGCGTCAGCAAAAAAAAAAAAAACTTCAAACTTTCAGACGAAACAGTGTTTGCCACTTGTCGCTGCCTGTCACACGGCAGACGCGTGAATCGGGTCACTTGAAAAGTTGCGGTCAGCCAACAGGAGTTACTCACTTTCCAGTGGTCCTCTGGCGACGCAGTCGGGTCCGTCATTTTGTAACGCAAGACAACTCTCACCTCTGCTGCGTTCACGTGCAATCACGTAAAATCCTCTTTTCGTCTTCAAGTTTGTGGGAAAACTGACATATTTTGTCCAAATATCCAAACAAACTTAAACAAAAATGAATAGACATACTAATTTATGTATGAGTTAATAACGTGCTTTATAAATACTGGACATCATTTCAGTGCGTGAGCTATTAAAAGCAAGTGTGCTTCGCCATGAAATAACTGATGGTAAAAGTTGCTATTAAGTTGCATAAATATGATATTTTTGTTTGTTTTTGTTACAGGGTTCACATATGTTTACTGCATTAAATTCAAACATCTCTGTCATATGAAGCTACGTGTTCTGAAGTTCGCAAACACAATTTCCCAGGAGACCCCGAATGCAGCAGCAGTACATGCAGTAGTTGGCTTCTAACGCGGAGGGGCGCTGTTGGACGCTGCTGTCCACCTTGTCACTCAGGACCACGTTTACCTGATTGCAACATCAGTATGGCCTCATGATGAGGGCAATGACTAAAACAAATGTAACCTCATGGTCATGCATGAGGATGAATGGCTCCAGTGTAGTGAAAGTATCTTCATGGTGAACCTGGAGAAAGTTTTTTTTGCTTTTGTTGATTGGTTTTAGCAAGTTTCCTTAAAGCTTGTGTCCTCTTTCTACTTTCTTTAATCAGTGTGCTCCCTTATCTTATTCATCATTTACATACTGTATGCCTGGGTATGCCTAACGGTTAGCATGTTTATCTTCCGCCCTGTCCTCCACACCAGGTTTTGTTGCTGTCATGCACAGGAAGTTACTCTTCTGCTTTTGTGCTTCTGTGGTTTCTGTCTGTTACAGAGTGTGTCACACTCCCCTCTCCTTCCTCTCAAACGCAGCCCTCTGTACTCACTCACCAGAGGAGTTCTCGGTCAACAAGTGAGTGACACTTTGGTTGGATTTTTCTTAGAGCCCAAACGGGCCCCACAAGGCTTTGTAACCTTATTCTCAAAGGTATTTGTAGACTGAGAGGGACAGGTTGATGAGGAGACAAACATGAGGACGAACTGCCTTTTTTCACCATCCACCCTGTCCTCAGGACCTTAGCGGATTCAGTAGACCGGAGGCTTGATGTTTCCCTCCCTTCAGGTTCAAAGACTCGGTTTGATTTAGGCCTACTCGTTCTTGTCATTTGGAGTGATCACATTTTGTCACTCTGTTTTGGAATACACAGATTTCTCAGGAAAAAAAGGGTTTGTGTAAAGGTTTCCTCCTGGATTACTTGTGGAGATTAGTGATGGGGAATGCGGCTGCAGGAGGCTTGGAGCAGCCATCAGGTGAGGGCCGGGAGGCCAGGAACTCAGCTTCTGGAACGAGTGACCAAGCTCCAACCTTGCAGAAGAAGCAGCCAGCTCCCCCCAAACTGCCCATGCCTCCAGAGGAGGAGCTGGAGGAGCGCTTCAATGTGGTGTTGGTGAGTGGCTGCACGGGATTCAAGAAGGCACACACCCTTACTACACATGAAAACAGATTATACACTTTGTGTGTTGCCACTGCCAGCTATGGTTTTGTGGTAGAGGGTATATGTGAAGGCTGGGATATCTAAGCAAGTACATATGATTAAGAGGCACAGAAAAAAACAAGCTATCAGCTGTAATTTAAAGTTATAAGTAAAGTGTCTTCTAAGTGTTTTGAACATTTACACTCTGTTACTGATTTATGTTGCCTAAAAACACAGGCACATATAAAAAATTGGCTTCTTTTAAAGTAGGGATATCAAAATAAAAACAATGTTTTCCACAAGCTGATTCATAGATTCATCGACACGCTAATTTCCTCCACTATAACACCTGAAAATATCACACAAGGAACAGGGTGATTATGTGCATGATCAGGCAGCTGACCCCAAGGGGAAGTTGAGAAATACATTTTCATGTGTGTACCCATAAGACCGGAAAGCAACTGTTTCACCACTCTTTCAACAGTCTTACAACAAGTCGGAAAATCTTTCACTTTAAGCATTTGAGACACTACAAAGAATCAAAACATATTGTTTAGAATCAGGGATGCTGAAACATTTAAATGTTAGATTATTTTGGCTACAGATTTGTGGATTAAAACGAGTTTAAATAAAAATCTGACTTTTACCTCTCTTGCTGATTTAAGTAACATTAATGAGCATAAAAAGCTCAAAAAGTGAATTAAAGACAAACAAGACTAGTAACTGTGATGTCACACTGACAACACTGCAGCAGGCGCTCCATCAACATCAATAATGAACCTGACTTTGTCAACCTTAAAGTGTACAACCAAAGGAGCTTTATTTATCCAGTGTTGCTGTTAGGAATCCTGAAAATCTGAAACCTATCCCATCTTTAAATTTCTATGATTTTCCACTTCAGTGTGTCATCATGGGTTATGGGATGCAGCTGCATTAACAGCATGAAATGTCCAGGTACTCTGCAGATGTGAAAGTAATGACCAAACAAATGCTGGAACATTACACGAACATCTCATTAGCATTAACATCACCTCCCTTTAACTTTAAACCAGTTTATCTGTGTTATATATAAAACAGTAAAGCACAATCCACATAAAAGGACCATCAGCAAGATGGAATATTAGAATATTAGATGTCCACTTTGGGAGTTAGTTATTGTAATCCGTTTAATGACACTTTTATTAATGTAGGAAAACAAGATTCTTTTTCTAAAAATATATTTTAAAGGTTTTTATGCAGTAATGCCGCAACAATTATTTTAAAAAGCAAAACTAAAATGATTGTACACATGTACACAAAAACACCTTTTCTTTATGTTAAATTCAAGTGTGATTATTTCACATAACGTAAATGTTGCCACATGAGAATGTAGTGAGGCTTTAGTGTATTTAGTGTAAGTTATTTCATAATACCTATGACATATTCTGCTCTGTGGCCGGTGCCATTTCATGCCTACAACGCCCTCTCAGGCTTGATCTGAGAGGTATGACCTCACTTCCTCTTTCAGCAAAATACTTCCAATTGTATCTGTAGCAAACTTTACAAGGAAATGAGAAACGCACTTTCTTCTTCATTTCTACTTTGTTTCTAAACGTAGGCAGTTTATACTCACAGTCTCACGAATGTTTAAGTGAGTCTTTTTTCATGTTTTTTTTTTTTAATGTGTTCTACCGTAAAACCCACAATGACACCACTCCCTTTCCCCTCCAAATATGAGAGCTCAACTCCCCAGCGGCACAGCAACGTCCATTTCCGTTTCTGTGTCTCTTTTTTTAACAAGGTGTGAAAAAGAATGTTCTTGGGTGTTTGAATGTACTCACTGGTAGCTTTAAGATCAACATCCAATGTCAAGTGAAATGATTAGTCTTAGTAAGTAAATCAGCAGTGTGTTCTAACGAAGAAGAAATTATCATTATTGTCAGTTGAGTCGTGTATCAGGTGCATAACTTAAACTAGTTCTTGATTCAAAAATGCCTTTTAATAACTTTAGTTTCTTTTTTTCCCCACACAAAAGTACCAATTAGGCTCTGATTAATTTATTTAGTTTTTTTTTTTTTTTTAAACCATTCATTTCTAAAGTTATTTAAAGGGGATTAACCTTTATATAGGAGTCATTTCACTGTACTGTAGGTTGGAGTAGATAACTCAAAGTGAAACTGCACCTTATGGTTGTGAATATGTCAACTCCATAAATAGTTGAGTCAACCTGCACCAGACAGTTGTGAAGGTGTGGGGGGTTTTGGTCTTTGTAAAAATTCTCCATACAGTTGAGAGGATTAGAGGCATACATACCGTATGCCTCTAATCCTCTTAGTGCAGACTGAGATGGAAAGGTATGTGAAAGTCTAATCTTGCTTTAAACAATTGTTATAGTCTATGTTTAAGCTTAAGCAACACCTGGATCGAGCCACTAAAGTTAGATCAGTAATTTCGTTTATGACGGAAAATATTTATTTTCTCGTCATACGAAGTAACTGCTGACAACCGTCAATACACTGATGTAAACAGTGAGTCATCTTTGCTTCCGGCAGGTAGTCACTACCCTTCTGGTTTTATACAGAAAGTGCATTTGTGGTTTGGTAGATTTTAATATTGTTGCATAAGCAAGAAGGATGAAGACATGAAAGCTCTTATCAGATGTGTCCTGAATGAACAGAATATGTGTTATAGATGAATGGTAAAAAAACAAAGTACATGAGTACATAAAGTCAAACTCTTTTGTTCTCCCTTTCAGAGCTACATGAACTTGCCTCCAGACAAATTGAAGCTTTTGAGTCAGTACGACAACGAAAAGAAGTGGGAATTAGTCTGTGATCAGGTAAGACATTTCACAAGCTGTTTTTCAGCTGAACCACAATATGCGTGTCACCAAATGTGCTTTCGTTGGCACAGGGTTGACATAAAGTACACAAGCACCCAAAGTGGATGTGTGGTAAAGAGCAGAGTGCAGTGTGAAAACCTTGCTGCACAGTTTCTGTGGTTGCAACTTAGGCGTCGGCATGGAAACAGAGGCCGGTTTGTGTCTGTTGTGTTTACTAGCACACCCAATAATAGCTTCAGATGCTGTGCACTGCTAAATGTGTCAGTTTTTATTACAGCGTTTTTATAAAATACTGTCCAAATATACACTGATTACATCTTTCATCACCAGGAACGCTTCCAAGTGAAGAGCCCCCCATCCATTTACCTGACCAAGATCAAGAGCTTTTACCAAGACCAAGGCGGCGTGTCTCGCAGGGTAAGTGTGAAGCATGACCTTTATTTCATGTTTGGCACTTCTGTCATCTAAACAATGATATCTTTATTCTCCTCACCTCTGCTTATTTAGCTGAAGAAACGGATCCAAGAAGCCACCCAGGTCCTTAAAGATTTGGAGATATCCCTTCGCACCAATCACATTGGGTGAGCCCACTTGATGGTTATTTTTGTTTTGTTTTGTTGTTCCTTTTGAGCAACTTTTTGTATTTAGTCTTCTTGGAATAGTTATTTTAATGTATTCTTATTTCATTGTTTTATATTTTTAACTTGTTTTTTATTTAATTTATTGTATTGTTGCTCATCCTGTCTGTAAAGCACTTTTTTTTAAAGGTTCCCAATGAAGTTTTCCAGTTATCTTTAAAAAAAAAAAGATATTATATATATTTAAATTTAAAAGCTTTTTTTAATTTAATTTTATTATTTTTTTCTGGGATTTGAAACCTCTGCAACGACTGAGCCTTTGCACATGGGGCTGATGCTCTACCGACTGAGTGAAACGACACCCCCAGTGGAGTTTTCTTGAAAACATTGACTATTTTGCGTGCTACCATCAGCAACTATCAATATTTCGGGGGAATAGGTTATGAAAAGCATACTGCGTTGCCATGCGATGTACCATACAAACAAAATGAGGAGTCACTCATTAAAACATTGCTCCATAGCACCACTGGTGGTCAAAACTCCACAGGACACCTTTAAGATAGATGCTTAAGAAATAAAGTTTAAATCTATTGTTGTGATTAATGGTCAGTTTGAGTTTACTGAGCACTATTTTGTGCCTGTTATAACTTTTACTGAACATCAGTCACTGTTTCTGGAAGTCACCAGTACACTGATAAGTAAGTGTACGAAATGAAGCACGAGAGTCTATTGCTTATGAATTCAACATTCATCATCTTTTGTAAGAGTGAGGTTGCGTTATTTTCACCTTCTAAAGCTCTAGTCTTGTGTTAATGGTCAGTCTGAGTCTAGATTGTATGATATATAATTTCAATTCTTTGTTTTGTGTAGATGGGCCCAAGAGTTTCTCAATGAGCAGAACAAAGGTTTGGATGTTCTGGTGGAATACCTGTCCCATGCACAAAGTGACGCCTCGTGAGTACCAGCAGGGTGTAAAAACTCTCTCAAAAACTGGTGGTGCTCTGACAAATGAAGTTATTTATCACCACGGGTCTTTTTTTGTGTCAACACTTAAGGTTTGACGTGGAAAGTGTTGAGAATGGCACGCTGTCAGAGAAAGGAAAACCAGCAGAGAGGTCAATGGAAGACTTGACCAAGAGCCCCAGCAGCTCCCAGTCACATGGGATGACCAGAGCTGCTCGTGCACTGACTGTAAGGTAAGAAGTACCCATACACTGTTCATCATGAATTCTTATTCAAAGAGGAACTTTCAGCCTACAGTAGCACGCACACATAAAATAGTTCTAAGAAAGGAAGAAGTGGTGTGATGTTAATGTCACAGAGATAACCGGAAGCCAATCAAGTGTCAAACTGAATTTTATCTCTTTCTTTCTGCAAATCACCATTAATTTATGCAGAAAAAAGAATTCATAAATAGTGGCAGCCCTAATTGATCAACCAACCGCAGCAGTTTTTATTATCTTGAAACAAACAATGCAGAATGCATATTGACTTCAATCAATATGTCTTCATGATTAATTGTATAGCACTCTGTTTTTTCCACCCTTCTTATTAAATTTCATGGCCGTCTTATTGCTAGACAGCAGTTCCTCTTGAAACTGACACATTCCAACCATGACGAATACCTCGATTACTCACACCCTCATTCATTCATATCCTTTGCTCGTTTGTTGAGTATTTTATTCTGTATTTTTCTCTCCACCTGATGCTACGGTACATTTCAGCTGTTAGGCAGACACAGTGGATCTCCAAAGTCTTGTTATAATTGGCCAACACCAAACTGCGCTCAGTTTTGGGCCTCAACTTTCAAATCATTTGCACACATAGTAGCTTCTCTTGTCTTATGTCCATAGACTTGTCATCTCTCTACAGAATAAGCTCCACTCTGGGGAACAGAATACATAAGAAGTCCCATTCATCCAACCAGAGAGATGATGTACATGTGTGCATTATGTGCCTGCGAGCCATCATGAACTACCAGGTAGAGCCTTTATAATTTTGCAGTTTTTCCCCTCTCACTGCGAAATATCTGTCTTTTAACACGAGCCTGTTTATGCTCCTCTTCTGGGTTTAGTCTGGTTTTAACCTGGTGATGACTCATCCGCGCTGTGTGAACGAGATCACGCTCAGTCTTAACAGCAAGAATCCCAGGTGAGTGTATTTGTGCGGGAGACAAAGTGTGTGTATTATCCGTCCATCTGTATCCATATATCTAACCCCTCCTCTGCTGCTACAGGACCAAAGCTCTCGTGTTGGAGCTGCTTGCCGCCGTGTGTCTTGTCAGAGGAGGTCATGACATCATTCTCTCTGCCTTTGACAACTTCAAAGAGGTGAAATGACTTGTGTATTAATAATTTTATCATATTTCAACGACCTCATTTGACTTTTGACTGTTGCTTGTTTCATTGTTCCAGACTTCCCCTATTTGATTACTCATCTTGCGAAAGACACAATCCACCCCTCACATGCATAATTTTAGCACAGGCAGAACAAACATGAATGTGTGTATAATTCTCTAAGGAAGTGTTAAAAAAATGTACCCTGTTTATGGAGCATAGCATACAACATATAACTGTATGCCATTACGCCCCCATTTTGGCAACAACTATAATACAGTTTCTGTTTTTTCTTCAGGTGAGCAGAGAAAAGAACCGCTTTGAGAAGTTGATGGAGTACTTCATCAATGATGACAGCAACATTGACTTCATGGTAGGTCCACAAATGTATTACCTACCAAATAAAGGGACTTTTTATATGGTGGATGTCCTCGAGATCTAACTGTCATCGTGTCTTCTGTCTTCAGGTGGCTTGCATGCAGTTCATAAACATTGTGGTCCATTCAGTGGAGAACATGAACTTCCGTGTTCATCTGCAGTACGAGTTCACTCACCTGGCACTAGACAAGTATCTAGAAGTGAGTGTGCATAAAAATCTCAAACTGGGTGGTGTCATTAAAATATATTTTTTAATAATAATGTATAAAATAACAGTGTAGTCATGAACCTACAGAGAACAGCAAGCTTTATAGCGAGTTTCAGTTAATCGTTCAGCTGTCTTGCCCACAACTTTAATGTCTTGTTTCGCTCTCGCTGCTTTCATAGTGTTGTTTTCAGGCAGTGAAACAGTCAGTGCACACTACCTGCTCAGCACTACAGTAAATAGCACTAACAGACACAGTTAGTGACAAGCTGACTGAACATATCTTCTAGAAATCTTTATTTAAAAGTTAACTTGAATCAATCTCTATGACATAAGTACACTATAACTTTAAACATGCCATGAATCGAATATTTTTCTAAATGACACTTATGAGTTCTGATTTATTCCTATAATAAGTCTTTTTTATGTCTGTTTGTGCTTTAGGGTCTGAAGCAAACAGAGAGCGAGAAGCTGCAGGTCCAGATCCAGGCATACCTGGACAACGTGTTAGATGTAGGAGCCCTGCTGGAGGACGCTGAGAACAGAGGAGGGGTGCTGGAGCATGTGGACGACCTGCAGGAGCACAACGCACAGGTCAGCCATGAAATAAAGAAAGATGCTGTGAACAAAAAAAGGGTGTGATGATGTTATGATGTTAAAACAACGTGTCTGTGTTATAGCTCAATGCCCGGCTCGAGGAGATTGAGAATCGGACCGGGGAGAGAATATCTGAACTTGAGACTCAGCTCATGCAGGCCACCAAGGAGACCGAGCTGCTCAAAGTAAGTGCTACTCCATGACATGTGCATTGTTTAATGAGATTAATTAATCCAAGCAAGGTGCGACATTCTCACAGTGGTTAGTTCTAATGAGGTCAGGGTGGCAGATCACTCCATTTTATTCATCTTTATATAATAAAAAGATGCATATTTGCATATGTCAAATAAATCTGTATATGACCTATTTAGCGGCACTAGCTGTAGAGATGACAATATCAGGGTCTCTGCTAGTTGCTCCTTTGGGCCAGACTGAAATAACAATATTATAACTATTGAATGCAACTTTGTAAAGGCATTCATGCTTCCCTGAAGATAAACCTCAGTATGGAGATGTATGTTTATATATTTGTCTTTGCATCTTAAAGGAAAGCCTGCGGGACTCCTGTACCCAGGTTAGTGCGCTGCAGCAGAGAGAACGGGAGCGAGAGCTGGACAGGGAGAGGGAGAAGGACAGGGAGCGTTTAAGCACCTCCACCCCTCAGACGTCTTCAGAGCTGGAGCAGAAGATCCAGGAGCTGCAAGACAAGGGGTTGATCCGACTTGGACGCAGTGCCTCTGGGGGTCTGGACATCCAGGTTGTGCCCGTCACGGTGGTTGAATATGTTCAAACTCCAGCGTCCGCCACCCAGCCCAGTACTCCGGACTCTGTCACTGATTCGGCCTCTCCATCATCCAGCCTTCCTGCTTCTGGACCTCCGCCTCCTCCACCTCCCCCTCCACCTCCTGGTGGGGCAGTCGCTCCTCCTCCACCGCCTCCACCTCCTCCTCCGCTTGGAGGAGGTCCACCACCTCCACCACCCCCCCCTCCTCTTGGAGGAGGTCCACCACCTCCACCACCTCCCCCTCCTCTTGGAGGAGGTCCACCTCCGCCTCCTCCTCCACCTGGTGGTGGTGGACCCCCACCGCCTCCTGGCGCGCCCAGCTCTCAATCTGGTAAAAGCAACTTACAGAAGAATCTGAAAAGTACTGAAGGCTGTCATGAGTTGGTAACAGCATTAATACCTTAAAAATATAATAATTTATCTTCTCTTCTTTTTCCTTAGGGCTTAAGAGCAAGAAGCCCATTCAGACCAAGTTCAAGATGCCGTTGTTAAACTGGCAGGCCTTAAAACCAAACCAGGTGACAGGCACCGTCTTCACCGAACTCGATGACGAGCAGATCTTAGGGGTAAGATGATGCGTCTTCCTTTTTTTTTTTTTCACTTGCACTGAGTTAGAGTTTATTCTGCTGGAAAACTGTGTTTGTATATATTTGAAAATAGTTTCTTATCCTGACATTCTCAGCTTGCTCTCTCTGCCTTTCACTCTGTCTACATCAGGAACTGAACATGGACATATTTGAGGAACACTTTAAGACTAGAGCTCAGGGTCCTCCAGCAGACCTGTCCAAAGTCAAGAAGAAGCCACAGAAGGCCCCCAGCAAGACGTCTTTGATTGAGGTCAACAAGGCCAAGAATATGGCCATCACTCTACGCAAAGGGGGGATGAAGCCAGGCTCCATCTGCACCGCCATAGAGACGTATGTGCTTCATGGAAAATCTGTTTCATTGTTGACATTTCTGAGCGATCCTTCATTCTCTCACTCATACACTTACTGATGCGATTTTTTGCTACTCTTCTGTTCAGGTATGACCAGAAGTCTTTGTCCATAGACTTCCTGGAACTACTTGAGCCCTTCATACCAACAGAGTTTGAGATGAAGATGTTGAAAAACTATGAGAAGGATGGCCGTCCGCTAGAGGAGCTTACAGACGAGGACCAATTTATGTTAAGCTTTGGGAAGATTCCTCGTCTGAGGCAGCGAATAAACACTCTCACCTTTATGGGAAACTTCCCGGACACTATCAAGCGCCTGCAGCCGGTGAGTTTGTCAAATGAACTGTATAACCTGAACTGAAAGAGACTGAGATTTATGTTCTTAAACAAAAAATTGTGAATGATCTTGCTTTTACTTCATCCACAGCAACTGAACTCCATCATTGCAGCATCCATGTCCATCAAGTCTTCAACCAAACTGAAAAAGATCTTGGAAGTGAGTAAAAGAGAATACAACACGCTCATTTAGCTCTGGAATATGTGATTTTGCATGAAGTCATCTCATGTGTTCCCTTTTTAGATTGTTCTTGCCTTTGGCAACTATATGAACAGCAGTAAGAGGGGGGCAGCGTATGGTTTTCGGCTGCAGAGTCTGGACCTTGTAAGTAGACTAAGCAATAAAATGTACCAAATGTTAGCTACGATACCAAGCTCACTGATATTTGGTGACTTAATGTTCATTACTGTCACACTAACTTACTTGAATAACCAAATCCACTTTGTTAACATCTTTACTTTTCAGCTGTTGGAGACCAAGTCAACTGACCGCTCGCAGACGCTACTTCACTTCATCACCAATATAATCCTGGAAAAATACTCTGACTTGGCCAGCTTCCACACCGAGTTACATTTTGTAGACAAGGCAGCCCTCGGTACATTCACACAAACAGTCTAGACAGTTATGTATCTTGTGGGTCTAAATTTGGAGTAGTAATAAACTCAATTCTGTTTCTGCATCAGTATCACTGGACGGCATTCTTCAGGATATCCGCTCATTAGAACGGGGAATGGAGATGACCAAAAAGGAGTTCCTAGTGCAGGATGACAGCCCGGTGTTGAAGGAATTCATCAAAACCAACAGTGAACATCTGGACTCTTTGGTCAAAGACTCAAAGACAGCACAGGTTAGTCAATTTATAGCTAGCTTACACAACTCTGAACAACATGTAGACATATATTTTACGTTGCTGTCTGATTTATCTCCCTCCAGGAAGCATACGCCTCTGTGGTGGAATACTTTGGAGAGAACCCCAAAACCATGCAGCCTTCCATGTTTTTCCCACTGTTTGGACGTTTTATAAAGGCCTATAAGGTGAGAGTGTGTGGTAGATTTCCTATGTTTCTCCACAATACAATTGTTGCATTGCATGTTAATAATTTTGCCCTTGATCGAACACAGACAGCACAGCAAGAGATTGAGCAGAAAAAGAAAATGGAGCGTGAAGCCAGTGAGGAAAAACAACAACCATCATCTCCGAGCAAGGCCGGGTCACAAAAGGTGAGGTATTAAAATAGCTTATGTAGAATTAGAAAGGTGCAATATTCCCAGAAAATGTTTTTATTAATTATAAATCTACTTTGATTTCTTTTGTTGTTGTTTTTTTTACTTTTGTTAGGGGCCCATGATGCCTAAAATGCCCCAGATGGACCTGATAGCTGAGCTGAAGAAGAGGCAGGTGAAACCGCAGGTACGCGAGGGGAAGGATGGCGCCCTGGAGGACATCATCACAGGTACAGAAACATGATGTTTCCTGGAGGAGTTACATGGTCATATAATTTGTGCTGCATGTTTGATGTTTATGTGCTGCTGAAATCCACTTGCCTTTGTTCTGCCGCAGATTTGAGGAACACACCATACAGGCGGACAGATGGTCGACGGTCAACGCCGCGCCAGGACACTTGAGCCACTTCTGGTCCGAGACTTTTTTTTTTTTTACAAATTTAACGGGAATCACACTCAAACATACAGACAATAAAACAAGCTTTAACATGTTCTGTATATATAGTATATCGTTTAATGGCAGTGTGTATTTTTGCCGAAGTTCTAGTGTGAATTTGATGTGTAAATAGCATTTAAGTTGGTACTATTAGATATTTTTAATGAAACAGTTGATTAATTTGATTCTAAATCTTCTTTAAATAGTCTGAATATTTCTGTGGCACCTCATGGTTTTGTATGCTCTGCATATGTAGTGTTCTCGCCTATTAAGTGATAAAAAAATCATGACTTTGTTTTAAAATAAACCTATTTTTTAACCATTATTTCTGTTTTTCTATTTCCTCTTCAAAATTACTTGACATGTGATGCAACATTTGTTCTGCCGAAGAACATTGCTCGTTTCCTGACATGAATGACTCATTATAAAGCAAGATCAGACGTCGCCACTGTACAAGAGAGCTGCACTTTATTGGACACACAATCACAGCAAATTATGTACAAAAGAAGGCAGGTTCAACTGCCTACTGTCTTCTCACAGGAAAAACACACACATTTCTCACAGAATATCATGGCATCCACACTGATAAATTAGTTATTTCCAGTATCAGTAGGCTTTTAAATTTATATATCATTATATTATAGATCTAGTTTCTGTATTATTTTTGTTCTTATATCACACTACTCTACAAATGGGAGAATCACTCTGTGGAAAGAGTACACCGTCACCGGTGACTTCTCTGGTTGGGGTGCGTTCAAGCATTCTGAAGCCTTCTAAACATTCAGCACTCTCCGCCATTATCGTCATCTTCATCGTCACATAACATCACAGTAAGACTGAACATGCCTGTGTCACAGATACCAAAATAATGTCTCATTCTTCATGTTAGTAGACCTTTAACATACTGCTCCTCTCTTTCGCTCTTTCTCATTTTTCTGAGAAAACATGTAGACAACATTTTTTTTTCGACTGCACCGTGCGATTGCTTGAGACTATACATGCATTGTTTTGTATATACCTTTGTACCCATCGTCATAGTTTATTAATAAAACATCTTCTTTTGGACATAACAATTTGTTGAACTCGCTAGGAATGACTCGGCCTATTTACAAGTCAATTTTGTTTTTCTACTTTTGATGCCAAGATTTTTGAACATCCACACATTCATGTAAAAATCTCATATACATACTATAGAATGTAGGTTCATTATATAAAAAAAAAAGATAGAATGGCAAAGGAAGAGATAAAACTTTAAATTCATATAACTCCATATATTTCCCTTACTACTCCTTCTTGGTGGATTTAACAACCTCTGTGGTTTAGCTTAACTGCTACTTAAAGCCGCTCGGTGCAACAACTGGAAGTGAACAAGCAACAAAATGTACTGGCACCAGTTGTAATGTTAAAGAACCTGTTGTCTCTGAATGCTTTTGCCACTTTTACCACTCTTGTTCACATGCAAACATGACACAGCGGGAAATTAAAGCCATTTAACTTGTTTTTCTCACAGCAGCAAGGCTCTATATAAAGCCTTTGGGCCTATAAACTGACCTTTCACAGTAGTCACCACAATATCTGGGTTTCTGACCATTTCCAACTTAGTAATACCAGCTGAATTACAAGTACAAGATGGGGTGAAACAAAACAAACAGACCACGGGTACAGAAAACAACCCCTTGAAACATAAAAGATAGTAGCAAAATAAGCCCCAAAGCACAGGCACTGGTCCAGCCTCTTGCACCTTAATAGACCCTTCACATAAGGAGGCAAAGGTGCAGACGAGCTGGACGAGTGTTTTCAGGGACAAGCTTTTCATAAATCAACATTACACAAAATCAAACTCAGTGTTTGTAAAGAAAATCCTAGAATTTAAAAATGAACTTCAGTGTATATTACAGAGGTTAACCGTTATCTATACAGATATTTTTAAACAAATATAAAAATGTTCTGCGTATGAATAAATAATCTCAGTGTGAAATGTAATATCTCTGTCAATGAATAAAAAAGAAAAATCTGTACAAAACGGTCACTAATATATAAAACTGAAGAGATGATGACATTTTACAGTATATAATAATTTAATCTAGGCCTATATATATATCACACTTTTCTTCACAATTATAATATCATACACAAACATCTCACTTAGATATATTTATATATGTATATTTCTTCTATGTTTGAGTTCAAGTTTGCATGAGTTTTTCTGATTGCCAAGGGCATCCTCTGTGAGTTTCTTCGACATGCCCTCTAAGCCTCCAGCCATGTTGAAATCACAGCCTGCTAACACTTGAAAAATCATTCCAAAAAGCACTGTCACGCAATTCTGGGAGGTTTCATCTCAGACTTTACTCGGGGAAAGCAGCCAAGCGCGAATACTTCCTCCCCAACGCTCACCAGACGCAAATGCAGCAAATTTAACTCGGAGAGTTATGGATTTGAGTGTGGAACAGCATGAGTAAGTGAATTTCTTTCATTTGACTTCACTCAATATGAAACCCAGGGCTTGAACCTGCCTGGCAGAGCTACAGAGCACCCAGGGTGAAGCTTAATTCCATGTGCTGTGAGTTTGCAGTTTTGTACATTGTTAAGAGCTCGGGGAGTGTTTAGTCAAACGCCACTTCTGCAACCTGACACACACTGCATTTCAAGTGCTGTTTCCCTTTTTTTTTCCTGCGGAAAATAGGAAGAAGACCATTCCCGCAGCCTCTTCTTTGGATAAAAGTGTTATTCTGTCATTGCTGCTGATCTAATACTGTCATATAAGATCAACTGGGGATTTGTGGCAAGAACAAAGTCTTAGAGGCACTGGGATAAACATGGTAACAGGTCCTTGCAGACAAACAGGCCTTTCACAAAGGCCAAGAGCCTTTGGAAAAGAGTGCTAATTACATATTGCACTGTTACTGTTCATGAATTGAGGCCAATCAAACTTTATCCTAAGATCACCTCAACTGAGTTTTTATTTCACAGACGCTGCACACCAAGGACAAAGTGAAAGTGAGAGGGGCAGGGACATAACAGCCGCTTAATGGCTCTCTGACTGTCAGACCTTTCGTCTCACCTCTTTATGTCTTTTATATCACAAGCACTCTGGATGAGATGGGTCAAAGTAGCCTTCAAACACATGTCCTCAAACTAATCCCTTCTCCTCAAGCTGCCTACTCTTTGACACGACCCCCTCTGCATGTTTTAATCTCAATGCTACAAAGAAAATTTAAAAAATCAACAAATTTTATTCTAGTAAATGACAAAAAATAAAAAAAATAAAAAAATCACTTTGTCTATGACTGTCCGTTCACCTTGTGATGTCCCCAGTGGGCAGCTTTAAGGCAATAACACAGAACAGGGAGCTTCACAATGGTTTTTGTGCAGAGTTTACACTGACAGGCCTTTGATGGGCTGTAAATCGTGTCTGTCATTAAAGCACACCAAAGGCCTAACATTCATAAATGTTTGAACATGCAGGTAGCAGTAATGTTGGTAACTGAACCATATTTCAAATATGCACGGATGCTTTCTTCGTTCTTTGAGAAACGTTTGTACCTTTGTGCTTTTCATGGTTAACCAGATTCACAAAATTAGAAGGGTCACATGCTTGAGAGGAAACTGTGCTTATTTTTTATTTCTATATTCTCCTCTCAGGCGCTTTGAGGTCAAACGACATCTGAATCTAAATAAATGCTGCCTCTTTATCTTACAAACACTACTCAAGAGTTAAAACCATCAATCAATCCAGTGTAGTTAAAGTTACATTTTGTTCTTGTTCTACAATAAGACCTGCAAATGGCTGAAAACTCTGAAAGCGGATTCCCAGTAGAACAACTTTGAAGTTCAAAAGAAACAAGAGTCAAAAGAAACAAGAGTTACTTGTTCTGTCGCTCTGCAGAGCACTCGGCTTCTGTAAAGGTTGAAATCATGCTCTGGCTGATATTTTATCTCTGGTGCGACAGGTGTGACTTAAAGATGAATCATCACACACGACGTGCTGAAACAAAAATCCAGTGTGCGTTTCTACAAACAGCTTGGCTTTCCAAGTGCATGTGTGTGACAGAATGTGTGTGTTATTCATCACCGCGTGTGCTTGAGTCTTTGGAAAAGGGTTTCTAATGTCAGGTGCTAAAATGCCAGAGAGATGCTACAGTGGAAACATCCTGATTGTCATAATTAACTAGATAATACATATACAGAAATTCAACATTTGTATTTTTCCCTTCTGTTTGAGTAACTGTATCTCCTGGTTCTATTTCAAATAGAAATGTGCTGTTATTATCAGACTCCCCTATAATGTGCTTTTGTGAACACTTTAGGCCGAAAATTACATTTTTTAATTGTCATAATTGTTATAATAATCATATTTTATGATGCAAGGATTTCATTTTGTATGGATGCATGTATATATTCAAAATGTGTGCCATGAAATCAAAGCAGACTGTCTGACAGTGGAATGTACACTTCCAACAAAGCACAGGTCAAAGATCGGGGAGTGAGGACAATCATGTAAACTCTTTACACAGTGTGTACAAACGGAGGGGAAAATATAGCACCAGTTCAGAGTTTAAAACACAGATGATGTGAGAAAATCCACAAATGGCCTTTTTTTTTCTTTTTTTCCTTTTTTTTAAACACAAATCAGCTTGAAACCACAATCATCACCTTGATCTTCTTTTAATTTTTTTTTTTTTCTGAGCAGGCTCACGTTCTGCCAGGTGATGCAGGTAGTGAGTGAGAGCAATATTATCCTGAACACACACATTTACTGGACTCACTTGGTGATTATTGCAGCTCTATTTTCTACGATAAAAGTCACAGTCTAGAAAGTATGTCTACCCCATTATCAACCCACTGAATGAGGGTATATATATGTGACTGCTACTCAATAAATCCATCCAGACCACATCAGCTTATAGCAGGCAGCTGGTTGGAGGGGAGGCCCATTTGTGCGCTCTCTATCTGGCAAACTGGCAGTATGACTGTGTGGGTGGACTGCAGAGGAACTATGGACAGGAGGATAAGCGTAGGCAACTTGTCCAAGAAGAAAACTGTGACTCTGTTTACAGTACGGTAGTTCTTGCCATGAAAATATGAAACTATGCATACTGGAGTGAAAAAGAGAAGAAGAATAAGCCAAAAAGTCCTGACATAAAATATGACTAAAAAAATGCTGAAGAATGTAGTTGCTTTCTCTTTACGGTTCATGACGTGATGTGACGTCCTCATCCTCCTCCTCTTCATCACCGAGGGTTGCCGGGGGTTAGGTCCTTATTCACAGAAATGCTGCCGCCCTCCTTGCAGCTGTTGAGAGTGGAGCTGTCAAGGCTACAAGTGCTGCGCTTCAAACCCATAGAAGAGAGGGTGAGGGAAGTCAAAGAGGTAGGAGAGGAAGGAGAGAGAGAAAGAGTCGGGGTGGTGGGTGAAGAGGTGGAGGAAGAGGAGGTAGTAGGGGGAGGAGGAGAGGATGACTGGCTGCTGGGCAGGGGCAAGGAGGAGGCTCGCTGCTCACGTAGAAGGCGGTGATGACGCAGGGTGGAGGAGAGGAGCAGGGCCTCTGCGTTCAGGCCAGATGCAGACAGGCTTGCTAGCAGGGCCTTTGCTTGGCTGGAGGAGGCTGTCAGGGAGGGCACTGCCCCCTCCTGGGGGTACTTCCTCAGGCCAGGGGCAAACGCTGCTGCAGGAGAGGGCACTCTGCCTGAGAAAATGCCGCCTGTTTTGATACCAGAGAGGTATGGCTCAATACTGCCACTGGTGCTGTTGGTCCCCAAGGCCTTCAGGCGGAGCAGGGACACAGAAGACAGGAAGAGGGAGGGGAGGTTTTCAGGGATCAAAGGGGAAATCATGAAAAATCAAAGTCTTAAAATTGTCTGGGTTCTGTCCCCTGCTGCACCTTCCCTTGCCAATTCAGTCAAACATGCCCGTGCATGCATGCTTGCACACGCACGCACACATCCACAAATGCAGACAGATTGGGGTTCGGTGTAGCTTTTGGAGTAAACACTGGCGATGTAAGAGAAGCTGATTAAAGTAAAGGGGTCAGATGAATGTGTGTATCTCTCTAATCAGGTAAACAGGAGGAGGAGGAGGTGGAAGCTGAAGAGGCTGGACACGGACAGGTCGCTCACTGCTGCAGGGTCACGGGTAGAGTAGGTGTGCGGGCCGGGGGAGTGCAGGGCAGCACGGGTTCAAACAGGGTGACGGGGTGGGTGAGGTTGGCCGCAGGAACAAGTAGTGTAGTGGAGGGGTAAGGGGTGGGTTGGGGGAGGAGGTGAGGAAAAGGAAACAAGAGACAAACACAGGAGATTGTTATTCAGGTTGATTTCAGCATGTGTGATGCAAGCCATGAGACAGGCTGCCATCTACGCATGATGACCAAACCACTGAGAAACACACCTTCTGCAACAGGGTGCAACACTAAGAGACAATGCAAATCACGCCGGTGTTGTCCACCTTTATTTTGACACTTGTTTTAATGATGTTTACTCATTAAAAAATGTAAAATATTCCGATGGGTGGACAGCATCACAGCACACTTCATGTATTGCTGAAATGAGTCAGTAGATGGCACTGTTCCAACAGTATCAGACTTGTGGGTAACACATTTACAACAGGTATTTGTCTCTCTTTTACAGGTGGCACTAAGCTGCCTGCATCCGACAGAAACAGTTTTATGTGCACAAGACTAGCCAAGCAAAATACACCAGAGTGGTGACAGGGTGAGATAAGAGCTAGAGTCTGTTTTAAAGACCCAAACTTTTATTTTGAACAATTTTACACTTTAAGGACATTTTATTTAGGTTTTTTTCATAAGAAGAAACAGGATTGAAGTTTCCGGTGGCTCTAAAAGTTCTAAAATGTGTTTGTTTGGGGATTATGGGGATTAGTTCTGTGTGAAAAAAGAGCAGGTGTGCCAGTCTAGACTGTGCTGCTGGGAGGCTTTCCCCTGCTCTGTTGCAGTTCCACAACCTGTGCTGTCAACCGTCCCCAGAGAGAGGAGCTGTTCCTTCTGCTTGAGGAACTCCTCTCAAGCCCGGCCGACACATTCATTCTGGTCTGTGAGTGTGGCAGAGCAGCCGCCCTTCATCTCATGCACTCAGAGCTGCCTGCCAAACGTCAGCCTCCCAGGAAAGGTCTTCACAACCCCCCGCCTCATGCCCAGCACCTTTAACTTGCCTGTTTTACCGCCAGAAGTAATAAGAGGCCAAATGGGAAATGGAAATAGGGTTCTGCGGCGTGAAAATGATTCACATTGTCATGCCCTCCTTGATCTGTGCCAAAGCAAACGGGGAGAAATTGTGTCTTTGAACTGTCTGTTCTTATCCAGCACATTGATTTGAAGAATCCTCATGCCTGGAATACCCTAATACCTCTGAGTACAGCTTTAGTGAGCAGACAGCCCGAGCACAGCGGCGCAGAGCACCATCAGAAAGGCTCTGTTAATTTTAACACCGGCAATTAACACACACACACAGATCCCATCAGAGCCAAAGCGAACAAAATAACCCGGTGATGTGCAAAAAAATTTGAACATTAATGCTAATATTTTGCTCCAATGGTCAAGTCTGTTTGGACCACATTATTTGCAGGGGCATGTCCAGAGGGTGGTCAGGGGTAGCTTGGAAATCTATCCCTTTGAACTTCAAAACCTCTGACTGGCCAAATATGATTGGCTGGATGGCACAATGTTCATTAAACCAGCATATTTAATCGTGATGAAAATTAAAAACTTGAAATTGGCAATGCTAAACGCAGGACCCACATAAAACTAAAATGGTGGTGCCAATGCGACATGTTTTGGCTGATTGCAGATGGTACACAGCGATGTCTTAAAATGTTTTAACTGTCCCTCCAGCTGGCTTTCCTAACATGTTAATGTGCACCAGCTGCCTTTCATCTGAAATGGTGGGAAATGCCATCGTCATTATGTGGATAACGCCACTGACGCTAAAGGTATTTATATATTTAGATCTATGCACGCAATAGCTGGGTGTGGGAGATAATAGACCACTGAGAGACTCTGAAGTTGTGTGCTCATTCCTTAGGTTTGCGCTCTAAAAATGTCAATTATCATTTGTCTAGAGGAAACAAAAGAAAAAACAGCAACGGGAACTGGAAGGAGGATAAACATTTGGGGTCACGTTGAGGGAATTATGTCCAGGAAAGATTTAAAAGAAAAGAAACCTTTACCTTCATCTGTGGGCCAAGCAGAGAGGTCACCCAGGGTGGGTATGTCTGATAGTCAGAACAACAATATCAGTCAAAAGTGTTACCAGCAGGTGTGTTTAAGGCTTAACTGTACACTGTGGTGGCTCAAATATGGATCATTTTTAGGTTGCAGCTCAATAATAAGGAATAATATGTGGATTCTAGAAAGACGGGAGCTGGATGACTGTGACTGCTTTGACACATTCTGCATAAATATATTCTTCAAAAATAACCTGCTTACTTTTTAGTTGTCAAAAACTAGCAGATTTTGTGTTTTTTTAGTGGCTATAATTAGGATTTCTCTTCAGACAGGCTGAAAAAACACTGGGTAAAGTGAACTAAGAGTCAGAAAAAGTTCCTAATCAGCTCTTAAAGGCTGTGTGCAAGTGAGCCAGCCGCCTTGATCATTTAATGAGATGAGCTGCAGATAATCAGTGTGTTTTTCCAGCATAGTCCATGCTCAGCTGTTTCATTATACTGAATTTAAAATGATTTAGTAGACAGATTTTGTTCCATCCATCTGTAAGCTAAACTGTCAGGCTCTGTGCTGTTTTCTTGGTTTGACAGTAAAGACATCAGGAATCTGACCAAGAAGAAGTGATTTTAAATGTAACAGCTTGTGGAAACCATAACAGCACTAGACTCTCAGTGTCGTGCTTCATTAAGATTTGAACAGGGTGCTACAATATTTGTGTTGATATTTTCACCAAACTGCAGTACATGGAAAACAGTTTGACATCCAATATTAAATAAGTAAAAAAAACAAAAAACATCATAAATAATCATCTGAATGATGTCAAATACATAAATGGGAACACACTTTAAATAATTGAGTAATCAAAACTCATAGTATTATTATGTAATGTTAATTTTCATATCAGCATTTTATTGCATCATTATTTTATTATGGCAATTTTCCCAAATAAAACTTATATTTCATCTCAATTTATTTTCAAGAAAGCTCAACAATTGGTACCAGATCTACTACAGCTTGTTAGCTCCTGTTAGCTAGAGCAAAAACAATGTTAAAGTTATTCAAACATTTCATAGTAAGGTCAGTCTTAAGTACTTATACTTATTTGTATTACACAATTTATTCATGTGATTATATATTTCATTATCATTTATTTATTCAACAGTGAACACTTTGGGGCTCCTTACAAGTAATATAATTATTGGTATATATAATATTCAACGTGCTCCGCTTCCCTAATGAATGTCCTGTGCTTGTTTTTGTAAAAAGCAATTCTCCATAACTCTACCTAATGGACTACTTGACCTATCGACTTCTTGTTGCACCTCCTACATCAAAATTCAGTTTTTGGCAATTCTAAAGACTTCTACAGGTGACAGTTTATTCTCAGTCAGCTGGTTCTTTGTTTCTTTTTGTTATTAGTCATGCAGTTGTGGTATGTTGCCGCCCTAAACGGCTTGGCACCGGCATCCCACGCTGACAATTAGCTTTGACTGTCCACTATACCCCTGAGGATAGCGCTTTCACACATCCAGCTTCTTTTCACAATGACCGTTTTGAACAGTTTTGGGGACAAAGAGAGCGTGGCATGTGTGAGTGTCATACTGAAATAATGGGATTAATTTTGCTTTCATTACACAAATACGAATCCACTCTGCTTTCAAATCACAGGGATTGAAAGAGACTGATGGGTGGAAAGTGAAAAGGAAAAAGGGGCAGCGTGTATAAATTGCAGAGTACAGAAAAGCGGAAGAAGGAAAGAGACATGAAGAAGAGGAAACGTGAAAGACTTAATGATGGAGAAAAGAGAACTGTCCTCTTCATAGTGAATAATCAGTGATTGCTAGTGACTCACGAGGCGATTATTACATAGCACTACAGAGATTCCTCCCAATCTTCTCTCAGTCTGAGGCGGCCAAAGCTTCATTCCTCTCTAATCTCCCTCTCTCGCTCTCTTCCTAACACATTCATTTCCCTGCAATCTTCAAGACTGAATTTGTGTCTGAATGCTCTGTCAGATTCTATGGGGTATGGAGGTTTATATTCACTTCACTGCTCCTGTTATTTTTCAAATTACATTGACATTAAGCTTTCTTTTCCCCTTGTGCACTGGCATGGTGCAAAAATCTTCTCTTGGCTTTAGTGGACTGACATGCTTCAACAGTTCAATTTCCTCGCCTCCGGAGGCCATCTAGCATCATTATGTCCGGTCTTTTTCTGTATTTTATAATACAGAAATGCTGGCAAATTATATGCTGGCATATGTAATGTATAACAACAAATATATAGAATGAGGATCCAGGAAGGGGAAATATCTGGAATGAAACTTAATTTTGAGTCATTGAAACTGTCTGTTATATTATTTCAGGGAATACAATGCTCAGTGTGCTCAGAGTTTTTTTGTCATTTAATGGGTTTAGACACTCTAATTAGAGATAGCTTAAGACTTTCAGACATAAAAACACAGTTTAGGTAATTGAAGCGCTAATCCTCTCCACCACTGTAACCTGCTTGGCGCACCTCTCTCTGTGGAACAAAAAACCTGCAGAGGATCCTTTCAACAAACCCATGGAAACACAATAATATTCCATCAAAGAATGTATGATCAGCAGCTAAGCTGATTTTAAATACAATTTTGACTACTGTCTTTCAAAAACCAAATAATATATATATACAGTATATAATAAAATGACACCTTGTGTGAAATATAAGTTGAGGAGTGGAGCATGTGGGACGCGTGCAGTATTTCTGTGGGGCAAGGAATGAGTGGAGGTGAGGAGTGATGGTGAAGACCAATTTATGCTTGATCTGATGTGTAAAACACAGAGACGGGTGCTGCATGGCTTTTCTGGAGACTGTCAGTTTGCAGAGATTCAGATGCAGACATTGTCTCTGTGCCAACACCTTTAGAAGATCTCATATTTCTATATAAGAACAAGGTCATCAAATTTCCTCGTGTATGTGGAAAAAACCTTTTTCTGCCCCATCTTTGTCGATTTATAGCTGACACAGATCATTACCTCTTTTTGCCCCAGTTTCAGAGGGCAGAGTAAAATGCATGTCTTTTTTTTTTTATAATGATCACCATTTTCACTTTTATGATTTTTACAACCCTATTCTGTGCAAGCCTTTTTTTTTAAATATGAAAAAAAACGGTTATGGCCTTGGCTGCCTTCACCCAAAAAAAAACCCAAAAAAGCCAACCGATACTGAGAGTGTCTGGAAAGTCCCATACAGTCCCCTGTGTACAGGAACTGCAAGATCAAGCATGCATTGGCCCTGATAGTGCTAAATATAAAACTGATACCTGCTGTTGGCCCTGGATCTTCATGAAGTCCTCTCGTTTGCCGCTTTTAGTCTTATCTGTGCTGTTCTGCTGCAGGTGCTTCAGTTTGGAGGCAGCTGATGAGTGGAGAGCCTTTCCAACACCAGAAACATTCCCTCCCTGAGAGGAGAGGAGAGGAGAGGAGAGGAGAGGAGAGGAGAGGAGTGGAGAGGAGAGAAATGTGAATCTGACCTTGGATACACAGTACATGGTCATACATACATTTCCCCTCTTCTGTGCCTTTAGTTTACGCTTCAGACACACATCGACTCACGCAGTTTGACTCCAGCAAGCTAGTCAGTCTCCTGAGACCAATGAGGTTTTTAAGATCAGAGCTTGTAGCTGATATAACAGAACAATCCACTTCACAGAGTTTCACCATCTATCAGTTGAAAATGACAAAGACGAGAATCCAGAACACAGCTTCAAAACTGATGTTGCGTAGGCTGGCCTCACCGCAGGAGCCACGAGACAGTGTGCTTAATGATCTTTCCTGCTGAGTTACTCTGTCGAGTGTCTCTAATACGCACAAAAACAAATAAGTATTCAGTCAAATTCCCATTCAACTGTGCCTCTTGTGCACACAGAGAAATTCAGATGAAAAGAAAACTAATAAAAGATTAACTGTAGTCACGTCAAATAGTGAATATCTCTCTGTGACAGTTATTTGAGGCAAAGACACCTGGAAACAGCCTCTATTCCTTCTAAACCCGTCCTTCTCTTGCTGTGAAGCTGAATTTTAAAACGCTGCCATAAAATATACAGTATATTTAATTCTTGATGGACATCCGCATTTTAAAGCGCTAATTAAAAACTGAGCTGTAATGGGGCTCAAAAGCAGATCGCTTGTCAGTGGGAATTTGGTGAGCAAACGTTGGACAAGAGTAGGAAGAGGGGGGTCTTGTTGAAATGATGAACGCAGTTGAAGCTGGAATGATGAAATAATGTGTTTAGACCCTGTAATCCTCAGCCATGCCCACAGGAGTGCTCCTTGGCTCTACATCAGAAGGGTGAAACTCACCATGACAGTGTGACTGTCAAGTATTGCAGCCCTGCCCTGAGTGGGAGGCTTCGTTCAGCGCAACGGGGAATACTACACAAGCTGTCAAGACACCTCACCGAAGTGGCAGCTGACACTGGAATGCAATAAGGCTTTTGATTATTGATAATCTTTTGCTGTGTTACGGTCAAATAAGGGTGAGCTCGCTATGTCTGGTAATAGAGTTCAACATGTGGTCATCACATATTAACAAGAAGTCTATTAGAAGTGATATTTGGCTTTGTTAAAAGAGACAGATCTGTCCCCACACAGGGTCTGAGTAACAAGATTTATAATGAAGTTACTCACAGTTTTAATGTCTGCAATTATAATGTGATGTACATAAAATGTGCCTTTAAGCTGAAATACAGAGCGACAGTGGATGTACAATTTCAAGGCAAAGACAGTCTTTTTCAGGAGAGAACAAACAGAAGGACATTCACTTCACAGAGCAGACAAATAAGGAGGAAAAGAAGAGTAAATCAGATATACTTGTAGTATGTTTGTTTATTTTTAGTACCTGTTTGGTGTAGCAAAAGGTAAATTGGCTAGATTTACAGACAGAAAACAGATGCCAAGACGGGTCGATAAAGAAACAATTAACAACTCTGGGCTCAGTGGGATAGCAGCTCCAGCACTAATCACAGAAGAGACAAATAGGGAGGAAGTCTGTTGTCTGTCCCCTCTTACATATTTTCAGTTTCAAATCCAATTAGACGCTGATTTAGTTGGGGAGCAGACATCAGAAGCTTGAAAGTGAAGTTCCAACAGTCACCCAGAGAAGCAGTGAGGAAAGAAAATAGAGCATGCTGCTTCAGAGCAGGAATCTGCAAAGCAGGTGTGAAAAATGAACCTGGATTGACGCTGAGCTCAAAGAGGACGGCTTGGGTGGGACTGGGGGCTTGTTCGTCTCCGAGGTCGGACTGCCAGTCATTTGCACAGGACTGCATTTGGTAGTTGTCTCACTGTAGAGCTGCTCTGCAGCTGGATGGCCACTGATCTCTATCAAGGTGTTCTCTAGCTCACGAATAGTCTCCTCCAAGCTGTCCAGCCTCCTGTAGGTGCTGCGTCGGATATCTTCGCTGTTTTTCCTCTGGCTCTGGTTGGACTGACTGTCCACAGAGCTGGCTGGACCACTGGACTTAAGAGTAGTATTAACTGAAGTCTGCTGTACCTCAGAATTTGTCTTAATTTCAGTGTTGTGCTGAAGTATCAGCACCCTATCTCCTGTCTCCATCCCTCTCCCCAGAGCCTCCACCAGAGAGCTCTTCTGGCCTGAGTGAAGGGAGGATTTTATTCTGGGCTTAGGCACCGGCTTTGACTCCAAAAGGGAATGTAGCCGCCTGTAGGCCTCTTTGACAGTTTCGTCCTCTCTGAAGAGCACTAGGAGAGGCCGGTCACTCAGCTGGACCTCAGAGAGTTCTTTGGTCTGTGGTGAGATGGTGAGAGTCTGCAGAGCTCCTCCTCTAGTGCTGCTGAGCTCCTGGACCTCAACAGGTGACACCACCCTCACCTCCAGCTCAGTCAACAGCAGGGAAACTCCCTGCTTTAACTCCATATCCTCTTTAAAACGATGCTGCTTTCGCTCCCGCTGAGGAGGGCTTCCAAATGAACCCCTTTCCTTTGAAAGTTGAGTCTGGTAGACAGTGTTATGACTACTCCAGTCTCGTGATGGTCTCTCTTCTACAGGCTCATTTGCTAAATCTCTGACAGGATCCTCTGCGGCATCGGGTGAAGTTGGGAAACACTTTGTCAGCACGATGTGGGGGACAGGAGACAAGCGCCTTCCCTATAAATGAGGAAAGCACTTGAGGTTTAGATTTAAACACACTGAAGTGGTCCTTGCTTTAGCATAATCCAACAACTTGCTGCGTGAGATCACTGTATAATCAGACAGCCAACAATAGGAAAAAAGAAAAGAGCAATTTTATCAACTTGAATGTAATTTATGTCTAGACAACATCCTCTTAACATAAGTATCAGTATATAAACGTCAGGGCTCCTTACTGTTGCCTCTGATATGCTGCCTGTGTGGTCTGTCCCATGCAGCTCCCGCTCAAGTCTAAAGCAGTCCGCTTAGTCACAGCTGGACAACTGTTTGACAAGTTTGTTCACACATACTGACTCTTGCAAACCAAAACCCAACATCAACTATAAACCCACTGCAGAAAACACCCTGTGAAGAAGATTCACAGCATACAAAAGAACAAAATGTGAGAAGAGGTTTGTGTCTTAGTTTAACAGCGGATGCTTCTTGATGGATTATTTCGAAGTAACACTGCTGTTTAGTTAAACCTGCATTGATCAATATTCTCAATTTCCACATTAAATCACACAAAATATTATATTAAATGTTAAAAGGTGACCACACAACTCTGTAAGTCTTTTAGCCATAACAATTATTGACTGTTTTAGCTTCTACTAGTCAATTGTTTTGGCTTTAATGGACAAAATTAGCAGTTAGATAATGATGGAAGTTGTGCAGCTAACAAACTGACCTTTTCTCAAGTGTTAGGGAAGATCAAACCAGAATATCAGGTGGCCACAAACATAACTCTAAATGAATGCTAATGTTTTGCCTTGTCTGCTACGTGTGATTTATAAGGCAGTAATATGGTGGCAGCTATGTACGTCAGCTGGTTTTAATGTTTTTTTCCAAACAAGTGGTGAAAAATGATTAGAGTGATGGAGAGGGAGACTTTGTGTTAATGTCAGCTTGAAGAGATAGGAGGAGGGCAGCAATCCACAGCACTCAGGGTCAACCAGAGTGTTACCTCAGTGCCTGGGGCCTCGGCAGGCCATAGGTCCGGTCTGCAGGGGGGTACACTTTTCCCGCTGTGAGGGCTAATGAGTAAGGGAAGGGGAGGGGGCTGAGTGAGCCTGAGCGGGGCTCTCTCAAACAGCTGGGAAGGGAAAAGGGAGGTTCAAAAGCTGTCATAAAGTGTAAGATAAAAACATAACAACGTCTGAATAATAAAAATCTGTTTTTGTTGACTCTTTGTTCCATCAAATTTCACGCAGGCCGTCTCAAACACAGTCCAAGAAGCCATCAGGGTCCATCTGTCTGGATGTGATCTGTGAGCCCTGGGTGATGATGTGTGTGACTGAGCAGTATGTGATCTTTGGGCCCGCCCAGTGCCAGGGGCAGGAGGACATATGGCACCTGCTGCTTGAACATGTGGTAATGATGGTGAGCATGTCTGCTTGTGAGTATGTGTGCGCGCGTAAAAGCCAGAGGCAGATTGTGGACGCAAGATAAATGATAACTAAAGAGTGCAGATTTCCCTCATTGAACAACAGTCTATCGTAACACACCACCCATTAGTTTACCTCCAATTCAGCAGCAATTTTCTCCTCCTCTCTTTCCTCCTTGTCTCCAGAGGCAAGCGTGGGAGGCGTGGATGCAGGACGAGGGTTTTCTGACACGGCCCTCCTCAGTTTCACGTGAGGCTTCTGGCCTTCAGTCTCTTCAGATTCAGACTTCTACGATTGCAAACACAAAAAATGTGCATTAACAGATTGAACATTTTATTGAAAAATGCACAATGTTTCGATCTCACAAGAATGTCTGTGAGGGCGAGCTAATATGTTGATATGTACATATGATTCTTGTGTGATTAGAACATATCCACATGCCAATAATATGGTTGAATTGCACAATCAGTGTACATATTAAAACTGTATGCTTGTGTATTTTCTCTGTCTTACCTTGATACTTTTGCCAGGAATGAGTGGCTCTCCACTGCGACTGGTTATTCCTGGAGAAGATGGGAAACTGCGTCTAGGTGGTGGAGGGGGAGGAGACTTGGAGGGTTTCTCTGTGCGATACCGTGGTACTGTCAGCTCATCTGGAGAAGATAGTGATTCAGGCGTCTTAAGAAAGGAGTCATACTTACATAATATGCACAGAGATTTTAAAGTAAGCAATGAGGCATTTTTAGGCATTATGTGACTGAAATCTGATGACCTGTGGGGCTTGTAAAAACATTTTTAAACTAATTACATTTATTTAAAAATACATGGTGGTTATGCTGAAAACAGCCATTTTCTGAGCTCTTTATAGCATGTCATTTTGAAGAGCCATGGCATGACAACAACGCATGAAGGCAAACTGAACCCTCCATCTTACCAGAGCCACGCCTGGATCCTCCCTCCTTCCCAGAGAGCTTGTGCTGGGGCTTGCTGACGCGGTGCTCTGGGGTTCCTGCCACACACTGGGAGTTCTGGGAGGATGGTGTGTTGGAGGAAGGCTTGATCTGCTTGGCAGCAAAGTCAAGGTCTGGAATAGCTTTCATTAACTCAGCCTGGGTCTCCTCCAGCAATCGGTTGATGTCCTGGGCGCTGTACTGTGTCAGACTGGCCCGCTTTTCCTCCCAGTCCCGCTCTGCTGCCTGTGAAGGGGAGAGATGGATCTATAAACACAGCCAACATGGTGTTGCAGTACTTGTGTAACTATGGTGTGATATGATTTGTGATGCAGATTATGTGAGCAGTAAAAATAGAGAAGAAAAGGGTGAAAAATAGCAACAATAATTCCTACCAGCCGGACCTCCACGGACAACGCTTTGTCAGCAGCAGCGCGGCGCTCCAGCTCCTCAAGGGCTTTGCCCTTGTGAGGAACAGGAGGATGATTGTCCTTGTGTGGGCCGGACGGGTTCCCGTGTCCACGGCTGAGGCTGGAATGGGGGCTCCAGTTGGACAGGCTGTTGCCTCCCCCAAGGTCATTGATGGTGAGTGGTGGACTGGTGGGGATGTCAAAGTCTGAAAACTTTCGCAAGTCATCGTTGTGCTTTGACGAAGGACTAGAGAAGTCCTCCTGCTTCTTCCACACCCCCTCATTTGCTTGTCTGGTAAGACATGGAAGATGAATTAATCAACTCTGAAACTAAAACATGAATAATTGAAGTGAAAACAATTGTTGCTGAATGGCAAAAACATCCAAAAAGCTCAAAACATTTCAACGGATGCAAACCTCTGTCAATACTGAATAATTCTCCCACTCCCTTTTACCCACATAATGAGGGTAAAAGCTACATTTGATGAGCTCTTTTGATCAGTGAGGTTAATTAAACTAGACAGTGAGGTGCTTTTTGGGCACAAGGCTGATTGGGAGATTGACGACAGACTGCTAAAGGGCACATTTTAAGTCCACACTCAACATAAAATGAAAAAGTCTTTATTCATGTGACTGAAAAGAGCCTCCATCAGGGTCGCATAATGCAAAGTGGTCACATTTATCCTAGCTGCTTGAAAGCACCCTTCAGAACACCTTTTTTTTCTACAGACATTATGACATTAAATCATCTTTCAGTCGCTAAGAGCTTTGGCTTTAAAAAGAAAAATGTTCAATGGCAGAAATATCAGATCTGCATCACCAACATTGAATCAAATTTCCTGTCCAAGGCCTGTATGTTCACCACTTTTAAAAAAATCCATAATGCTGATTACAAATGGCCAAGTATTTGTGGCAGCTAATGTTGGACATATTTCACTCCAAGTGTCACTGTGTACGAATTATAAGAATGTCTGTGCAAGGACAGTTTCTAAGAGTTGAAAATATACAGTGTCTTAAGGTAAAGCATAAAAGTACTGATGTGCTGCTGCTGAGTCAGAGCAGGTTCATACTTGCGCATGGTGGCGAGGGTATCCGTTATAGTCTTGCAGCGTTTTAACAGGGCGTCAAGCCTGTGTGGCTCCTCTTTCAGGAATTTCACAGCCTCCACTTCCACCCTGAGCACCACCCGCATCTTACTTTGCAGGCTTGGGAACTGATCTGCAGGAGAAAGTAAAAGATTAGCCAACCAAGTCCCCCGCCCCCCAAACGCATTAATTCTACTTGTCAAAGACGTTTAAACAAATTTGTGGTAATCAAAACAAAACATTTTTGAACCGCTGTAAATGGTCGGGCAGTTCATTAACACAATGAGCAATTTGAGAATGATTAAATGTTTGACTGGCTGTGGTTGACTAAAAGATACTTAGTGAGTAATTAGTGCATTATAAACTGTCTGCCAGAGTATAAGTCTGTGTTTTCTGTTATGTGCCTGTGTACAGAATGTGAAATGCACCAGCATGACTCACTTTTCAGCTCTGTGAGTGTTTCTCCCAGCTTTCTCAGAACTGTGGCCTTCTCCTCCAGCTCCTGCACTGTCACCAGCTTGTGGTTGACAGACGACTCCTTCTGGATCTCCTCCACTGACTTCTCTAGGTCGCTGAGATGGAACGGACAGAAGGCTGAACACCAGGGATTCCTCTGCTACACTTAAATTTCACTGAATATTTATTTCAGAATTATGGTACGTGCATTTCAGTAAAACTTCTGCCAATAAACTGTCTCTCAATCAACTGGCAGCTAGATCAACTGGGACAGCTGAACTGGGGGAGGATGAACGGCTTTTTAAAAGTTTCACACAACAGCTGAGAGAAAAAGTGAGACTCTATACAAATGTGAATTAGTTAAGCTAATATTGACTTTGTGTCAAACTTATGTCACATGAATCTGCTTTATGTTATGTAATGAATCAAAGTTCCATGTATAATTAACCAAAAAAAAAACTGGCCATTACCCAGGATGAATACCAGACATTGATTAACAGAGATCATCTAACAGTTCAACCAATTAGTCTGCAATCTAAATGCCGCTCCGAGTGATTCAGGAACTCTTCTGCCACTCACAGACTGATCCAGGAATCATTACTGCAGTGGACATTTCCACATATGAGACAGAGGCAAGTTATCGGATTAGGAAATCTCAAGGTAGCTCTTAGCTCTAGTTTCGCAGTCACATCAATTAGTCGTTATTAGTCTCATACCTCAGATCTTAATAAGAATCTTGCTCTTTGCCAGGCTTAATTACAGTTACAGTTTCATCCTATCATTGCGTCACCCTGTGAGTCATGTAATTATAAAACAGAAATTAACTTTGTCATGTTTGGAGCTGTTATTAAAAAAAAGAAATGTGATAAAAGCTCATCTTAAACCAGATATCTGTCAACTTAGCTGAGCACTGACTCTTTAACTGTTACTCACTGCAGCTGTTGGATAATGAGCTCCTCCTCGTTGAGGTACTTGAGTCTCTCCTCCTCCACGAGGAGGCGCTGTCTCTGCAGAGGATCCTCCTGCTTCCTCAGGGCATCGGCCACACGCACATTCAGCTCCGCTTCTGTTCGCTTCAGCAGAGTTCGCACTGAATCCTGGTTCTCCAGCTGCATACATTCACACACACACACATACAGATAACACATGTAGCTCTTACTTCAACAAGTATTTAGAACTTAATTGTATCAGTGTTAACCCGCTAGCCTCATGAAAACAGCTTGTTGAAGTTAAGAAATTGGTTATCTCTGTCTTTGCAGGATAACAACAGGACAATGAGGAGGCCCCTTTAGATTTAAAGCAAAGGCACATTTTGTTTCGGACAGACAGTCCGACTACACAACCTTTTCCACCTTGTTATGCCAGAGGGACAGTTTGCTCTATCCATGGCTGCTTATGTGTTTTCATTACTTCTCCTGGTAGATGCAGCATGTAGTTCCCTCTGCAGAGTGTGTGTGTGCTGATCAGCATGTATGTGTATCATTTCCCCTAACACAGAAAGATGCCCAGAGGAGAACAAAACTATGACTGAAGCACTGAGTGTGAACTCGGCTCCCGCTCAGTGTTATGAATGGAATATTGTACAGGACTGCTGCGTGTAATACAACTCCCTGAGATGAAAGCACCAGGTAAGCAGGAAAATTAATAATTGATTGGTGTTATGTTCCAGAAATTGAAACAAGACAACAATATCACTAACATTTTAAATGACCAAGTATTGTCCATTATACTGCAGCAGGCCAACCACAAGGAACATATTTTGATATGATGAATACATCCAGAAAAAAAAACAAGATTTTCCTTCTTCTTTTTTTTTATCTTGCTGTGCTCCCTCCCTCTCAGCATGCTCACTCTGTATAATTCATGAGCCACATGTAAAATTTAAGCTGCTGGCCATCGCCATGGGCAACAATATGGGCCCAGGTGCAGAGTTCACACATGGGCACACATACACTTGAACAGGAAAGTGTCCTCTCCAGGTACAGCACAGCCTCTTCTGTTTGGCTCTCTGTCTCACTGCTAAGCCAGTTCAAGAAGCCCTTATGACTGTCAGGACTGTCAAGAAATAAAAGCACTCCATGTCCATCTGTCACTACTTCTTTTCTCTTCTTCCCCTTAAAAAAGACCCTGTCCTCTGCCAGTGAGAGCATTTAACTCAGCATCTCTTCCTGACTCCTCCTACAGTTACCATGGCATCGCTTGTATCAGAGATAAATGGAATAAATGAGGACCTCCACATTTCTGTTAACCCCTCCGCGGCTTCTCATCTGATTCTGCATCCATCATGACACTCTGTATCTATAAAATACAATTCAATGTGAACGGAGCTTTTATCTTTCACACCTTGTATTTCATTATTAATCCTCCAAAGATCCTGTGCCCTCAATGTGTCATGCAGTACAGCTATGCGAACGCGCAGGTGTTATCTACTGTAAGTACAGTACTGAAGTGAGGATCAAATAAACATCAAAGCCTCTGCTCCTGCATACATGTGTGTTGAAACGCTGTACAGTATACATTTTACATCATAAAAATGTTAGATAATAGCCGCATGGAGAAAATGGAAATATTTGAAATTTAGAATTTTTTGTGCGACTAACAATCTGTGGTTCTCAAAGCAAACCACATGTATTGTGCATGATGTGGTCTTACATTCAGTGTTCTTTTGCATGTTACAATAAAATAGTAGAGGCAAAGTGCTTGATTCAGACTGATCAAACTGATGGTATTTGATTCCCTGAAAATGCCTCGTCTCCCAGGTACCCTCATTAACCCATTGAACACACTGCCACCAGTTTTCAGGGACTGCTAGTGACTCGCAGTTAATGCTCAGACTGTGGAGTATACAGAGGAATTATTGTTTCTGAAAAAACAACTGCTGTTGAATTTAATGAACATACTTTTTCAGTGCATCACAAACAAAATTTGATTTACCTCAATTTGGTTGGTGTGGAGGCAGAAAACTATGTAAAGTCTATTAGTCCATAATCTGCCTCCTTTTCCCTGCTGTTCGGTATTTTATACCTCTTTTACTATAGTTTTATAGCACCAGCTGGCGTTTATAAATGTTGTTGCAAACAGCAGTCTGCGTCTGCTGTCAGATGGCATTATCCATTCTTACTGTGTGGAAACAGAATATGCAGTATGACTGCACACGTTATTCAAACCTTTTTCACATCAACTGCTATAACCACGGTTTAGTTTTTTGTTTTGTTTTTAAATTAGATTTCCAATCAATGGATCATGGGATACAGAAGGACTAGAAGTGCCTATGTAAATTATATGCAATTGATGTGTAAATCTATATCTCTTTACTTTTTAATAGTGTAAATAGCACAGTGACATTTTAGTCGATGTGCTGGACAACATTCAGATACACGCACCAAGGAATAAACAGCAGCCGGCAGCAGGTGTTGTAGCACGACCTCTGTCAGCACGTGTGTGCAGGCGCAAAGAGCTTCACAAACACTGGCTGCCCTTTGCAACACGCCAGCTGGTGATATATTAAAAGAGTTATAAAACCCTGAATGGCAGGGAAACAGATCTCTATATAAATAGAAAGAAAATGTTTTTTTAGATATATAATTTGAGGGAACATACTCTTTAAAGGGTCCAGTGTGCAAGATTTAGGGGATCTATTGGCAGAATATGGAAGATATTGTATACAATGTTCATAAATATGTTTTCTAGAGCCAGACTAATATGGGATTTCTGATGGAAATGAATGAAAATAGGCATTACATTATACAATATGCAAATGTACTCATAAGACTGCTTTCTTAAACAAATAACCATTAATAAGCGTACAAATAAAAGCTTACAGTAACCATTAAAGAATAATTGTTAGATCTTTTTTAACATTTCTCATTTAACATATACATTGTCAATTAGTTCTAGTTGACATTGCTGAGAACTGCTTCTTCTCTCTTACTCTGCACCGTTTCCCACAGTTTCTTAAATGGCAGTTCACTCTGGTGGATTAATTTTGCAGTGACACCCACATATCGGGTTCTAATGTTTTTATTAGTGTAAAATAAAATAATAAGCCTTTTATATCTACAGACATTCCACAGAGCGAGGACAAGTTGCCCCACATGTTTCTACAGTAGCCCAGAATAGTTGTTTTTTTGCAAGTTTCATGGCCACCGTAGCTTCTTCTAAATGCTTGGAGGGTGAGGCGAGGAGTATTCATTTGCAATATGCACCGCTAGATACTACTAAACCCTTTACATTGGAACTCTATAAACATCAGATAGATGGATTTCCTAGTCTGATATACTACATACCTGTGTCTTGCGTAGCTGGGTGAGCTGTTTGCGCAGGTCGGTGGCATTTTGTTGCAGGCCCTGCAGGTGGAGCTGCATTTGCAAGCGGCCGACGCTGTTCACCTGGATTGTGTTAGACGGTGGCGGCGGCATCAGAGCTAGAGGTGCGGATGGGGTATGAGCTGCCAATCACAGAGCAGGACATGGGGGGGGGTCAACAGGAGCTCACTGGGAAACCAATTGGTTAGTTTGCTGGGCTGTGCTCCGGTGAGATTTGTCAGCCAGCATAACACACAGTTCAAACAATAACACACACACACACACAAATCATTAAGGCCCAAAGAAATGTAGATATACAGAATATCTGGGCGCAAACACACACACACACACTGGAACAAATAGTGTGTGAATGCAAAAAGGGCCATAGTCACAAAACTCTAATAGCCTAGAAAAACGTAAGCTCATGCTATTAGTAACCCATATTGAAGTGCAATTAGTCTATTCAGTAGTGACACACAGGGGGATAACCATGCTCTTATCTTCACACAGGGCTTTGTGAGTATGGCCATCGACTCCCCAGCTATTCTGACAAACACACACACACACACACACACACACACACACACACACACACATACACTCTCATACACATTCAAGGAGCGCCTCGCCTGTGACAAAGGAACCATCTGCAATTCTCAATAGAAAAACCAACCAATTCAAAAAGTAGAGACAATACAAGGGGGGCTTTCCAGGAAAACAACCAGCAGGAAGATGTGAGGATAGACACCGCCAGCTACCCAGCAACACCACAAAACCATACAGAGAGCAGTGAGCCATGAGAGGTAGGAGAAATAAAAAGGGAGATAGAGAAGGAGATGACAACTACCTTTCTTCTTCAGCCGTCCAGCTGGAATATAGAGAGAGTGAGCCAGTTACCAAGAAATTAATGAGAGAGCGATAGAGAGACAACGAGGAAGAGGAAAGTCTTAAAAGTTCATTTTACAGAATGATGATAATTTTTTATTGATTACAGCAGAGAAGAGATGACTCTGGCGATGGCTTTTGGCAGTGTGTCAATTTGTGAGGGAGCTTCAAAAGCAACTATGTCCTTGAACTTGCCCTGTGAAGGTCCAGCCACAGTCAAGGTCTGTTTGTGCCAAACTGGGGCGAAAAAAAATTATGGATAGGAGAAAAAATGACAGACACAAGAATGAGAGGAATAAAACGCAGCAAAAATAAATCTATTCAGAAATGATTCAGGATGTCTAGGCTTTACCTGTTGAAAAAAAGATTCCTGTCAGTGCTGAAAAATATTCTATGCTGAAAAATATTCGTCACAGTCACTTAAACATTAAATTCAGTCCGAGAGCTGAAAATGAAAAAATAAACCAAATATTTCAAAGCTGTCTGTCTTATTACCTCGCCAAGAAGGTTGTGTTAACAGTTTTGTCTGTTTGTTTGTTTGTTTCTTTGACACCCTTCAACAGCTTCATGTATTTATGCTTAGTGGAGCTATAAAACTTCTCCATACTAAACAAATTATGTTTTAAATAAATACTTTTCACAATCTGACTGAATAGCAATGAATAACACTCAAGTGTTTTTTCCAGGCATTGGCATGGTTTCTTTTAAATCTGGTAATGGCCTCCAATTTATACAGATATTTGAACAGCCAATTTCTTTAAAAAGTGGTTGAGTCATTTCTAATGAAATCAAATGAGAGATAAAAACAGTGAGAGAGAAAGAGAGTGTAGTAGGAATTGCAGGGGTTGTAAGAGTGCTTTCACACATAACCTCTTTAGTTAAGTTAAAATGAACTCTGGTACGTTTGCCCGTTTTGTTGGATTTGTTTGGGTTGCAGTGAAAATTGTCAAGCAAACTCTGGTGCAGACAAAACAACCTGACTGGGAAGACATGAAAACCGATTTTCAGCTGTTAAATTCCTCTTTTCAAGAGGCGATCTTATAATAAGTGATCTGGATATGAAATGTAGGTAATATTACGGCTGTGCAATTAATCGAATTTTGATCACGATTTCGATTTTGTTGTCAAACAATCTCAAAAATCATATAATCGAGTTTAAACGATTTATTTTCCACTTTTGTGCAGCAGCACATAATGTGCAAGATTTGCTAAGGTAATAGCTGCTCCTCTTGGTAACACTACAAATTTATTCAACCATCTCAAACAAAAGCACAAAGTCGCTCACGACGAATTAATAAAGAAACAAAAAGACAAAACCAGTGCCACAACCAGCAAGACGTCAACGCAAACTCAGTCATCGATCACAGACACATTGTTTAATGCGACTCCTTATCCGACAAGTTCGGAGGCACAAGACATTAGGCTACGTTTACACATAGCCGGGTCTGTTGAGAAACGAATATTTCCCTCCCTCCATTTTCCAAAATAACATCGTGCACATAGCATCGTTTTCAAAAAAGTTTTTGTTTACATCAACCCGCATAAATACGCCATCGAGCGCCATCATAACTAAGCCAAGCCTATGGGCGGCTTGCTTCCATGATCATCGTCATAGCAAAAGGTAAACACTGGTCGCGTTTTCAGAGGCGAATTCACTGTTTGCATGTAAAAGATAAATACAAATGAAGGGAAATGTCTCAGTTTTTAAAATACCCATGTACGTGTAAACGGGGCCTAACAGCTGCCATTGGATATTTCTTAGCTAAAGATATGGAACCCATTAATACAGTCGATGGTGAGGGTTTCAAGAAGATGCTTATTGCTTATTGATGCTTATGCTTATTATTATATTTATTTTGTTCTATAAATACAGACAATTTGCAGAGCAGCTGGATCCATAGTTTATTTTGGATACATTTATGTTTTTCTATGCCTTATTTAATGTTCCATATTGATTTAATGCTTCATACATTGCAAAACAGCTGTAAAGTACATATTTGTAGTCAAAATGTATTTTCAATATGAATATTTTGCATAAAAAATCAATAACAAAGTGTTTTTGAGAGAGAGAAATGCTGAATAAATGCATTGTGAAACTCAAAATTAATCGTTTGAATAATCGAGATTTCAATATTGACCAAAATAATCGTGATATTGATAATAATAATAATTGAGCAGCCCTAGGTTATATATATATATATGCAAATCATTCGGTAACCATGCCGCCATCTTGGCAATCCTTCCTCTGCAGCCTCTCAGCTAATCTAAAAATGACCAAAGATGTGGATCGTCGGGGGACCTGAGGCGGGCTGCATGAAGCATGGATGCTCAAACAAGCCACCAGGAATAAAAGGTAGCGATGTGTTTTTTTTAAACTTTGGTTCAGGCGGGATGACCAACTCCACAGTCAGGTGATAAATACAGCACCTTCCCAAACTGATGACATGTTGCATTCCCATCGTGAGAGTGCTGTCAAGTAAATCTGTCATAAACCGGAAAGTCACCATCATTACAAAACAGTAGGATTTCTGAACAGTGCAGAGAATAGCACGGCAGCAGTGTTAGTAACAAGAAGGCTAGTAAGTAACCGTTTGGTACACGGGTCACAATTACGCAGCTGTACTCACTTCCAGTGGCGGAGCCGTCGCTGTTGGTTTCGGTCTTCTCGCTGGAAGAGAAAGGTAATGGCCGTGAGAACTCCGTCCCTTGGTCCGGAGGGCAGCCCGCCATCATGCAGAGACGCAGCAGGCCACATCTGAGGATCAACGGCCACAGGGCAAGGCAATTACAGTGCTAACGCTAACAGCACTACTCCTGGACACTATCAAGGTGACTGCATTAACAAGTTATCTTCTTGTTAATGAGCCCCTATTGTGTTGGTGAGGGTGACGTTCTAACAGTGTTAAATGTAAAGGAGGAACCCTACGGAAAGCTATCTTACACATCTCTATGTATCGATGCATAAATCAATAGCACTGTGCCCTGCAGCTAATGTTTAAAGCTCTGTACTTGTGCTGTGCTCACACAACAAGTACTGTAGCACTTCACTGCTATGGAGCTGATAATGGCTCTGATAATAGCTTGCTGCTGTTCCTGTCGATAATGCTGCATATGTGTCTGAGCTGAAGTTGTATCTGTGATTTTAGAGGGTTAATGGGGTATAATGGAGAGTCTTACGTGCTGTCACTGTCTGGTGCTCTGGTCAGCACACTCTGGACCAGACCAGTAAGGCTGGCTATTTGCTTCTCCATTGCCTCCATACGCTCCAGACGGTGATCCCTGCAAAAGTAAAGACCACAGATGTATCCCTCAAGTGCTGACCACACCAAGGCAAACATACGTTTTGCTGCATAAAAATACCACACACAGTGCACTAGAGCTTTAAGTACCAAGTTTCTTTGTAAAAATTGAACGCTTGTAATCTAGTCACAAAGTTTAAGTGGAAGCATGTCCATAAAAACTGTAATAATTTAAAACATTTAAAATGTTGACAATCCTTTTAATTATGATGTAGTGTGGGTGTGGTTTGATATAGCACATGCAAAACACAAATCCAGAGAACTTTAATGCAAAATAATCAGTATTTTACGATGATGATATTGTGTTCACACAGGAAGCAGAAAAAAACAACTTTAAACAGCAACCTTAATGATATTCACCACACAGACAGACTTGTACCGACCTGCTGCTGTCGGGGTCTTGTCCAGACATTGAAGAACCAAAGCCAGGCGTGGCCCTGCCGGCCTCCCCGGGACCGGCTGTCAAACACAGAGGCTCTGAACTGGAGCTGGGCCTTGACTTCGGGCTCTCCACAAACACAGAGGAGGAGGCTGAGTCCTTCCGGAAGGTCTGCCTGACAGGTGAAGCTCTGCTAGGTGAGCTGGAATACGAGTCCCTGTCTCTCAGCTGCATGTCTGGAATCTTCTGCGGGGATGAGGGTGGCATGCGAAAACCCATGCCCAGAGTGGCTGAGGAGTAAGTGTCAGAGTACAGCGAACCTCCAGGCTTGTAGAGGGAGTCATCCAGGTCCCCCTGAAGAGCAGCGGCTGAGTAGGTGCTGAGTGAGCGCACAGAGCCACGGCGGTACAGGCCACTGGAAACAGGGAAGCTAAAGGGGTCTCCAATGGCAGCTAATGACTGGGTGGAGGCTATACTGAGCCGGCCTTCATGCATCAGGCTATAGGGATCTGCATACAGTGACTCATTCTTCATCAGCGCCATGTTTTTTGCAGAAACTTCCTCGTCAGGCTTGACGTCGCGGCGCTCCAGGATGGCGCTGGGCGAAGGAGACAGGCCTGCGTTGGCAGCGTGGCCAGCTGCAGGATGGTGGGGATGACGAGGCTGATCATGCTGGGAATGGGACCCGCTGAAAGATGGAGGACGGCCCCCGCTGTAGGAGAGGCGTGAACGGGATGGAGAGCCAGAGGACGCTGAGGCTGAAGAGGAGGGCAGGGTGTTGAGGCGGCGAGTTGGGGAGGAGTCACGAGAGGAGTACACCATCTCCCTCTGAAACAAACAAGCAGGGATGAGGGTTACTATGGAGACAAGAGTGCTGTGAGTCCCATGTGTCAGCTTAACATGAGATCTGACTGACAATCGACAGCCTGTCACAGTCAGCTGATGCCAAAGAAGCACAAGTAATACGAGGAAGTATTTGTAAAACTGCAGAATTTAGTCCTAAAAATCTGGACCAGCCAAAACATCTTGTGAGGCCACACTAATTCTAAATTAATTAATTTTCCTCTAACTGCATATCTTTGCAGAGCATCACAGCTTTGTTAACATGCTCTCATGTTCAACCTACCATGGTCTCTGTTTTCCTCCTGTTGTGATTCTTAGTATTTCTACCGTTTTCAAAAGCCAAGCACTCTGTTTTCCTTGTCACATTACTACTTCTGTTACCTAACTCATCCCTGTTTTTCTTCTTTAATTTGCTCCTCAGCATCCTAGCTAACCTTGTCATGTGGTACAATGTAATACACAGAAAATACTGGAGCATGACAAAGGAATTTGTGCTGCTCAGCTTGTATGCCCAGGGACAAATTCATGTAGATAGTGTATACCCACACAGCCATATGAGGTGGTCTGGTTTGCACAGGCTACACAGACAAAATTTAAACAAGCAACAAAATACAGTAGATAACAACACAGCTTAAGTATCACGTTGCTCCACAAGACAGCCAGACATGCAACGTGCACATGAGTAAATGAACGGCAAGATGCTTGTTAAAATGCAGCTTTCATTTAGTCTCCAACTGTTATAAAGATGGAGATGGACTCTGCAACTCACACTTACTGTGAAAAATGATGGGTACCTCTGATGGTTCTTGGTTTTTCCCAATAAAAGTGCTGCTTAAAATCATGCCTTTATGATTTATTGGTATTAAACTTTGAGTGTGTATTAAAATGTGTGTGTGCTCTTGCAGTTTATAGGTGTTGGTCAGCTCTGTCTCTACCTCGTTTTCCTTTTCTGTTTCTTGCATTCCCAGACACAAAAAAGCAGCTAAGCGTGCGCAAACACATTTGCGTAAAACCATACAGCGCAGTACATGCACACACAATATATACTAATTGCCATTTTCACTGCCTGTTCGCATGGTTAATAGCAGTTGTATTCTCAGTATTGTGTGAATAATGCAGATGGTAAGCAGGGGTTTGTATAAAAGGTCTCCCTCAGGCTTCCTTGATCTTCACTGAAGCAGAAATAGCTTCGGATGTTAAAATATGCTCATTTCACAGAGGAACATTGTTCTCTAGTGTCTGCGCAGCAACAGATGGCCTACTTGAAGATAAGAAAATAAATTTCCAGGAGGAATACCTGTTAAATTACTAACCCACATACACCGCAACAGCTGTCAAAGTTACCATGAAATATAAAAAACACTATTAACTTGCCAAAGGAGTACACTCTCCTCTTGTAGAGACACAGAACTGTAGCGGCTCTCACTGACAGCTCACTTGTCAAACATCTGACTAGCAGGAGATCAGAAAGCATTCTTTCTCTAAAATAACTCAGTTTGCCTTCTTCACCTCCCAACTCCCCCAGCTCCCTTCCCCTCACCCTCAGGTCTCCGTTAGCCAGGTGTGCAGCAGCAGGGTAAGAAGCGTAGATGGGCTCTTTGCGGTAAATCTTGATAATACTGCGGTCCTGGATGTCCCGGACGTCCTCCAGCTCGTAGAAGACGTTGCGCGCCTCGTCCTTGATCAAGATGGCCATGTTGGGTGACTTTAGCATACCTGCTGTCAACTTCTGAGGGAACATGTGCACGATGAGCGCGTGCAACGTGTCCAGGCTGCTCAGCTCGTGGGTAATGTGCACCCGACGGGTCTCATCTCCGTACTGCAGGAACAGCACGCCTAAAAGAGGGTGATAAGGGAGAGAAGTTTGAGTCAGAAGGCGATGTATTTAGTGGATGGACAGAATAACAAGCAATTCTGTCAAATCCTGAAGCATTTTAAAATATATAGTGTTGTTAATTATTATTATCAAAATGTTCTGTCTTTTGGTTCAATGATTTTTCTCATCAGATGTCAGCTATAACACCAGTTCTTTCTTTCTGAATGTAAGAATAGGTCTGTGGTAGACTGTGAGAATTCATAGGTAAGGTGCAAAGGTTGAATTTTTACCACTACTTTTTTAAAAGCAGAACTTCCTATCAATAATTAAATAGCAATAGTTCATATCATATTACCCAAAAATAACCCCCACTTCATGGAAAACTTAAAAAGAAATAAAGAAATTAAAAATATGAGTCTGATGCCTGACTAACCTGAAAATTCATCTTCATACACCGTGGGACAAACAAAAAGAACAAACGAAGCAAAGGAAGACCAGTGATTAAAAGTCAAGAAAAATAAGTGAGATATTGCAGACGAGTTGGGGAGAGAAGAAAACAAAGAGAGTTGTTAGTAAAGAGACATGGAGAGGAAAGAATGGAGACTGGCTGTTGTACTCGTGCCACTTCAGTCACTGGCACTATAGTTGTTTTTTTTATCTCACTATACCTGACGTAATAACACACCTTGATCTTTAAGAGTCTGGACCGGCTTCACACTAATCCTCTCTACACTCCCAAGGTCCTTTTGTAGTAAACCTGTCCTCGACTCTGTTTACTTGTGCAGTTGCACAAAAACAAACCCTCAGTCCTGTATCATTAAAACAGATGTGCAGTATTACAGTCCCCAAAATAATGAGTACATTTGAATAATTTAATTCTAAATATAATAAACGATTCTTCCAAGTACACCTGCACAGCGGTCAGGAAAGGTTTTGAATATATTAGGTAAATATTGTGTCTATACTGAAAACAGATTAACATGTTATATATTCTCTGTAGCAGAGTAATTAGACTGTTATGGTAAATGAGGTGAGAGTACAACACTTTCTTGCATTCTATATAAGCACAGTGGTTCACATCACCAGCTACATGAGTAAAAATGGACAGCTGCAAATCTGCCTTGAGACCGAACAGCATATTTTGACAGAGCCTGCCAGTAGAGCTTCAGATCTTAACCTGGAGATCGTAGTTTATTCTGGCTGGCAGAGCGGGACAATGGCAGGCTCTGGCGAAAACGGTTCATCCGGTTGAACCCGATGGGGATGTCGGCTTCCGACATGGTCTCCAAGGATTCAGCAGAGGCAAAGGAGAGCTTGGCGGCCTGGTCGGCAAGCCCAGACTGGGTAGACTGGGAATGCCGTGGACTGCGGCTCTGCAGGAGGAGAGAAGACACACAATAATTTATTAAGAGGTGAAATGAAGGCGGAGAGAATGGATTGGACGGGGCCGATGGAGTAAGACCAACCGGAAAAGAGACAGTGAGCACACAATGAGACATCGCACAATGAACCACATAACAAGATTAACAAGACCTTGACAATGCTTTAGCTAGCAGCCATTCACTAAGAATTACGAGCTTCACAGTATCTGACATCACTTGAATGCTGCAGCAGAATAGCACAATATACTTGTTCTCAAATGGCACAGCACTCCAGGGCATCAGCCTTCATGAAGAACCTACGGTAGGTAAGGAGCACAATTAAGCCGGAAATTGTGCTCCATCTTAGTGCAAGTTGTCATGTTTGCTTGACTCCCACACGCCCTCATCCAAACTCGTCCCCTGTGCTGCTGCAAACTTTAAACGAGTGCTTGTGGGATGGGAGGAGAAGCTCATGCAAATCTAGGGCTGTCACTGTGGGTTTACCCTGCCGGCCTATGCCCAGGCGTCTCTCACTGAAAGACTGTTAGTGTAGCTGGGGCTGAGCTCACTGAACTGGCTCCCTGATCCCCCACCACTGTAGCGTCTCCTACAGCTCAGAGGCTGCTGTAATGAGCTCCCAGAATGCTGTCTGCTGATTGTTTGGATGGCAGAGGCAGACATATCCTTAGCCACAGTACAGTAGCTTTGCCTGTCTCCTCCTCCTTGCACCATGAACACAACACAGTTTCCCCTTTCTAAGGATTTTCTCTCTGTCTCTGGCAGAGCCAAACTGCAGCAAGGATCTACTGTGGCTTTCATTAATGTAGCATTTAACTAATGTGAGAACCTGACAGAGGCTACACAGAGAGCGACCACTGTGCTCATTAACACTCATCAGAACTACATGGAATACAATTATACACCTTTTTATGATTTTGTTAAATGGGCAAAAAGCCTTGCCTGAATTGTCAACTTGTTACAGATCTGTGAAGTCGGTGGACAAACTGAAACTACCAAATGATTTATATTTTTAGCCATGTAACCAGCTCTGCGGATGGCAATGTCAGTCTGTTGGGCTGTCAGTTTTGTCACTTTGGTCCTGACCGAAATATTTCTACAACTATTAGATGGATTGACATGAAATTTTGGACAGTCATGATTCAATTTATCCAGTATTCTGGTTCAAAACTAAAGCTGGCATGGCAGTCCACTCACACACATGCTGACACTGACATTTAATTCGGAGCACCACTGTGCCTCACAGAGCCACTGACATGGCTTCAGACATGGCTTAAGTCTTGTTGCTTAATAAATGTGCTAAATACAATTCAACAATTGTAACTACGTGTGGCTTATTCATCAGTAGGTTCAATGATTGTGGCTGATTACATTTATGTTAATCAATTAATCAACTACTTATTGCTGCACAAGAGTTAACAAAACTAAATGGGCTGTAGCAACGTGTAACTACATCTATCATTGGTGATTTGCTCTTTAAATCACCTGCTTTGTAAATGTGTGTTTATAAACCCTCATCAGGACAGAGAAGTGGAACTATCCTTTTCATAATGTGCGCTCCTTCTGTCACTATCATGCATAATTCAGTCACACACACACAGGATGATAGTGGTGGCGTCCAGTGATAGTGGTGGCAGACGGTGTCTGAGCACGCAGAGAAACTGTGATGCTGACAGATAACCCCAACTGTGTTTTCTAATAGGGCCATTTATCTAAACTGTGACCACACTGAACAAAAACAGAGGAGCGGCACGTACTGCAGTGTGTCATATTCTGGCTGGCGACAGTTGGATATGGAAGACATTAGAGGGACTTGACTATACAAAGTAAAGGTGGGGTTTGATAGCATTTCTTCTTGTTTCAATCTGGTGCTGAATCCTCTTTGAATTGTATTCAGCAAAAGTTATAAATGCATATTTAAAAGGAATAGTTCAACATTTCTGGAATGTGTATTTGCTTTCTTAACAAGAGTTAGATGGTAAAATTGATACCCCTTGCAGGGATGTATGGTAAAATGAAGCTTGAGCATGGTGCTTTACAAATACAGACTATTTCTGGGTTTTCTGAGCAGTTTCCAGGCAACCAGCAGAGGCTCAAAAAACTTACTGGTCCCAACCAAAAAATAGTGAGACACATAAACCACTAAAAAAGAGCAAACAGCTGGTTTTTTGTAACATATTAATTAGTAAGCTTTAGAGTTGCTGGTTTTGCTTAGACAGAGCCAGGATAGTTGTTTCCTCCAATTTTCAGTCTTGGTGGAACTTAACTGGCTGCTCCTGATAGATTTATATGACAGTACAGGCATCATAGTGGTTTCAATATTCACATCTAACTCTTGGTATTAAAGAAAATGGGATGGAGATCTTTCACACCCTGTCTCAGGTGTTAAATGTCAAATTGGAACCAAATCCTCTCATTCAGTTTGGGGTCACTGGAGGGAAGATTCAGTTAAGTGCTGAAAAACAATGTACTTCATTCTTTGGTTCCTTCTTGGCTCGGCGAGCGATCCTGCTCAGGTGGAAGGATGCTGCCACGCCCACTCACACACAATGGTTTAGGGACCTCATGTCCTCAGATTCAATAGTCAATTTAATTCAACATTCGAATGGGAAATTACAGGAAGCATGGGTGGCCTTTTTAAGCCCGTGTGAATGCTTGGTTATTATGTGCAGCTTAAATACATTACACACTACTCGCCCATTCACCGCAAGTCTGTGCTGTGGCAAGATATCACACTGTGTAGCTTGCTGGCAGTAACTGGGCGAGGGATTGTTTTATTGTTTATATGTTGGCATGAGTGCCAGCATCTAATATTATATACTTGTACTCATCTGTTTAATGACTGAACACTGCACTTTTGATGCTGTTTTGTTATGTCTTGATTTAAAAGAATAATAAAATAAGGACATTTGCTAAAATGTGGAATTATTCCTGTTTTCTAGATAGTCTGTACTGCGTACTACCACCTCTCTCTTCTCAATATTAATAAACAATACAGGTGATAAAGGATTTCCCAAGATACTCAGGAGAAGTAACACCCAGAGATAGATTTGGCACTGAAAGGTAGAATAACATCCTTCAGTGTGAATGGGAATGGTTAAAACGGGTTGATACAGTGAGTTCATTTTTTCTGCATGGCTGAGAGAGAAACACAGAGCAACTCTCTCGTTTCTTTTAGTGCATGAGAACATTTTATTTCCAGGGTAAACAACCAAGTTGGAGCTTTCTATGAAAAGGAAGAGGGAATACAGTGTTGCAAGACTGAGCTCACTTCTCACAATATCTGCAGACACAAATCTAAATTCCTGAAGCTAAAAAAGAGGAAAGAAATCTGGTAGGGGAAAGTGAGTAATGATTGACTCTCTCAACAACTACTGTGACTGTGCAGCTGAACAAGAGAAAGAAACCGCACTGTATGCATGTGTGTAAACTTACCGCAGCTGTCGTTATATACGCTCTCAGCCTGCTTGCCTTGTTACAACACTGACTTCCATATTTGTGGTTTATATGATATGAAAACTGTAAATATATATCTGCAGTAATTTTACATTGTAAATATTATATGTGAACACACCATCTGGTCATGAATTTAGTCCCGCTAGGCATGCCAGTGTTGTACATGACAGCCTGCTTTGAGGGGAAACTGGTTCTACCTCCTTCTTATTTTCCTCTACACCTCCCTCCACCTCCACCTTTTCTTTTAGTGAGTGATCTAGACTTTTTCAGCAGCACTCAATTACTGTCGAGAGCTCTACACTGTTATAAAGGCGCGGCGGAGAGGAACAAGTAGGGAACAGGATGATCTTACATGGAACAGAAACCAATCAAGCGGAAAGCAGGACACGGCAGCTTGACAACAGACCCTAGGCTACAAACTGCATTAAACTCAATGCAACCTCCCACCAAGTTGTTTTGCGTGCTTGTATACACAAGCATGAGCGTGCACGCACACACACACACACACACACACACACACAAACACACTGGGATGCTCTGTTTTAAGGTCAAGTGATGGTAGCCTTTGTATTTTATCTTTGGGAGAAAACGACTTATCAAACTCTATCTGACACTTCAGTGTTGTGTTACTTAGCCTGCAAACCTCTTAACCTTGTGTAATGGGCAACAGAGACTTCCTCAGCTTCTCTTCAATATACAAAGGGCAAATTTTGTTGACAAAAATGTATTTGCAGTGTTTTGGTGAAAGATGGTATCAGTTTTCAACATATTTAATGCCTCTCTGACAATTAAATATTTATGTAAACTCTTAACTATACAAAAAAAATGAAAAGTCCTATACTGAGGATGATTTGTAAATTAGTATTCTTCGGACTAAACCAGATATTAACCTTGAATTGATCGTCCCAACTAATTTTAGAATCAGGCTGAATTTCTCTGCCACATCAGTTGTCATTCGATGTGCAGTTTGAGGGCGGTCACGAGGCCTGAATCACTGCCTGAACCATCAACCATCTGGCTCTTGGTCCAATTTCTGGCATGTCAGAAATTTTGGTCAGCTGTTAAGCACTTCTATGATCCAATTTCTCTCATGGCTGCTGTCAAAAGATCTGTAAACCACAGTGAGTATTGATATTTTTCCTTTTTACTTTCCTTTCATACTAGAATTTCAAAGTAAAGCCGGCTGTGTCTCGTTTTATCAGCTTTGTTAATAATGCGGTTATCTCGTCTGAATCAACTTTTGGGAACTGTCACTGGAAGAAACTGACCAGCGGTTCTGTGTTTACATTCAGTAGGAGCATTCACATTGAGCCCGGTTGACTGATCTTTACAAGGTGAGTTGCAGGTTGTGACCATGCAGAAAGAAAAGTGTTAACACAACAGACAATATTAAAGGAATGTCTGTGAAGATAAAAAAAATAAAGGAAATTTAAGCCATAAGATTTTAGCATATCATGTGACATACAACAAGCAGAGGAGCAAATACGGATCAATTACACAGCTGTAAAAGTACACTAGCCAGTCTGTTACTGTCTAGGTTGTGGTTTTGTAATTGGTACTAAACATGAGGGCTAAAACCTAAAGTCCAGAGGTATGCTGACCACACAGTTTCTACTGCTGAGCTCTCTCTCTTTCTGATCTTTTCCCTGAATGTGACGATTTCCGTGTTAAGTGATATGACATTCTGCTGGACTGGAAAGACTGGTAAAGAGAAAATATGAGTCAGCTTGATATGTGTGAAATGACAATGAAGAGTTTGGCTCCTGGGTATTATTTGACAGGCAGGTGTTAAATGGTTATTATCAACCCCCTCACACCTTAACAGCATCTCTATTATTTCTCCTTCCAGTTTTTGTCATTTCTCTTTCTAATGACATCTTTCTCTTCCTCAAAAGCTTGAGTCTGCCTGCACTTGTCTGTCTTCGTCCCCTTACTATTCATCCCCTGTCACTCATTTGTCGTCTCCCACCACTCCAAAAGCTCACTTTTGAGTCTTGCCTGCCTCTACCTGAGTCTCTGGTGGCAGAGGCCAAATGCCGTGCTTGTGTTGTTGCTGTCTGCATTTGAGGATTCTGAGAGTGCATTTTCTCCCTCAACCCATAACTCGGCTCTTTTTCCACATAAAAAAAAAGTTCACAACTTCCACTTTTAGAAAATGGAGAGAGAAAACAGCTCACTAACATCGATCCAGCTCTCACATCCGTTTGTCTCTTCCCCCACTATCATTATTTTTCTCCATCCTTTCCACCTCTCAGGGCAATCTTCTGCCTGGACACACAATCTCCAACCCCCCATCGCACCCCAGAGTACCGCGTCTTTAAAATACCACGAGTCATCAATGCATGGAACAAATTGCTCTACCAAATTGCTGTGAATTGTGTGTCAGTGCAATCAGTTTGTTCGCAAGGAGAAGAAGCAAAATTATGTTTTCTTCGAGGGAAGATGATAGCTGAGACTGCTGGTAGAGAAAACAGAGAAAACATGGGCAGTCTTTTACTGTAAAATATATATTTAACTGCACTGTTCATGTCCAACACCTGTAATCGTCATATATGGTTTAAAAAAGGTGTGTGTACTAATAATAGACACATTTGTTCAACAGGTAAAAAAAGTGTAAAAATGGGTGTAGTGCCTTCCTGATAGTAGATTCATTTAGTGTTTATTTTCCAAGTTGATCTTAGATTAGAGCTGGTGGGATGAGAGAGTAGGGTGGGGCTTTCACATGCTTAAGTGTGAAATGAAGAAAATTGAGCAGGATGAGGTGTCAACGTAAAAGGTGTCAACAACAGAGTGTGTGTTGAAAGCAAATAGCTTCAGATCTGTTACCACGTGAACCACTTTGGTTGTTTCAGCCTACATTATATTACTGCTGCAGTGCCTTGTGGGGCCAATAAATAAACTTTTACTCTCTCTGTGCAGTGACTAAACGACACTCACTTGACTGTAGCAAAAAATTTTTGGCTGCTGCAAAGCAACACAAAGTGATTAACAGAACAGCAACTAATATATATTATAACAGCATAATAATATAGTTCTGCAGTTGTCCAATAGAAAGAAACTAAGCCGTGGTGCTCGAAGGCCTTCATGCTAAGATGGAGGTGGTGAGGCGAAGGGTTGCAATCAGGAAACTGAACTGCTTTGAGACACAATCGAGAAAATAATCTGCAAATTAATCAATGTGGATTTTTAAGGAATTTTAAGCTCAGCAGTGGGCACACAGAGAGAGGGGGGATGACATGCAGCAAGGGGCCACAGGTTGGAATCAAACCCTGGGCCGCTGCAGCAAGGACTGAGCCATTTTATATGGAACACACACTCTACCAGGTGAACCCCATTTTTTTTTTAGACCTGATTCTTTTTTCAAAATGTGTTTTATGTTTAAAGCTTCACCTTTTCTACTAACACCCCTACACTGTTTTGCAGGCCTCCTGAAAGTCTGACAGAGTTCAAATCGTTTTGCAATAGATTTGTGTTATAGTGCTCGAAATTCTATTTCATATCACTCTTGTTTGAGGTTACAGTCCTTGCGGGAGTGAGGGATAAATTACTTACCCTTCTCTATGTGTCAGGGCATATGGCTATTGATATTCAGTGACATTTCCACCCTGCCCAAATGATATTGTAAGCAGGGATTCAGGGAAGACTACACCATAGATAAACCCTGGGCTCTTCCTTCTCACACACACATCAATATGCTCTTCTTTCTGTTTAGATTGCATACCTCCCTGTTTGCCTCTATGAGGTGTAATGCCAGAACAGAGTGATAAATATTACAACACATAACAGCTAAGATACAGATAAGATATAGGGAAACGCTATTTTAGTTCTCTGTATGTCCTGTACATATGGCAACACTGATAATAAAGTTGGCTTGACTTGATAAGTGATGTACACTTTTAATGTGTCTTGATTCTAGCCTTCTCCGCGAGTGAATAAAACACATTCAGCAGCCCAGCCATGACTCAAGCCTCTGTGCTAATGTCAAGGCATTATTTCAGTAATGCCTCAGTGGCAAGTCTGAAATGTCTTCTTAATGTCTCAACCAGTCTAAGTAATACTTCAGTGAGGTCACATGGCTTCTAGCCATTAATGCCAGTTGACTGAGGCATCATAAATCCTGAGAGAATCGTCTTCTGCAGATTAAATGGAGCTGGAGAAGTTTAAGCTGTCGCCACCCCTGACACCTCTGCTACCGCAACCCTACAATTACACCACAAACACACATATACGCACGTGCACACACACACGCGCACACGCTGCCTGAAGAGCTGAGAGATGCCAAGTGAACTAGGTGTTGGATGAGCCAGAGGACTGAAGACATAGGCCGTTGATGCCTAAGGAGTCTGGCATGATCCCACAGACACACACACACAATAGACAGGCGAATAACACACACAGGGACACGTAGAGCAGCACTGACCTTAAAGCTCCAGTAGTTGGGCTGTTGCTGTGGAGTTCATAAAGGACAAAAGAGGGAAGGGAGAGAGACAGAGACAGACATAGAAAAGTTAGATACTTATTTCTCCATTCACAGACAAAAAGAAACCATTGTGAAAAAAGCTGCAGGTCAGTCTGAATGAATGAACACAAAAATACAATGCATGCTCCCTAAAAAGCATTTTAGGTTACATTTACTGCATTTTCATTAATATGATTAATACGACTTCAACTAATACAACTATCTAAACCACAATGATTATGTTTGATTGGTGTTAATGCAGGGGGTGGCTGTGTTTTGCAGGCGTTGGGTTACAGTGAGCCTCAAACAGGATTGTTCTGCTGGCTGAAGGGAAGGAAATGAAAAGAGTGAAATCGAATCAAACAGCAGCCCACTCTGTTGTTGCGATGTTGGCCTCTCTCCCAGACTTCTCCACCGCGGGCAAACAACCACTCTGTCTCCTCCTCGCTCGCTGCCGTCTCTTTCGCTCTCAATCCACCTGCTGCAATCTTTTCATTTGAACCCCGCCACCTCACGTGCCTATTTTCACCAGCCCCTTCTGTATCTCTCGTCTGTCTATTTGCCCTTCCTGCTGCTCTCCCATGTATGAAAAAGGTGCTCACATGTTGGCCAAGGCCTAAGGAAGTGAGCTTTCCATTAAAACATAATTACCCCACAGTCAAAACCAGGCCAAGTCACTGATGGCCCAGAAATACCTCAAAATGACATGGAAAATTAAAAAAAAGATTGCACAGAGTTCATGAATTTTAATTCTAATCCAAACTCTTATTCTAGTTTTTATTCTTATCTGCAGGCAATTTTCAGTCCATTCAGCCTCCCTTCTGCAGGACCCACATTATTCTCCTGGGGCACGGATGAAAAAAAGTGACAGGCAGTTTTGATTTATGATAGTTGGTGGGTTTTCATTATAAGCTTTCAATTTCAATACTGTCTCAACAAAAGCTTAGATTACTTCAGTAAACACCAGCATCAGAGGAGCGTTTCACATGATTATGACCTTGTTGTAATCTAATCTTTCACTTAATGTTCCCTCACATGACCCTGAAGCTATTCTTTCTTTGTCTCTTTCCATTTATGCTCTTCTCTTGCATTCTATTTCTTTATATATTTTACTTATGTATTGTGCTGCAACTTCCTGCTTTGTTTTGATGATATTAAATGTTATATTAGAATTTAACTAATCTAAAGTGTTCCAGGCGCAGAGTCATGAATAAATGGTTAAAAACAGTGTAACCATTCACAGATTTTATTCAGACTAGAGCTGTGTCCCAATTCCATACTCCACACTAACAGCATGATGATTCAAGTTTATTCATAAGGATAAACCCCTTGAGATGAACCATCTTGTTTTCAAGGGGGTACATAAAGTGTTTAAGACTTTCTAAGACCTAAATGAAGACGAATGAACACCATTCCCACAGAGGAACAAACCTACAAAAAACATGGGTGTAGCATGGGTAGCAATACCCAGGTCTTCTCATCTTGGAGCCAAATTTCCTGAACTTTTTTGTTTGCAGTTTGTGAATGTACAGTATGAGACAGTGCACATAATTATAAGGTAATAATAATAATAATAAGTTATATGCAAGATGTGACGTGCAAATCCACGAAAATGAGTTATATATGTATATTATATATGTGTTGGGACATGTCTCAGTTAGTCTAAGCATCAAGTAAAGTAATCTGAGACCTTACATTTAGTAAATCAAATGTACTACTTTAGCTGCATCTTATTCCATACTAAATACTAATACTTCCCTCTAACTGCAGTTTGAGGTAGAAGAAGTAGATGAAATCAATAATAAATGAACACTTCTGATACCTTTTAGATGTGTTTAAGGAGCTCTTTTATCATCATCTATAATTAGTTTTAGCACATTAAAAGGTCCAGTGTGTAGGATTTGGTGGCACCTAGCAGCGAAGTTGCAGATTGGAACCAAATCAACATGGCGGACTCCATGGAAGATGACCTGCTCTCACTGTAGATATAAAAGTCTCATTTTAAGACAACAAAAACATAACGATTCTTACGCCCAGGTTATTGTACACTAATGAAAACATACTATTGAATTCCATTCTTACAAAGAAATACTCTGAAATCTTTGACACTGGTTCTTTAACAGGACAGTATTGACAGATTGTTTCGAGGTTTACGCAATTAATAGTAGCATTATTAGTGGAGTAATAATATGGAAAAGGGATGCAGCATAGTTATAATAAAATCGGATTGGACACAAAGCCAGAACAGAAACGTAATGCAACCCATTACAATTCTAATGGGTTGAATTAATAGTTATGTTAGAGTATGTTAGAATTAGAGTTATGTGAAATTATGACCTGCTTTCTAAAAGGTAGTAGCTATTCCAGGGCATTTTATTGAGTTTTATTCTGTCCACCAAATCATTTTTGGCTGATGGGGGGGGGGCTTGTGATCTTTGTAATTTTAAATGTTAAGAAACAGTGTATATAACTAGGAGCACATAGCCTCACTGGCACTGAGACAAGTGGGACACTTTGTACTAAGCGTAATCTCAACCCACACTCCTTTTCCCCATAGCTTATACATTTCTACCAATGTATGTCAAAGCAATTATTATTACAGACACTCTTTGATGTGACACTGAGGAAAATGCTTTAATGCTTTCATTGTTGCTGTCCAGTGAAACCATGTATGACTTAAGTCTGAAGGATTCAATTCTCCATTCTAGGTTAATTTAATAATAAAAAGGACTTTTACAAAAGACACACAAGACAATTTGTCTTGTCTGGATCTGTATGTTTTATATATTTCTTCTGTCCTTTCATATTGCACTACAGGGGAACAGTATTTCATTTTCTTGTATGAAAGTACCCGACAAAATAAACTACACTTAAATCTTCAACTCAGGGGTGACAGGTCATGGGTAAACTGGGCCATTTTCAGTGATAAGATAATACACAAGGTCTTCTCAGGTTGGACTCATATTGGCCTTGACTAGCTGATCATGTGTCATTTATTCTGTGTAGCCAGCCAGTAAAGCTTGACAATCATCCTTGACACCTTCTGTTGAACTGACAGCAGCTCAGGGGCGCCATTGGTGCGTCATAAATAATTGCTGTTCACTTGTTCAGACAACGTTAATGATTTTATTTTCCCACATAACTAAATGACTCTGAGGGCTGGCTTTAATGGTGCAGAAGTGATTTGTGGTCTTGTGTGTCTGTCTCTGCCAGTGTTTCTCTGTTTGTTGCTTTAATGAGGCTTACTCACAGTTCCCAGGTAAAGTAAACACATTCATTCTACACCGCCTCGTGTTGTTTTAACCGTTGCTCTGCTGACAGCCACAGATATGGTATACGGAATCTGGACTTTGAGTTGCAAATATTGCACAGAGGCTGTGAGAGCAAACTGAAGGGGGCCTGCTTAACTGTGTGTTTCTACGCCTTAACATATCTCTCTCCTGACCATCACCACTGCAATTAATGCATTTCATCTGTGCAAAAATTATATTCAAGACATTCTTTTATACTGTCAATCATTATCACACTATTTCATTCAGCCATAATCCAAGATGATAGATGAAACTCATGAATGAGGCTCTATTACTTAGCTCAAATGTACATCATTTTTAACCTCCTGCTGAATTAAAGATGCTCAGAGCCCCGAGGAGACAGCTTTACTGATATATGTTTGAGATGTCAGATTAAACTTGTGGCTGAGCGGCTCAAAATGCATTCCTGACTGCTAATATATACATTCACACACAGGCGTGTGTGTGTGTGTGCACTCACTGGAGTTGGCCACAGAGCTCCTACAGAAGGACGTAGCATCGCAGAGTGGAGCGCTGCATTACCTGACCTGCATGTAAAGCAGGCTGCACTCACACCACCGCTCCTCCACCCCCGTCTCTTTGTCATGTCGTCATCCCCTCTGCACCCCCGCCCCCATCTCAATCATTCTTACCCTTTCCCCCCCTGAATCCTCCTCCGGTCTAGTTTGTTGACGTCTTGACGTTATCGCACCCTCTCTCCCTTTCTCTGTTTTTTTTTTTTAAACACCTGCACTAGTCTACACACAAATTAACCCTCACCCAAAAGGCTCTGTGTACAGTTTACAGTATCGTCCACTCAGCCTTCATCTAGCGTGGGCTTCTGCCTGCTGCGCATATGCACACCGTCACCACAACAACCACAACAAACACAACAGGCGTGGAATCTAATCCCAGCTGACATCCACACACACATACACCACACACACACACACACACACACACACACACACACCTCTACAACAGCCTCCAGTTTCCACTTTCAAGCTTCCAGTCCCCTCTCACCTGCAGTGCACCTGTGCCTGTCCACCACTCCAGTCATCCCAGGCTGTCCGTCAGGTGCAGCGTATCCTCATCGCGTTTTTGCCCGTCTCTCCCTCCCTCTGCTTCTCTAACCCTCCCTCCCTCTCTCTTTACTCAATCGCCGTCGCTCTCCCTGTCTCGCTCTCCAGTAGCACATGCGGCGGAAACTCTTTATTTAATTCATTACAACACCAGCCGATTAACTCCTTCGCAGATGGGTGGCTGGATCCTGCTGGTGCTGGCTAATTGAGCAGCGGGCTGCTTGACTGGCTGCTGTGTGCCTCTCCAGCTCCTCCTCCCCCCCTCCCTCCTTCCTCGCTGTCCATGCTCTGCACATCCACGAGATGACAAGGAATCCTCGGCTTTTCTGCTTCTTCCTCCCCCGTGCAGAGAAAATGCCCTGTCACGTCAGAATCTGTCCACTCTCCGGCTGATTCTTACATTTTTTTCTGCCTTCCACTTGTTCCTCTCTCCTCTCTGTCTTCATTACTGTACAATTCCCCCTTCTCTACAGAACCTGACCTTTGCAATGCGATATCCCTACTTGCCATTTACGGGAGACGTTGCCACGGCAACTATGGACTCCACCTGTCTTTCACCCGCCCACCTTTGCAACACTCTCCCTCTCTCCCTTTCATTTTCTCCACACTCCCCTGATGCGTCTCTATTAAGTGATTACACTGAATTTACTGCTTTTTAAAAGCACGCAGTGGTGCTCACACGTAGAGAGAGTGTGTTTCTGTACGGTACAGTGTGTGTGTGTGTGTGTGTGTGTGTGTGAGTGAGATAGAAAAGAGGGAGAGAGAAAACTGTTGAGGTTGTGCAACTGGTCAAAGTATAAACTCCATTTGGAGGGGCAGAAGAATTGATAAAAAGATCAAAGCAGAAACATTTCAGAGAAGAGCATTAGCATATGTGGATTCAGTGTGTGTGTGTGCGTGTGTGTGTGTCTTCCTGTCTTCCTTCACACCTTAACGTGCCAGTCTTGTACCTCTGTGCAAAGTTCTGGCAAGCACACCTGTGACAGGTTAATGACAACCTCGAATAACACAGTTACAAGACCACCTGACAGCCTTCCATTATTTATTTTCTCTCCCTCAATTATTTCAATGAGCACAATGTGCTGCTTTCACTGTGGCTGTTATCTGACAAGAGACTTCTGTTGCTTGACGATACCACCCAAACTATTAAGTGTATACGTGACAGGCTCTTCTGTCACCATACTGACCACTTTGATTGCCAAAAGAAAAATATACTGAGCACCAAATGAAGTGTCATACATGTCTCCAAAAGCAGCAAAGTGATAAGACAAAAACACATCTAACAATATGTCATTGTCAAATGAATGTTAATTTATTAATTAATACATTTGAAAGGAAAGAAATCGTGACATACCTCATTGCGTACCTGTTCTCGCGCAGACCGCTCTGATGTACCCCTCATGCTGGCATGGGAAGGTGAGGGCGATGGAGGGTTGTGGTGTGGGCTGTGGTGTGGATGCTGCAGCTGCTGCTGCTGCTGGTACTTGCTCTTCAAGTGATCCATGAAGGCGTCCCTCTTGCGTTCCATGTCAGCCTTGTGGAGGTTGGTCAAGGCCTCCAGGCTCTGGGCAGCGCTGACAGTGTGGCGGTGCTCTGACGTGTGCACCAGGCCCACATTGGAGAAGCGCCGAGCGCTGTTCCCCAGCGTCCGGTACTCCCGAGGATACTCCAAGTCATCTGTGGAGATCATGTGACTGCCACCACGCTCGGGATCTGAGGGACGAGGAAGGGAGGATGAAGGAAAGGTAGAAGGAAAGGGAAAGTGTGCAAGAAAGAGGTGAATCACCACCCACACAAGCATGCAGAGAGATTTCAGGGTGGAGACGTACACACATACACACACACACACACACACACGCACACACAGGTGGAAACAAATGGAGCAGAGAGAAGGAGAGTGGAAAAAATAAGGCACAGAGAGAGCAGGAGAGAGAGGGAGAGAAAGAAAGAAATGGGATGCGATGTTAGACTATTTGCCACCAGGACAGAGCAGTTCCCTGCAGAATTATTGATTTCAAGTTCTGAAGGGAAGAAAAATGAAAACGTGAAATGCTTCTGCAATAGATCAAAGGAAGAGGCTCAAAACGAATTTGTTTTGCTGGATATTCCATTGTGATATGCCTGCTTGCCGTCTTAAGTAGCTTTCATTGTTTTTTAAGGGAACAAAGAAAAACAAAATACGGAAAATTGAGGTGATTGAAAGTCAGAAGGGAAACACCTCCTTCATAACGCTCCTTTTGCTCACTCTTTCTCACCAACTCTTGTCCATCTATCTAAGCTTTCCCTCGATCCCTCGACACCCAAATGTCACTTTTGTATACATATTCTCACTGACTCTCGTCTGGAGGTTACTGATTCTGCTGTCCATTTTTAAAGGAGGCGCATCACCCTGACAGCCCATGGCCTTTTATCAGAGCTCTAACTGACAGACAACACAGCCCGAGGTGGAAGGCACACAGGAAGGGAAGGGAGACAGCCGGGAGCGGATGGTATGATTACACACACACACACAAAAAAAATGCGACTGGAAAAACCAATGAACTTAAAGCATGATAAAAGAGCAAGGAGCCTTTTGCCCGGTGAGTTACCTTGCTTAGGAAAACAGGCCCCGGCGTTGGCTAGAAGAGAAACATGCCAAGGGTTAATTTGTGTGTTTGTGCACAGATGTGCAAGCAAACGCACCAGAACATGTCACATGACCATCAGAAAAGAGCTATTGTGAAACAATAGCACTTTCTCTGAATAGCAATTACTTAATGCATTATATATGCATTCAAATGTATTCATAAGGGTTAATATATGGGGAAATGGTTTGCTATGAATACCAAATGTGAGTTACTGTACAATAAACTGCAGAATGGTAAATGGATGTTATATATCATGCATTTTTACACAGAAATAGTTCATAAGACACTGGACACAAGACATTTATTCATATTTGAACAAATTAGCAAATTAGTTCTGCATAAACTTCAGACCTTAAGCTGATAGAAAAATAATTGACTCAGAGATGTATAATAAAAAATGGTTAAGCTAATAGCATAAAAGAAGTGCAGAGGTTTAATAGAGCTGAATGATGTGGACCATCTGCACATTAAAGACTCATCAGCAGCATTAGGATGAGCTGAACGAGTAAGCAGCAGAGGGAGGTTCCTCGGGGCAGGAGCAACAAATGGACTGTTAATGAACGCAGAGGAAGAAAAGAGGAAGATGGCCAGATGGAGGCTCAACAGAGCTACAATGATCTCCAGTGGACAAACCTTAACACAAAGGAAGCCTGTTGAGGGCAGAAGGATTTCCGATCGTATAAGCGCAGCTGTATGTTCGCTGTAAACCCATTCCTCACTCTAGAAATTCATTCTCAGAGAGATATCGCACTCAAGGGTGATCTGCTGTTTCAACACCATGCCCTTACATCCACCACATTATGAAGTGCTGATAAACTGAGCAAGGGTGAGGCGAGATGGACTGACCTCCTGACTAATAGCATTAGCATTGAGCTCTCCGCCGTGCACTGAGGCCGCCAGCCACATTCATCTGGCCCCCTCGCAGCCCTCCCAGATTTCTGGTTTACACTTCATTAGGCTGGAGCTTATTGTGCATCAGCTAACAAGGACCTGACTCAAGGGTCCCATTACAATGGAATGGCAAAGCTGAGCGTATGGCTTATTATTGTGACTGAATATCCACAACATGTGTGAAAAGCTGAATTGTCCAAAAAATGAAAACCGATAATAAAACAATATTAGTAACATTTATAGCCATCAGCTTTAATGTTAGGTCCTAAAAGAAATTAAATCTTTGCATCTCTTTGTACCACTGGTTTGGAATACAGCCCAAAAACTTTCCAAGCAGCAGTTAGTGGATGCACTTTCCAAAGTTATAAAAGGATGTGCAAAACCCTCATCTTGAACACAGCAGGAGTAAAAGTTGTGTGGGTAGGCGAGTAAGAATAGAAAATGGGAACAGGTTATTCATCTTTACTTTTGTCATTCACAGCCAATATATTTCCACATAAGCTGGCAGACAACAGTCCTGACAGCCAAAACAATCTGTGCAAGCCCACACGACGCCAGCATCATTTAAACCAACATAAAAGAGCCTTGATGGGATGGGTTTCTGGTCAACGCTTTATCACAAGAATGCAATGTGTCTGTCAGCAAGTCTGGGTCTGTGGCAAACCAAATTGCAACTGCAAAGGCTCAGAGGCTCCAGGAAAAGGTGCAGTGTGTTGGTCAACGAAATAATAGAGGACCTGAATGACAACGGGAGCCTGCAATCACAGTGGATAAGATCTGTGAGCCCAGCCAATGAGGCCGAGGCTGCACTGGCAAGATAGAGAGCACAGTCAAGAGCATTAACCTGCCTAAATAAAAAGTGGCCACTGTGGTGGGCATTGAGAGATGAGGCAAGACCAAATGGGCGAGGAGAAAACACCTATGTGGAAAAAAAGATACTGCAAGGCAAAGCAAACTAACAAAAAACAACTTCTAAAAGCCAATAGAGGCTGATTAAACATTAAACTTCATTTTGTCTGTTTGTAGGTTTATGAAAAATATATCAAACCACCACCTGTTCATAAGCTACGAAAAAGACAACACAATGCTTTTTATATAGATATATTATATAATATATTTCATATATATTAATATATATTATATCATATATATTATATATTTATTTATTTATTATCAGCTATTCTTTTCCTCAAAATTACTAAGATTTGCCCTTCATTCCACTCAGACATATTCTCATCTTGTCACTTTTTGAGTCACCACTCTCCACCGCCTTCAGTAGGTTATTTATATATGGAGGGAAATTCATGATGTGTGGTATTTGCCAAATCACCCACAGCAACTATCAACACACATATACAATAATATTCCGTATCACAACCACAAATCCTGGACCACATATTTCAGGAAGGTAAGGTGCTTCTTTTCCTTCTACAGTCTGAAGTGGAAAAGTTACTGCTCATCATACGCATGTACATCATCAGGAGGTGAGGAGGAAAAGCGGATTGGGTGTACTTTGATGGATTTGGTAGAGGCAGACGGTGTAGCTTTATATTTATGGGCATGTTAAACAAGTGGGTCAGAAGGAGTGGACGGTGCAGGTGTCACGGAGTGGATGATAAAGCAGCAGTCTGCACAGATGCAAACAGAGCACTGAATTCTGTATTTGACTTGTCTTGTCACTCCTGTATTAATGCTGTATGAAAACATATGTAAACATTACTTAGGAGATGCAAATATGAATATACTTTTAGTTGGTAAATGGCTAGAAAAACACCATGGTAAGTGCATTTAATGTAGAACTGTAACTAAAGATTAACTAATGGAACTGGAAACTGGAAAAAACTTTTAGTAAAGTAGTTTATCAGATGCCAAGCAGATACAAAATCTTTGGCTGTGATTTCAATAGTCTCAACTGTGCATCGGAAAATAAGTGGAGTCAATGTATAAATAACCAAGGTAACCGAGGTAATAAATCAAATCATATCACCAGTTTCAAGAAGTCCCTGAAACAGAGTTTAGACAACTGTGAAGTGTGTTTGCACTTCAGATATGCCAATTTTAATGATTTAGCTGAAATATTTTTATCAGACAAACTTGTATTAGTTGTTAGTTGGTGTCGAAGCCACCAAATTTGTAGGGAAAAGCAATCTTTTATGAATGCGTAAAATAATGTCTTTTGTTTTTTTAATGCTTTTATTGTGATCCGCGTTTCACTGCTCTTTCAGAGAGGTCCTCATCCCTCTTTTAATTTAATGTGCCAAATGGCACCACTATAGTGCAGGGCATCCATTCATTTTATTAGCAGTATGTATTTTTATGACTTTCTTTTGTCCTGTTGTCTCATTCATATCAGATTACCATGCAGTGGTCTTGAATGTTTCACTGTTATTACAATTAAATCAAGCATTCAATCATCTTCCATCCTTAATTATCTCTCTGTGCTACCATATTTATAGTTTGTTCTCCGCAAAGGAATTATTCTTGTAAGCACTCTTTTAAGCCACTTTTTTTTCTGTTTCTCTGATAGTGCAGCAGCCTCTGTAGAAGGTCTGTCGTTGTGCAGATGGTTGGGGAAGGCGAAGCGAGCTCTCCCTACTGATACACAGCCTAATTTACTGCAAGCATGGCATGGCTCACTGTGGGATGCCGGCTGTGACAGCACAGGGTGGACAGACCAGCTGAATATTAACCAGAGAAGAAGGAGGGAAGAAGTGAAAATGAGAAAAAAGTAGGTGAAAACAGTAGCATGAAAACATCTAGCACTAGCCTATTAAGTCTACAGGCAACAGGAAATAAGCCAATCAGCAATGCCTATAGCTGTTAGAAACTGTAACTCTGTGCACTCCAGTGGGAACAGTTAAAACAAATAACTAGAAGGAGAGAGGGGCATGGCTGGATTAAATATAACCTTGAAAAACCACAAAACCACCGCTCAGGCTTCTAAAAAGCCTGCAGGTCACAACTCAAGAGCCAACCTGGGGGCTGCAGTTCCACATGTATTAAATCTTAAAATGAGAACTGAGGTCCAAATTACCCACAGTAAGATTAACACACTGAAACCAGCTCATGTGCTGCCTGTTGACTCTCTGCTACATGATTACTAATCCTGCAGAAGGAGCAAGTGACTGGCAAATGACTTTCGTCTCTCACCACCCTAAGATGTCACACAAACCTTGAAATTACTGCAACAGATATTTATAAAACGTGAAAAAGGAACTTTTGTTTCCATCTCTATTATCTTGCTCTTTCCGTGTTCTCACTGGTTATACGCGGTCTTCACTTAAAACGATGAAGCTCTGGGTATAAAAGCACATAAACCAGCAGACATGTGCCCTTCACTTTTTTCTCTCCATTAAGATAATCTCTGAAAGCTCTAAGGCACCACTGTGCGAGGAGAAGAGTGTTAAAAGGAGAAAATTGATGGCTGGGCAGCAAGAGCAAGCTATCGGAAGAAGGTCAGCCTGCATGTCTGCTGGACGTAATAACAAGTCGAGATGATCAGAAGGCTGCCTCACGTAGAACTGACAACCAACAACTGCAATCTGTTGTGATGGGAACGCCCTCTTAATCATTTAAACATACAATAAGAAGTGACATGCCCATCTTTTCACCTATTGCTCTATATCTATCATCTGCCTTTCACCCACGCACAAACCCTCTTACCTCCAAACTTAGTTTCACTGGGCAACGCTGGGTAATACTGTGAAGGCAGCAGTAATATGTATCCAGCAAAGCATATGTTAATACACAATAACATGCACTCAGATGATTAAAATATGCTATAGCTCAACAGCAACATCTCTGGAGCTGTTTGTAGTCGAAAACAAAAAATGTGTGTGCACTCAACTGGAGGATAAATGCAAGAGATGATATATAAATATGACAGACAGAGAGAGACAGAGAGGTAGAGGGATGGGTGGAGGTAGCAAGCATAATGCACTTCTTTGTTTCACATGTCATCCTGGTAAAAGCCAGCTGTCTTTTTTAGGAATAACAGCAGACCAAAAGCAGAAGAGAGAGCCTCTTAATTACAGCCTGTTGTTGAACCAGGTCAGTCAGCGCACGGCTGCCACTAGGTGTGAAGAAGAAGAGTCACAGCCACACCTCATTACATCAGTGCTGCCTGGTTTACCTCACTGGAGAGGCTGATGGTACCTTCAATAAGATGTTAGATGGAGACAGACAGAGGTAATAGAGTTTAAGAGATGGTAGATGGAAAATAAGATGTTTGGAGAGTGTGGAGACTCCACGCCTGCCAGTATAGAGAACACCTTCAAAGAGCTGCAGCTCCTCTGACAGTGGTGCCTGGACCTCTGATCTCTACAGGGTGCAACACTGACTGGTGAAGACACCTCAGTCAAAGCCTTAAGCAGCACGGCATGGAGGGGTGCAGTGACTTATAGTATGTTTTGAAGTCTGTACTCCTGTACAAAAAAATGGCCAGACTTTGACATAATTTACCTTATGGTGAATTAATCATCAGCAGTTGGTTTCAAGATTTTACAGCACTCCACAATGACTGAAAACCAGTGAAAGAAACCTAAAAACTATGGTATGATTTAGGATATGAATATATATATATGACACTAAATCATGCAAAATATAAGTATGGTGGATGAAAGATCACTAAGTAGCATGCAAATGAACAATGTCTGAAAAATATGAACAAAAAATAAAAGAGAAAAAATTCGAAGAGGCTGTAATTTCATCTAAATGTTCCTAATATTAACGCCCATAAACTAAAGTGTGGTTTGACGCAGTGAGTGTGAATGACAGAGGCAGCAAACTCCCCAGACCTGAGTCATCATAACATCATGTCAAGGCTGTTGCTGACAACACAACCACATACAGAGCAATGTAATAAGCTTGGCGCTCCGCCACATGTACATAAACATCGACCATAAACACACACACACACACACACACAGGCTACTTGACACAGATGGAAGGTAGTGTAGAAATGTGCAGACCTGTCAAATATTTCCTGAACTACTTGCATATGTACATGCTAAATGGCCATCCATTATTATTATTGGTAATGTAATATCTTATTGATCAGTGCTGGAAATGTCTCTTCCTGACTGACCCTGCCCACATGGAGTTCAGAGACCAGTGTGAGCTGCAGATCAGCCTCTGGTGCAGGTAATTAAGCACCAACAGGGTGGATTCTTGCTGAAAAGGCTCAAATCCAGGTCCTCCAATTTAAGGGCCATCTCACTCCACTACAGTATGCTCCAGTATTAACCACAGTGGACCTTTTGTATGCAAAGTAAAATGCATCAAGGTTGAAGAAACAGCAGGAGGAGGGCTACTGTGCATAAGGTAGTTATTTCTACCTTATTTCACCTTGTGTTGCTTTAGATCTACAGGCATTACTTTGAACCCAAAGTGGGTGGTTACCTTTTACCTTTTCATATCCCCCTGAAATATTTAGTGTAACACGCAGTAACAACAGCAATCATATCTATAAGTACATGTTAAATTTATCCTGCAGCTGTCAGAGATGGAGGTGCTACTTTAGTATGAGAAAAGTAGCTGGTGTCCTTTCAGGCTAATCTCAATGGATTCAGTAAAGCAGCATGATGCAGCGCATTGCTGAGCCAGTGAGACAAGTGATGAAAGCAGCAAGAAAACAAAGCATACAAGACTGATTTTACAGTTTGGGTACATCATAACCTGTGACACCATCTAACTGTTTTTTTTTTCCTGAATTCTGACAACCATGTTTTCTAAAAAGATCCTTTCATTCAGACATTCATCTTGATTTGTAATTTCTAGTGCTGAATTACTGTCAAATATTCATGTTTTTTTCCCAACCAGTATAAAAGAGTAATTTATTCTAACCAAACAAAACACAAAAATACCCAACAAGCAGCCGTTTGTTATATTAAAACAAATTCTTCAGATGCACAAACAAGATAATGTGGTTATAGAAAGAAAGAGACTGGAGAGAGTGAGGGACCAGTTCTGGTTGGGGCAGGTGGATGAAAACACTCATGGAGAACACGTGAACCAAACCAAACCAAACCACACTTCTATTGTCATTGGTGCACACATTATAGGCATTCTTGCTGCTGTGCTGCACCACCTTGCCTGACAGACAGGGGGTGCTACAGTCGGTAAAAAATAAAAAGTAGGGCAGCCCGGCAGCTCACCTGCAGCGCAGCTACCTCTTTACCACAGCGGCCCAGGTTCAATTGCAGGGAGTGTGGATGACTTGCAGCAAAGGGCCCACCTTTACTGCATGTCATCCACACTCCCTCTTTCCTGTGTTTCCTGTCTCTCTTCAGCTGCAGCTATTTAAATGAAGAAGTAAGGCTAAAAAAAGTGTGCACTCAGGTGGAGGTCAATGGTAATACAGATATCCCTCTGATGGCTGCCAAGGACTCCATGATATATTGCTCAGGTCTAATAGGTCATTATCTGTCCCACAGGCCCTATAATATTAACAATCAGCCTGCACGCACGCACGCACGCGCACACATCCAGATGCATGTTTGTCGCATAAAAGCTCCCACTAACTGAAATATGACTGATGGGGTGAAATCTGGTTGAGCAGCTTCAGCAGCAAAGAAAATCTCAGGACATAAACAGAAGATTTAAGAAGCTTTATCTGAGCTGATACACAGAGCGTCTGCATATTCATGAGATAAGCTGGGTTATTATGAAGGAGTGGGGCAACGCCAGAGGAAGAAGGCAGTAAGGGAGTCATAAATATGTTTACAGTTGTGTTTCTGCTTTGTGTTCAGGTGCAGGCTACTTTATTCACAGGCAGATTTAATGTGAAAGGGGTAGTTCACAGTGAGAATCTGCAGAGCTTAGTTCATTGTTTTAGTGCAATAGTTCAGTCTCAAAATCTGCATTCTTTTTTTTTATTATATGTTCAAAAGGAATAAAAATACTTAGCCTCTCTTGGATGTGAAAGTAGACAATTGTCTGATTACTCATTAGGCATTCGTAGCAGTACTCCATACAGAGATGTGGACTTAAAAGCAGAGACAAAGCTGTTAAAAGCAAGCAATAGTTGACTTGGTAAGAGTTCAAATCAGAGTTCAGCAACAGTTAATCAGTCAGTGACGGCAAACGAACAAGCCAATGGGCAGGAACAGTGGCTGGGTAAGACTGGGTAGTACTTTAGAAACTCTGGCAAGTGACTGTGGGAAAAGGCCTGGTATATGCATGCAGGGGGGAAAATAAGTAACAGGTGTGCTAGTGGAGCAGGGTATCAGGTGGGGCAGGTGGGGAACAGCAGGTATCTGTCTGAAATGACAGGAGATTGGGGGGGGGGCTAAGGACCCAGGCTGGAAATGAACCAATGTTTCTGCCATAGGGACTCTAGCTTGATACACAGGGCACACACTCTACCAGGTGAGGTAGGACAGGAGATGTTAATGACAGGACAAAGAAAATGTGTACAATGACTAAGCAGAAGTCGCTGTTGTGACAGGATTTAGTGCAGTTTTCCTTCCGCTTGTTCTTGAGTTCTTCTAGAAGCACTATGGTGCCTGTTTTCATGAGTGGGTTCCTCGTTTTATTTGTCTTGTGCATGCAAACACACTCTTGCCAACAGTTTCACATTATTCTACTGATTTGCAGCACAGGTGGCAGTAAGACACAGAGATCAACAACAAAAGGAAGGGGGGGATGCCTATTTCAACATGTTTAAACAATGCTGATTAAAAAAACACCAGTATAGACGGCACTTCAAGGATACACAGTTTGAGAAGAAACTGTTCCACCTCTACAAGGCGTCTTTAAGCAAAAGCAAATACACTTGAAATGAGTAATATCACCCACCAGCTCGAGACCAAATTACAGTTTCTCTGTAACTTTAAGAACGTTCTCAACAATCGATCCCTACCTCCTCCCTGTGACTGCTTCCACTGAACATGTTTGCTGTTTTATAAATAAGTAATGTACACATGCTTAGAAATGTACACATGCTTAGAAATTACATACAGTAAGACAGTATTTCGTGTTGCTGTACACTGACTGCAGGTTCATTATGCTGACTCTGAACAGGTCAGGACCTTTTGCTGTTTCTCGCCTCTGGAGGCCAACATGCTGACAGCATCAGGCCGATTATACAACAGCCTTCTGCCGGCATGTTGCCCAGGCTGTCGGCAGAAAACCAGAAGTGTCAAAACTTCCAAACTGAAATCTCTTGAAATGCTCCCTTGGGCGAAGCACTAAAGATATTAGTCGATCTTGACTATCATTTACTTATTTGTTTATTTATTCACTTTATTTGAATTAACAGCTTTTATTTGTGAGATTCTCCTGCCAAACACAAAAACAGTACTCCACTAGAAACACAAGGTAATTGCAAACAACATCTCCTGTTTTTTGCTGTTCTTGTATCTAATTAAACACTTAAGCACCAAAACAAGATCACTATTATTATTCTAATATTATTTCAGTGGAATTAAAGTCAAACCCGATTTGTGCTGCTAAGATTGGGAGCCTAACATTTCCTAATGATCGTGTAATGATGTGTAATTTGCCGTAAATCTTGTCATCGCTGCTGGTTAAATAAGGGGATCTCAGCCGCCAGTGGAGCAGCACTGTTAAGGTTACTTCCTTTACGGAGTAGGATTACTGAGCTGGCTCTGACATGTACTGTAGTTTGTTGCCTCCACTCCCGGTAGACCTGCTGCCAAGCCTCTTGTAGTATTAGCACGCTGCCATTTTCATTCCAGACAGAGCCAACAGCCTAACCTAACAAGCACTCTCCCACAGGAACACATCTGTTGTCAGATTAGTTAGGCTCTGGCCATGGGTTATCAATCAAAGTGGTGAATTACATTACATACTGAAATTCATTCATCACTTACATCGGCTGATTAAATGATTTACTAGAACAGATGTAGGCAGACGCGATGGAGAGGCTCCAAAAAAAAGAAAAAAAGAGAGAGAGAATGTTAAAGAGAGGACATTTTCCAAAAGCAACTGTGGGCAGTAAAACTGAGAAAAATGAGTTTGGAGTTCATCCGCTGCTGTGACACAGAGCTCAGCTTCATTTCACTCAGCAGCATCATAATTTAATGTGATTATAACATTTGAAAGGGTCACTGTGCATGATAGGATGGTAAATTTAAGCGCTAGCCTCGATATTTGACTTTTAAAACACACATATGCGCAGTGGCAGGTAATGACAATTTGTGTAGCAGACTAATAGGCATACAGAGTGTTTTCATGGTGTGTTTTCTGGTGACAGGTAAACAGAGTTAACAGGTGATTGGCACTGGAAACTATGTGGCACCAGCTGCCAAACATGAGGACCACAGGCCAAGTGACAAAGGTTAAACTGAGGGGCACAAATTAGGCACCTGTGAAGACACAGACATTGGCTGACCGTAATAGTGTCAAAACAGGCCTGAAATGCTAGAAGCAAAAACAGCTGTAGCCAAACTGTCTTGGGGAGACATGCACAGTAACAGAGGTTCTGATTTTCTTCAAATAATAAGAATAACTGGAGCAGTTTTCCTCTCCAATGGGAATTATCCTGACAGTTTAATTGGAACAAGACTAACTTTTTGTCTAATTAAAGAGCAAGAGGCTGTCACAGCAGATTGGTCGCCTTGACAACAGGTCAGCTGATCTGGGAAGCTGTCTGCAGTTAGCTAGCCCCCACACACAGACCCACACCCTCCCACACACACACACACACACACACACACTTGTCCAACAAGCATACAGTGCAAGGTTGCACAAGCATGCTGGTGAGAGACACAGCCGGTGACAGATGTGGCACAAGCAGGGCAATGGAGATTACAAGTTGTCAAGTCAACATGGCACAGATCTGTGTTGTGACGCTGATAGTCGTGTGTCACAGTACAAACTGCTCTCTGTCAGCTGGCATCAGAGAAAAGACAAATGGAGAATCAGAGGATGGGATGTAGGTGGTGGGTTTTCATAAGGTTGCCTTGAAGAAATCGTCTGTGAAGTTAAAAGAATCAAAATTAAACTCTGCTCTTTTATCGTGAAATCATGTTTTGAAATCATTTTGTCTTGTGTTACCACTAAAGTCAAATTTAAAAGGACAGTTAGATCAGAAAATATCCATCTTGAAACTGTGTCACAAACACAGAGGCAACATCTGCAATTGAAGTTAAGTAAAATCTGTGACACAGACTGACCTGTCATTCCAGCCTGTTTGGGAGGATTTTGTCACACCTCTTATGATCCCAGAATAAGTGGGGAGATGAGCAGCACACAGCAGTCCCTAGTGGGGTGTTCAAGTAATTGCTTGTTTCACCAGTCCCAGAGGATATCACAAAGTGGGCTACAGAGTATAGCTCATCGAAAACCCTGCAAAACAACGGCTCTACCTTCTGCCTCACATCTCCCTTCAACCTCTGCTGCCCGTCTATTTATCTTCGTCACATTGGAGAGGACAAGAAAATGTTACTGACAGACCACACGTTACCTGGTACAATAGTGTGTGTGTTTGTGTCTGCTCTACACAGGTGGAGAGCAACTGAAAATCCAAATCACATGTAGTCATTGTCATCATATTATTGAGAAATGAATGAAAACATAATGTATTTCAAGATTACCGAAGGATTGCACATTTTAGGAACAAATTTGAGATTTCAGTTTTGACCATTAGTACGGGTTCTGCATTTGTACGGATGAATGATTTATTTTAATTTCCATAACAGATTGCAGGGTAGTATTCATGATTAGTTATATACATGAATACTTCCTAAAGTATAAGGAAACATGGTCTGTTGATATTTAGTACAATCCTAAATTCAAGACAAAACTGTCAGACAACTATAACAGTGTTTTTAGTGTCTTATAAGTTTATGTAGATTTGGCAGTTCAACACATAAATAATAATAAATCATTTTCCAAAATAGTGTGATGCAGATATTGTAGTTTTAGTATGTATGTTTTAGTAGCCGGAAAAAAACCCTCAAATGTTTTCAATTTCAATTGCTGCAAGTAGCTTTTGTAATGTTTTTTTAATGTGCTGTGTTTTTATATAACCGTGTCCCTTTCAGCCTCACTTCTCTGCCTCTTGTGTGTTATTGACTCGATTTCCTTCTATACATCACATTAGTTCGGACACTAATGGCCATGCAGTAACGTACGCCAGCATGTCATGTTGGGTGTGTGTGTGTGTGTGTGTCTATGGATGCAGGTTTTTCCACTTCATCATTACACTTCTATTGATCTTAGTGCACATGCATCAAGGGAACCAGCCTATTCTCTCTCCGCGTAAAGCCAACGCTGTGATTTTCCTCTCCTCCTCCTCATCCTCCTCCCTGTCATGCCTCTCTCTCTCCCTCTCGTCTACACCGGTGCTGCATGCGTTTTGAGCCTCTGATTTGGGGTGGTGTGCAGACGGATGAAGGGGCGGGGCAGCAGTACAGATAGATTCATGGGTTTCTATGGTGATGTACTGGAGGTGAGCAGGGAAGAGCAGCCAGTTGGCACGAAAGAGGAGGAGGAGATGATGAGTTAGACGTTAATAAGCTGTCACTGCCAACACAACACAGCGCCCACTGCAACAAACAAAAACAGCAAAGACAACCCCCTGACAAGCCCGGTGTGATAAACAACAACCAAACAGGCGTACACTTGTTCCACCCACAGAGGAGAGCTACAAACCGCAGGTCAGGCTTGGACAAGTGAAATGTAAATGACTGCTTTGAGTGGAAAATAAAACTACACGTGTAATCGAGGAGATTTTTGCTGTAAATTGCAGTTTTACTTTGTGAAAGTAATTTAAAAAAATAAAACAGCAGCAGAGTTTCTGTCCCCTTCCAGACTAACCTCGATATCTTTGCTCACTCCCAAATGGCTTACCACAGCAGGACAAGGATTAGCGAATGTTGCTACTGCCGCTTCAAAACTTTCCTTCAACTGCAGCAGTCAAGATCGATCAAACCGAAAAAAAGAGAGAAGGTCAGATGCATCCTGGGGCAATTTGGTTACTTTGCTTTGTTTTTGATTTTTAGCGGTGTCAGGAAACATTTAACAGCAGCTTTTCTTTTCCCTTGGTTGATTTAACTTTACAGGAAAAGAAAAAGCAACAACAAATAAATGATGTATCACTATATGCTCTGAAGAATACCTCCCACAATGTTCCTGCTAGTCTATTTTTAGTTACATACTGTATTATATGATATAATCAATGGCTGCCGGGGTTTGATGCGGACATGCTAACATTTCCTTGTCACTGATACTCAGAGCACCAAGTAACATTTACCCAAGTTAAAATGGCATTTATGATGAGTCCTAAGGGTAATCTGATTGGATGTTCTTCTCCAGCCTTCAGGCGTAATGGTGCCAATCACATCCACGGGAGAGCTGCCTCTCTGGACAGACAGCTATCTCGCCTTAGGACTCATGTATGGGGGGGCTATAGCTCTATAACAAGAGAGGATACAGCACAATTTAACATAAATTGAGACATCAAGAAATGTCTCTGTTTCAGTGAGAGTTCTTCCCCTTTCTTCTTGCCACCTGCTGCCTGAATGAAACTTAAATCTGACAATTGTTAAGTGTTCTGCCCCAGAGCCCCAGCGCACTTGGCAGAGCAGCCCATTGCTAATCCAGTAAGAACTAGCACTGACTCACAACTAGCTGAAACATGGAGAGAGATTAAGATTGACAGAGAGGGAGACTGAGAGACAAAGGAAGCTAAGGGGGCTAAGAATAGAGGTGGATGACACTTTGAAAGCCAGAGACGAAAATAGGAATACAGACACTGGCAGAAAGAGGTTGGTGAGGAGAAGACAAATTGATGGTTTATGGTAAGATTTGAAAAGTGGAGGAAGAGCAGGAAGAAGTGGGACAGTAGGATGTTTGGATATATGGAGAGGGGATAAAAAAAAAAGGAGGAAGTTGGCATTGGGGCCAGTGGCCGGATGAATGATGGGAGAGTGGAGGAATCCGGTGTGCAAGGTGTCCTCCAAATCTATTGGTCACCCAGAGACTCATTAGTGTTTGCACGTAGGCGTCTGGTTATAAATAGGCTTTAGAGCGTGTGTTTGACAGGAGGGAGTCTAGGATTTGATGGCAGGACATTAATCTCACCAGAGAACTCCCGGAAGATGGAAGGACTGGCAAACAGACGGATCTCCCCAAAACAAGCACACTATTTTATGAGTCAGCAGTCCCCATCTACTGTCTCACTTCAGCTTGTCCTCACTGTTCTTTGTGTGCACCTGACACTTAATGCCAAAATGACCTGGAGTGATTTTCTAAAACACATGGCTGTTTTTCTGTTTTGTTTTTTTGAATTTTTGGAAAAAAAAGAAGAAAAATTTTCAAATTCAAAACCTCCCATTACTCTGTCTTTTCCGTCCCTGCTTCTTTTTGGATGCTTTTTCACTTTCTCTCCTGACTGCAGAGCTCATCATGCCTTGCTGGATGCTTTTGAGATATTTCCAGTTCCTGCTTAAAAGCTTGTGAGTCACTCACGGCATGTTCTCCAAATTCTTTGTCTCTCTTAGGCTTCATCTACTCTTATTTGCATCCCTTCCCTACAGCCTTAAAAAATGCGACGCTCTCACTGCCTTTAATTAGAAAAAAAAATGCTCTCACCACTCTCGACTCTATCTGACATCTGGTTCCATTCTGTTTCTGACCTGCTGTTCTTCTCGCCCTCTGGCCAGTTGGAGCAGATGTGCACACGCGCTCCATGTTCTCCGTCTGTAGATGGCGCCTCAAGCAACAGCTATGCCCTCATGTCAACCCCCTACCACAACCTTCTGTCACACACACACTAAACTCTCAGACCCTACAAATCCAGTCTTCACAAACATGAGCACAGATCATCCAGTTCCCCCAGATGCCCCCCCGAAGACCTCAGCGAGACCCTTTGGTCATGCAACGTTCTGGATCATCAGGACATAAAGCTGTGGCTGAGTGAGGGGAATGAATGAACGAGGCACAGAGCCATGGCTCAATCATGACCCAAAGCAATTGGCAAATAGCTAACCCAAGCTGCTTAAAACTGACTGATCTTTACTAATGACTAGTTTAATGATTCTGTCTGGTCCCCTCAGTCCTCACTGCATCTAGTCTAGTGATATCTGATCTCCTCAGATATAATAAAACATAGACAACAGACAATTTTCCAAACTGAAAAATCCAAGCTGAAGATCCTTGACACTTACCTCTCCTATAATCTATTTTTATAATAGATAACAAAACAATGTTATAATAATGTGACGATGTGAAAGGAGTCACTCATAATGACGAACATACACAAAGTTATCGCTTGAATCTGCAACTCTCCTCGGGTTTACAGAGTCTTACACCCAGTTTCACCTCATTGTTTAAATTATCTGCTGACACAAATATAGCGTTCCATCTCACTCTCACCACTTTTATAGTGCTGTCGTAATAGGCAGCTGTTTAGTAAAAATAGATGTCAGACAGACACAATTAGAGCTCTAGCTGGTGAACAAAGTGGAGCATTTACTGTAGCAGCCAGATATTCACCTCAGGAGGTGATAGAGACCAAACATTTAGATATTTTTTTTCTTCTGCTTAGCAGCTTACAGCAAATAAATCCCTCGAGTTGCTTCATGGACAGAAGACTGAAATAGCAAAAATAGAAAATGTGTTCAAGCACCACTGTTGGAAAATATTCAACCTGGTGAAGTTGCCTTGAGCAAGAGCTTCAATCATGTGGCTCTGTAACTAAAGCTGACCACTGATCACCTTGTGGAGGAATAGAGAAAGATTGCCATCGTCACTTCAGTACAGTAGTCATTTACATTATTGTTTAAACCTAATGATGTTGTTCATGTGACTTTTTGTGTGGCACATTCATTAATAATTAAACATTAGAACATTTCAAATATAAACAAATATAACACTATAACACTTGTGTTGAGAACACGTCCCCACAGAGAGCTAACACCAGAGCTCCACTGTTCATGCAGTGTCAATGTGACTGCATAGGAAAAAGAAAAAATATCAAAGGGAAACATCGCTTTGAGGGTAAGATGGAACTCTCAGAAATACTGCCACAGCCCCTCATCATCTCCTCTCTGCTCTCTCTTCACGGCCAATTTCACCCTCACATCTCGCTCCTCTTCTCCATGGTAGTGACAACCAGTGCAGATCTGGAGTCTCAAGTTCAGCCCTCGTCTGGAGAAAAGTCGAGCAAAGGTTGAACAAAGACACATCTTAAAGTAAATCCCTATTCATTACCACAGAAATATCCATTTAGGCTAGACAGTGTGTGTTGAGGTATCTCAAGCAGTTCATTAGTGCTGAAATAATTTAGTTGATCATTAAAAAAAATAAGTATCAAATATTTAATTTATCAAGCAAAAATCACAACCATTCACTCTTTTCTGCTTATTAATGTCAGAAATGACAGATTTTTCTGTCTAATATCATTGTAGACTGAATATTTTTAACATAATTAATGTATTTTCAACTGTCGAAAAAAATTACTGAACACGTCACCTCAGTGCTCTGGGAAACGGTGATGTGCATCTGACATTTTATAAACTAAACACGTAACTGACTATAAGGATAACTGACAGATTAATGATAATGAAAAGAGTCGCTAGCTACAGTGATTGACACCTCAAGTTGACAGTAGGTAGGGGAGATGGTAGTAAAGTAAGACAGCACCACAAGCTTCCTCCATCGTAAACACATCTACACCCACATATTCACAGAGCATACATGCATCTTAGTATGAAATCCCAGCACAAACAAAAGTGTCAGCTGCTCACTTTTGATCTCCCACTGCTCATTCTACAACTGTCTTGAATCCTTTAAACTCATTTTATGAAGACAACAGAGTGTAGGTGTGTTTAGAAGGGGTGGATGAAGAGAGTCATTTATGCGGAGAGAGTTCGCCTTGTTATAATCTATGAAGCTACTGCTTTGTTAAAAGTGTACACCTCTGAGTGTGTGTGTGTGTGTGTTGGATGGTCTGGCTCTGTGAACCCTGCACCTCAGTGGCATTGATCTTAGACGCGTGCACACACACACGCACACACACACACATTAACTCTCTATTCCGTGATGAGATCGAACTGAGGGCATGATGAATAAATAATGGTGTAAACTCTGGAGGTTCCCTTGACTAATTAATGGGAGGAAAGATTCTTCTAGAGAAGCAACAATACAAGAGAGCAAGAGAAGGCCAAGTAGTAAATCAAGGATCACTGCACAGACTTCATACGCACTTGAAATGTATACACACACACACACGCAGATGCACACATATAAACACTGCATATACTCGTACGTGCACATCCTAATTTGCGATTCAGTGCTGTGAAGAGAAAAACAAAAGAGGGGAGGAGAGGTGCTGGCCTCTATTGACTCAAAACCCTGTGGGCTAATGAGAACTCCAACACACAAAAACACCCATACACACACACATTACTGTCGTATCTCTGTGTTGGAGTGTGAAGGCGGCTTGTGTAAGCATCTCACCACATTCCTCGTCATGCAAGGATAACATGAAGGAATATCCAGTAAGAGAAATCCCAGTTGCTCGACAGTGTCCTTGTAGCTTTGTGAGCGAGCAAGCAAACTCTCTCTCTCTCTCTCTCTCTCTCTCACTCACACACACACACACACACACACACACACACACACACACACACACACACACACACACACACACACACACACACACACAAACACACGCTGTCAGTGAGGTCATTAGTGGTATAATTATGAAGAATAACCAGTTTAGCTGTCCCAGCTGTCCTCCTAACATCATCCAACTAGTTTCCCCAGATCATACACTGTCACAAAATATGAGCAGACAGCAGAGGGACGGAGGAAATGAAAATGAGCCATAGTTGGAAAAGGGAGTGGTAACACTGAATGAGAGAGGGCTTTTATTCTGTCATGCTGACATCTCCCTGGAAACAGTGTTCGATATACAGGGGATAGCAGGAGCCTTAGCAGACAAATTCAAATTGAAATTCACAGCGGCAAAAACATTTCTGCTCTCACATACATGCAAATATAAATCAGCGTGGCAGCAGAAGCAGCTACAATAGAAATCAAATGAACCAAAAGTGACTGGCTACAAATGACTTAAAAACTCCTAAAGGGTGCATGGGAAGCCTTGACAGAGTTCGTGAAGAAGCCTGTCATGAATGAGGCAGCTGCAGCAATCGTTTGAGTCCTGGAGGAGCCACTGGGCTCCATAGCCTTTGAACATACAGGAGGCACGCAGGAGCAGACAGCAGAGCTACGTGACTCTCATGACAACAACCACAATGTCACACACATGCAGAGAGAGTCCCTTAATGCTGCAGGTTATCAAGATTAAATAGCGTCCATGCAAATGCACAAACTAAAAGGATGCCTTAAAAACAAAGTGAGAGAGGGGAAGAAGACAGGGAAGGGACTAAAAAGACAAACAAAACAGGACTGGGACATACAAAAGAAGGAAGAGGGGACCACTCCAAGTGCCCACCTGAGGGTTTCCCAGCATTCTCCATCCGTGCTCCTCTCAGCCCTCTATCCCTCTTTTGTTGTCTAGGTCATTCCATCCCTCCACCCATCTCCAAAGTCCTCCCAAGCAGCCACCACCGCACTGGGACACTGGCTTAGGCAAAAATATTGTGTAAAATAAAACAAAAAAATGAAAGGGAGGGACAAGGGAGGGATTGTGAAAGAGGTGAGAGAGAGGAGGAGTATGGGAAGAAACACAGTGAGGGAGAGAGATACAGAGGGTGAGAGAGAGAGAGAGAGAGAGAGAGAGAGAGGGGAGTAAGGCTGCCAGATCTGAACATTGTCTCTTTTCTCATTGTGTGTCCCTGCCTGTCGGTCTTGCTGGCTCTTTGGCTCTCTCTCTCTCTATTTCCCTCATTATGTCCATCTGAGCGGTCATGCCAAGTTAGCAGGGTAGCAGGAAAAAACATGGCTCCCTGTGGCCTCAAAACACCTTGCAGACTGGCCACCTCTTACTGGTTGCTGACTGCAGACCTGTGTACACTAGCTTTGTGCTGGGGGACATTGGACTGAGTGGAGGTAAGTGTATGTTTGTGTGTGTTTGACTGCTATGTCAGTCAGCCAGAGCAGCAGATTACTGACGCTCCACTGGCACGTCCCACTTCATCCTTCTCTCCTGTCACCCCGGCAACACCTCCGCTCCCTGCCCGCTTCCCCCAGTCCTCCACCCCCTTTCTCCACCATCTGCCTTCATTTCTCCCACCCCACCTCCTTCCTTCCCTTGACGTAACCTGAGAAAGAGTCTTTAAATTTCATTTCATCCGTCTCTAAAATCTATAAGAGCAGAGCTAACTCCAAGCAGTCCACAGGATTAGTAAAGATCGTCAATCTCTGCATCTTGATCTACTCTAATAAAAAGAGACCCATCAAAGCGATGTGTATCCACACATGACCCCCAGGGTACTCCCTTGCTCAGATAAGGATAGGCAATCGCAGGCTAGGGAGGCAAGAGGAGTAGTGTGGTAATTAACACCAGTGGGCCTGGGCTTAGGTCCATGCCAACACTCAGCAGAATTCAGATACTACACTGACCAACAACCATGGTTAAAATCAGAGGCGTATGAAGGCGAAGGCTTTGCTATCTGCTCCCCTGAGATAGCGATGATGTTTAATTAACATGTTAGATTCAGTCTGGATCTGCATCTGAGAGGCCTTCATAAAAAGCAGAGAGAGGTCAACGCAGGCCTCAAGGTGAAGACTCCCTGCAGAACGTATAGGAAACTAATCTCTGCAGTGAGGGAGAATCTGCTTTGATTAAGAGTGTGAGTGTGTGTGCATTTAAGGCTAGATTCCTGTTAATTTGGCAAGTTTTTTGTTAAGTCACTTGGCTTGAAATGATTGTTGCACGTAAGTACTTCCTCTGTCACAACTTTGATCAGATAAAAATCTTCACGTGTAAAATATAAAAGTCATTAACTGATTAGCCAGTTTTCATGAAATGATGGATGCCATTGTAATCTACATTTAATATGTTAGAAGCTATATTACATTCAGTGTTATTCCTGGGGCCTGACAAACAAAATGAATGCATGAATATTGAAAAATTGGCATTGTTTGCATCATGTTGGCCCGTTACTTTCAGGCAAACCTAAAACAGGGACCCAGCCTACTACTACTAGTGGTAAAATAAACTCCACAGGGTACCTTTAATGCTGAGTAGATGCCAGCTACAAAAAAAAACTTAAAGCCTGTGTAAAGTAAGAATAAATGTGTTCTGAGTTTGCCAGACCAAAGACAAAAGTGTTATTAACCACCCAGCCAAATTTGAATGATTAAAAATATCAAGGTTTATAAAATTAGGTGTAAAATTAGCCACCCTTTAACCTCCACAACAACTTTAACAACTCCACATTTCAGTACTATATCGTTCAAAGTCTTTTCACTTGTTTTCAGCAACTATTTTCCAACATATTTAATGTATTTTGAATAAAATCTTCAAATTACCTTTAAACAGACTTTAAGGACTCATTGTCCCTCCACTGATCAACTATAACTCTTGTTTTCCCCACTGTCATCAAAAATTAGCTGCAGCCTGAGTGTGTGTGCCTAAGACAAAGACCACTTTCACCGTGCAGTAGACTGAAGAGCAGCAGATGACACCCACAGACATCTTACCCTATGCAGAGCTGCACCTGCTGAGCTGTGCAAGGTTAACAATGGCCACATAGGGCTCGACAACTGCTGAACATGCAGTTTTACTCCCCGCAGAGTTCACACACATGCAGACGCGCACACACACACACGCACACACACACATCCGTGTTAAGTATTTGTTCCACATAAGCCTGTGCACATGTATGTGCTGTGAGGGATAGGTGTGTTGTTGGTGTGCTCGCAGTTTATGTTTGTGCCTGGTTAAGTGGTTAAGTGACTCGGAATGCATGTAAGCGCTTAGGCCTCACAAGGACAAGTAAACAACAAGAAAACAAAACAGCGTATCTTCTACCATTGAAAAACAACCCTCTACCCACCAAGCAATTTAGCACCTACAAATACAAACAGATGAGATATTAATGGCTTACTGTGTCCTCTTTGACCTTTTAATTATTCTGATTTGTGTACAGAGCAAGCGTGTCGTAATTGCATTAGCATCTCTGCAGGTTTACTTAATGTTCCAGTAGAGAAGGGATTGTGATTCAGCAAGCAGATAAGATAACACTCCATTCTTTGGTGTACACTAAATGATCCACTGTGAGTGTGTGTAGCTGCATTTATGCCTGCCTGTGTGGTTGCAGTAAATCATCTGAGATTTATTAGCTCAGTTACCACTAGTCAAACCTTCTGACGTGCAATTATGCTCCATCAGCAAATAAATGATTTGGCCATTATAGATCATAATTGGTTATGGAACAAAGGGTACAATATATTGTCCATCTCTTTGCAGCTGTTTAACACCCACTCCTGCACTGTGCTGCTTGTATTACCAGATAACTCTACTTGCCCCCTGTTTGGCCCCTCTTGCTATTCCCCACTTCCTTCTCTCTTCCCTCTGAGGATGTCTCTGGAGAGGACCACGGCTCCTTCTTTCCCTTTATCTTTAGAGCGAGGCATCTGGAAACCAGGGTCCGTCTCTGCCACTCTCCATCACATTCAATCATCCCCATGTTTATTCAGCTCTCCGACCTTTCCACCATCCCTCCGCCTCCCTTTCTACCCTCCTTCTGTCCCACCGCCTTCCTCTTGATGCTTACTACTTGTCTCTTTCTTGTCTCAGTTCTCAACCACAGCATTTATTATCACAGTCCTGCATCTTTCCATTACTATCTATCTCTCTCCAATTGTTTTCCTCTCCGCATCAACAGGGTTTTTGTCCTGGAAGATGCTCTATCATTTAAATTGTATGAGGATGGAGGATGCATAGGAAAACCTGTGCATCCATGCCTCTAAAGCTATACAGTACCTCAGTCATACATGATGCGGTATGCTTGATGGTATCTACAACAATTTCCACAGAATTGTAAATCTGTGACTTAAGAGTAAAGACAGAAATAAAAAAGCTACTCAGTGCCTCACTTTGAATCTTCAGTGCATCATTTTCACAATGGGTTTGTTTGTTGAAGTCTGAATTCAAATGTTGCTTGTCCTCTTAAATGCACTGGTCTGCTTTGCAGTTGTTTACTCCAGCATGTTTCCTCATTTTCTTTCTAACAATGCAAGTAGGTGTGGGGTATGTGAATAAAATGCTCTGTCACGTAGGTTGTTTAGCATATTTAGATAGAAATAATGATACATATTCTGATATACAGTAGTGAAATTTCTTTTCAGAATAAAATAGCCAGATGGGGATAACACAATTAATTAAATACCTGACAAATAAAGGTGCTTCACCATATTTATAAAATCCAGTATCTAAACGGTCCAATATCAAGCACTCCTGCTTACTGATTTGCAACATTACCACATCCCAAAGTGGCCTAAACACCTGGGGACAATTAAGAGATACCACAATATGAACAGTATGGCAAAATCTACTGCAGACACGTTCAGGTAGTATATATCATATAATCCTACCTTAAATAAAAGAATACCATATGATTGTGCACATTATTTTCTTTCTTTGATGTACAAAATATCTTTTGACTGTACACAGCTACTGTTCATTAAACAAACCACTTTAAGATTCAGACTATACTGCCAGTGTGACAGGGTCTCAAATCCAGATTTTGAGGATAGGATAGAGTAAAGGCAGTGCCAGTAAGCTGGTCACTGGAGACAAAGATGAGATGTAATGCCTATCGCAAGTGAGTGAGGGCGATTGGTGTCTAGCTACGGGCTAAGTGGAGATCTGCCTGCAGCTAATTAATGATGCCTCATTCCGGTTCAACAACCTCTGTGCTCCTGTGTTCAACTGAAGCATCCTAAGATGAGACAGCGAGGGAGAGTGAGGCAGAGAGATAGACTGCAATGACAACACAGCAAAAACAAGCGTGACCTTTTGGGCCAGATCTTATTTTGACACTGCACGTAAACAGTCTGTCCCACACAGAGATACAGCGTTGGTGGAGGAGGGATAAAGCGAATATCTCTGCATGACAAGGTGGCTGTGCACCTGTCTCATTATACCCTGTGTTGGCCACACAAGACAACTTTCCACCCTGCCGGGCCGAGCTAGGCCACAGATAAGAGGGAGTCGAGAAGAAAACGTTGAGCCGATAAGAACTGGTCTTAGAAAGTGCAGACACTGATAAAATGGAAGTACAAGGAGAAAGAGAGTTGAAAGAGCCAAGAGAGAGAGGATGGATGGATTTGCTGAGTAAATGGCTGCAAGCTAATCATGACGCTTACAGTAATGGATAAGCAGGGCTGTCCAGATTGCCTCATTTAAGGAGACTTGAGTATCATTTAGGTAGTCTCTCTGACACACTCAGAATAGATGTGTGTCGTGGAGACAGAGTGGTTCGTATTGAGAAAATGATAAAAGCTGAAGTTTTTTCTAAAACAAAACAAAAACTTCCACCTTTTCACTCTCCTCTCCTCTGCAACAGTAGTCCAAATGCTTGACCTTAGTTTCCGCAACTGGGTAGCAGACGATGTGAGCGGTGTGAAAATACTGCTCAGCTAGCCAGCTCAGTCCATGTCTGGGTGAGGAGTGAAGGCAGCACACAAAATCTTCGAAATGCATTTCCAGAGTTTCGCCCTGCTTTGATCCTCAGCTGGAGACAGACCACAAAACTGAACATCAGCCACCCTGAACCTTCACACGTACACTCAACTATCTACACACACAAAACACCATTACTATTCGTCCTTGGGTACACCCCTTCACACTAAGCTCCACTCTTAAGCCAAGGACTCCTCAATGCCAGTAGTTATTTCTTTTGTTTCTTTTATTACATTTCCTCATTGACTTTGTCCTTCTGTATTTGCCACTAATCTGTTTTTTATCCTTCCTCTTCCTTGACAGCATCAAGATTTTTTTTTCTCTACCCTCTCTCCCTCACTACCTCTCAAAGGATCCCTCAGAGGTGTTGTTGACTGTACTGTGGCCCACACTGCAGTAATCTAATGTTATTGGCCGTGCTATAACTCACTTTTATGTGATCAGGAACCCCACAGTCCCGGCTGCTGCACCTCGTGACAAACGACGCAAGTCAGACATGGCATCAATGAGTCAGCCGCACTGAGATGCTCTTATGAGACCAGCTTTTTAAAGCCTTTTGTATTTCTGTTTTTTCCAGAGCAGCTGTTGAATGTGCGTCAGTCAGGGTTCGTTGCCGAGTGGGTGAGTTTCTCCACCACTGCAGAGTAGCATTAACATTAAATGTGATCAGTCCGCCAGGAATCCAAAACAGACAGCAGAGCCATGTTGGGATGTTAGTGTTTTAAAATGTTTCAGTGTAAGGCCGCAAGTGAATCACAGCGCTGGCTGTTTGTTTCTGTTCTCACAGTGGGAAATTCCCGACAGCTTCTCCTCTAACTTAACTAAAGGCTTCTACAACGGCACAGACCAAAACAAACGAAGGCAGAAATTCAAATACTGCTTGTGACTGCTCGCTCTTATACCAAGCCAAGGGTAAAAAGGTCTTGTTTTTTGTTTATTAGCATATCCTAGCCTCCTGAACCATTCTCTGAGAGCAGAGCAAACAGCAGCAGCAACGCAAAGTGTTAAAGCCACTTATAATCAACTGAAGCACATTATTTGATCCTGAATACATCTTTCAGAGATTACATCTGTATGAAGCCTTTGAGCAGCCTTTGATTCTCCCTGTTTGTCATGTTAAAAGAAGTTGTGAGTCCGACAGAGTCTTCAGAAGAGACACTACAGACCTGTCATGATGTTCTGCAGTAAAGAATAGTTCACTAATCCTACACTGACAATGAGCAATGTTTACAAAAAACTACCCAGCTTTTTTCTAATTCAACATTTTAAATCCCTTTTGATGTCTCTAGACGACGACTGAGCACCACAGTTCACAACTAAAAGACACTTGGAGAGCGCAGAACCTCCACCGAGGCCAATAGTCCAGTCTTCTGTTACACAAACACCACAATGTATAAATGAATGGAATGATGAAAGTGAAAAATAATGTGTATCCGCCGCGTGATTCAGATCCACGCCCATGCTGCACTCTTTCACCAAGATTCATGAAAAATTGGGCCTGTAGTTTTCCTGTTTCCAAACAAACAAATAAACAAACGGCACAGAAATATAACCTCCTTCGTGTGACTGATGCACAGGTCCTCATGCAATGCTGAAAAGATACACTCTACTAATAGAAGGAGAAAAGGGGGGAGGAAATATTGCTGCTGATTATGCACCACAGTCGCTCTGAGTGAAGAACAAATTGTTAAACTAAAGCGTGTTTGCACTCGGTATTTGAAAAATACTATTTTCACTTTTTTTTTTACTGTACTAATACACTAATAAAAGGGAACCTGATCTTTGTACGCATATAAAAGAAATCAATTCCATCATTGTTACATCAGATTCCAAATATAGACAGGGCTTTACATTAATCATGTTGCTCGACTACGTCAGCAGTTCTGTGAAGCTGCCCTTTCAAGGTCTATCCATCAATCCTCCGTCCCCGATGACCACCCAGTTCTATGACGAGGAGGGCAGTCTTCTTTCTTTAAAAAGCAGCTAAAAGCTTTAATAGGGCATGGCCGCCCAGATAGAGCCGTCATTGTGTTTTCTACAGCGTGAATGAGCGAAAAGCTTCTCTTTGCAGTTTACTGAGGGAGTTCTATTAACCCTGTTTATCACAAATCCTGCACAAAATCCTTGATACTTTGGAGTTTATAAATTATGTAGATTTTTTTTTTTGCACAAAGGACTCAAAACGCTCTCATCCAAATAAGAATCAATGAGGTTAGGAGAGAGAAAAAAATGGTGTGCAGCGTTCTGTGACGTCCTTAACAGCTTTTTAGAAACTGTTAAGACAGTGTACATGAGCCCCTGGCACAGTGGACGAATTAGCATTCAGCACTGGAGAACACAAAGACTCAGTCAGGTCTGAAGGAGATCCAAAGGGAGTAGACTGGCTCTTTCAACGGGAAGCTGGACAGGACTATGTGACATATCGATCAGCTATTGGCTACGCGGTACTGCACTGTGGGCTCCATCAGCATCATGGCTACACTCTGTCACTCCCTCTTTTCAGTTGTTAATTTGTGGTACTTTGGATCTTAACATTCTGCCCTATGCTCTGGCAGCCATCACATTCAAGAGACGACCACTACATCAAACTGCTGCTATGACGACGGGAATTTTAACTACTCGGGGGATAACACAGCTCAAATCCACACTAATGCTTTTGTGCATGAATGTTCATTTGCTGTGTATATGTTCTTCAATCCACCTATCTCGTTTTCTTATAAACACCATGCTTTCATTCAACACTTTCATTCTTGCTTCCAGTCACAATCCTGATAATGATGTGCTGCATTATAGCATTTATATTTTCATACCGGCAAATTCCTATTTATAAGAGGCTTTCCGGCTTCAGCAAGCAGCTTGTAACTGTTCTACTCAACCTTATCAGTCTAAATCCAGACATCCTTGCAAGACAAAAAACAGGTTCTGGTGAAAATAAGGTCTGACAAGAGGGTCTCTCATTGTGAAAATGTGCAGTCTTTGTCTGCACAGATGTTGACTTGGATAATTTGTGTGCAAAAGAAAAGAGACTGTATCACTAATGAATCCACTAATTGGCTCTGTAACTGCAGTTAGAGACATCTGTATCAAACAGCAAGCTAAAAAATCAGCAGTAATGAGCTGCTGTATCTGTAAAAATGTATATGAGAGAGCATCAAGGTTATCACAGGGGACAGAGAGAGCAAGATAATAAAGAGGAAAAATGTCTAATGGTGGTGAAACAGGCAAAAATACAGAGGGGCATAAAACTGAACCACCACTTGTGTACTTTATAAAGATGGATCTCTCATTCTATTTTGTCTGTGAGGGCAGAAATGTATGTTTTATGGAGGTTATTGGAGTTTATGCTCTGTTCAACAGGGCAGCCCCAGGCCGTCTGGGGGCTCTTGATGAAATTTAATTTGGGCTCTTCATTCCTGGCACTGTGTCAACCATCAACACACCCACACCAGTGTATCTAGAAAGCATGAGTCAGTTTTATTAAAACACATGTTGGGTATCAAGGCAAAAAAAATTATGCTGGAATAAGCTGTGGCAACAACGCAGTTAATGTTTAACATTTCTGATTAGGTCACAGTAAAATAAGTTTTTAAATGAATTAAGCCTAATTTGTTATCTTAATCAACATAGCAGATACTATTTAATTTAATTAGCTGTAAAACATCCAGCTTTTTAATCATATTCCTTAATCAAGGGCTTAATTATAACTGTCAACAGTGGCATTGGGTTGATCATTAGTAACATAATGGTCCTTTTAGATGTTACACAGGCCACAGTCGTACCTGGTGAAGTGTCTTTCAACAACAAAACATTATTTAAACAAACAAGTGTTGCCTCATCGTGGACAAACAACATATTTTGTCATTTAATTTGAAGGGCTTCAAGAGGGACAGTTTTCAAAAACAGAATCAATACCATTAAAAAAGCAGCTCTGGGATGCACCTACAAGTAAGACGAATGGTTACCGTTGGATGCCGCAAGGTCGCACTGGTTGCTGGTTTGATTCCAGCCCATGACCTTTGTTGTATGCCATACTCCTCTCTCTTTGAGTTTCCTGTGTGCCTCATGACCCGTCACTAGCCAATAAATGCAAAAAACACCCCACCAACACATAGAGCATCTGATATATGGAGTGTGTGTGTGTGTGTGGACTGGCAGGTCAGATCTGCTGTTACAGAAAACCATGAGTGTGGGCGGAGAGTTTGTCTCTTGAGCTGGTGGCTGCCTGCAAGTACAGCCATCTGGGAGAGAAATTAGCATAGTCTCACTGCAGCAGAGTGCAGCTTGCAATTAAGAACTGACAAAAAGTTTTTCAGATTTTAGTGCTGCAGTTTTTCCTGTGACAAAATGGGCTACATCCAAAACAAAACAATCTTCCACTGGGAAAAGTGTGTGCCTCTTTCGGCACAGCCTTTACAGTCCCCTCTGATGGCTTCAGATACTCAGAGTAAGATGTTCACCATGGGAGACCTTAGAGAGGTTCAACCGATCTTTGATATTACTGTTCAAAATGGTTTGATATTACGCCAAATAACGGTGCTGCACCTGGGTATAATATAATGATAGCCCATAATGCGGTTACAAGTCTTCAACATGGATGTACAAAGAGACCTGGATACAGCGTTGGAGGTGAAGCTCATTCATGTGAATTTCTGTCATTACATGGTTTGGCCATTATTTCAAATCCAGCATTCTTCTTGGGGCCTTGGTTTTCCACATCTTCCTGTATAATACAACACATATTCCAGCCAACGATTTCACACTATTTAAGTGACGCAATGTGTCAGGAAACACAACAATGCAACAACGAAAGCAGTGAAGAAGATAACTCCAAGGTTATATGGATGTAATATACATGTACCTTTTCAAATGCCGTATGAGGAAGAAAATGCATTCAGTGTTTGTTAGAGGTCAAGGACACACACATGTTGTTTTGATGAGTCTAAATGTAAACAGAAACTTTGTTTGTTCACACCAGAGGGAACCTTTGACTATAGGATGTCATCTTTCAATGGCCAGAGCGCTGCACACACTAGATGTTTATGAGATACATTATTACATTATCCGAGCGTGTTGTGTATCCATCCATTCTTTGGTTTACTTTGTAACACAGCTTTGCTACACAATACAAAAATCCATCAACTCTCTACCGTCACCATCAGAAACACGCACAAGAAAACACAGGCTGCCCATGTTGCATCACTTTCCCTTTCTGCCTCTTTTCCTATCATCTCCCCGCTGTCTGTATACAAAGCCTTAAAATGACCTAAAACATACTTAGAAAATACAGTTTTCCTCTGTCATTATATAATTCAATTTCTGCTATTAGCTATATTTATTCATTTATTGTGTGACGCCCACACCTTCACACAAATGCTTGGCCTCCAGACACCTTACATTCCAATGAGCATGAATGTATTAAAAAAAGAAAAAAAAAAAAAGTAATGAGTTTTTTTTGCAAGTACTCTGAGTTTAGATACATTAGCTCTCAGCAAAACACTTATATTGAGAAGGGAAAAAACATTTTCTTGACTTATTCAGTTCATGTTTGAAAATGCACACACTCCTACACACAACCACATGCACTGTTGAACAAAACATACATCGCAGATATAACTAGGAAACCTAGTTGGCTCAGATCTGTTGTGTCCCAGGGGATTTCTAAAGCAACTCAGCTACAAATACAATAAGTTCATGTACATTAATCATAGTTCTGAGCTTTAGGAGTTGAACGAGTACAAAAGTATTTTATCAAGATACTCAACTGAGGCCAGCCAACCTAATATCCTGAAAGAGCAAAACAAACTCCCCTGCTAACAGGTGGGTACAGAACAAGTAATACTGGCCTCTGTCAAGGGAGATGTGTGGATTTATTACTTTAAGCCTGACAGAGTCAAAAGGAACTCCCAGCTTTTACCTTAAACCCTGCTTTCAGCTTCAGCCCAGCCCTGGAATCGAGTGAATCATTTGCACTTCTTAAACGTAAACTCCCATAGTGAGTCAATGCAATGAAAAGAATCAATGTGAGAGAAAACAACAAAGACATAGAAAACAAGCCTCCACATTAGCCATCATTTACAGCAGATGTTTTAGCTGTAAAAAGACAATGAGACCACAAAGTGTGACTCACACTGAATCCCCATAAAACCAGAATAAGGTTGCAAAAAGGTCATGTTTTCGTTCCTTACTGTTATCATGACACTTTAACATGAGCAAATCTTTCAGCAGCTTTTACGGGTTCATCCTTCGTCCTTCGGCCATAGACCTTCAGCGAGTAATATTTAATGGACTCTGATCAAATGCTGCCATCTATCCTGGTTAATCCTCCTCTCTGGTGCAGTGGAGATTCCTCTTTTGTCTCCACAGGCCCCATTGGTCACCATAGGAATTTGCTGAACCCTGATAGGTTCTTTCACCTGAGTGAATATCAAACAAGAGTTATGATTACGAGGCTGCTGCAGAGCAGCCACGGACGGAAGAGATTCATGAATATGATTAGGGCATCCCCAGGACTATGGAAGTACACAACAACAGCATGTGTACGTAGGACTGTCGCAGTGAAGAATTTTCCCATGTGGTGATTTAGGGTGGCTCAACAGCATGATATGCTGTATTACCATCAGATGTTTTTTGCAAATTACTTTGTCAGGGATAAGGCAGGGTAAAGCTTCATCTCAGTACCTGCTTATACTAATCACCTGTACTCTCTAAATAATCCTGACAACTTTCAGCCTCACAACAATGTGGTTGTAAGCGATTTGGCACAATGGGGCAAACCAGGGTCACTTGTTGAGCTGAAACACCAGCGAGCCACAGGAAGCAAACATCACAGCTGTGGCAAATCGAGATAATTAGCTATTAGCAGTTGGTGTTTTCTACTAAAAAATGCTGCCATCTATCCTGGTAAAGAACTGCCGCTGCTTCCAGTCGGGAGCTTCAGAGCAAATGAGGGGGAGACTGTGTAGTTTTGTAATCCTGGGCACGAATCCAATCCGAACGTGGGGACACTTTTGTGTTTGTGATTCTGTGAATTACAAGATACTGAGTGGCAGAAAGTCATCCTTAGATAATGATTCTGCTGTATCTTTTCATCCACTCTCGTGTGTGACCTCACACAATATTGCAACAGTTGCTTGCCATCCCCTTTTGGCTGGCTTCACAATACCGCCATATTTCATTATTGAGGTTATGGCAACAGCTTAGTGTGTATTTTAACCTGGAAGACTTAAAGCGGGTATAATTAGCTCCCAATTCTTCAGGTCACAGGAAAGGTTTGACATTTGTTTTGTTTGTCTCTTCTACCTGAATGCACATCAGTGTCACTGGCGGAGCAAATTAGGGAGCATGCAGAGTGTGCAGAGTGTTAATAACGACTGAGCGAGGGAAAAAGAGGGAGGGGTAAAAGGTGAGACATTTAACAGGGTTAAAAAAGAGATGGAGAAGGAATCAGAAGAAAAGCATTTTGCAAATGTAAAACTGACATGTTTGAGAAATTAAAAAAGGATGAAGATGTGAATGGTGAGGGAAAGAATTGAGGGAAACGGAGAGGCGAGGCTAGTTCTGAGTCCGACCTCTGTCATCTGTTGACAGTCTAGAAATAGAGAGGGGGCGCCTGCCCTTGTCATTTCAACATCACGACAATGACAGCGTATGTAGTGAACCACAGAATCACTACAAGTCAAGGCTATTATAGTGAGAATTGGACAAATGAGAGCCTGCACTTACTACACCCTAAGAAGACCCGGTTCCAACAGTTCAATGCCTAAGAGAAGACACTCATCGCTTTACTAACTCCCCTGGCTCAAGCTCTGATCTTATTATATGCGTGCGTGTCTGCATCTACTCCTCTACTTTCAGGGATGTGTGAATGTAAATGTGTCAAAGGGAGGCAGGACCAGACACACAGGAGGGGGGAGACATCCAATCCTGTTGCCCTGCCAGAGGGAGAATAAGAGGAAAGCACTCTGTCCTCTTCCTCTCAATCGCCCCCTCCTCTTCACCCTCCCAGCACTTTCCAACTCTTGGCCTTTCCCTTTTGTGTGTCTGAGTGGTGATAATGGCAGGCTGTCCATCACGCAAGGTCTGACCCAGATTCACTCAGTGAAAAGGAGGAGGACAGCGAGTGGGGTGATGGGGATATCACAGCCCTTCACCCACGGGACCCATCCTCCCCAATCAGAACCACTCGCCTCCCAGACGAGGCTCAGCAGGAAGTAGTAACGGCAAGGGCGCAGTCTATCCTGCATCTTCAGCCTGTACCACTGCAGGGGAAAAAAAAGACCACTGAGACATAGCTAACTTGTGCCAGGCGAAACACCACTAAACCCAGAGGAAAGGCCATGTTGTTATGTGAATAAAGAGGTCTTATCGTCAGTACAGCGGCCGTTTTAAGACATCTGAAACACAGCCCATCTATATGTCAGACTTGGATCAGCTTTCAGGAGTTGAAACTGTCCTCAGTCAGGCTCAGGTGCACTCTGATGCTTTGAGCTGAATGTCTGCACAAGTAGGCAAAAATGAAACTACATTCCAACGCATTTTGCAAACATCCTGTTTCAACAAAGACTACATCAGAAGAAGCCAAAAATGACTTTTAATTTAGCATTAGATGCCGCCAGCATGGTGGAATAGTGGGAAGAAAGAGACAGAGTTATTTGAGCAGCAAGCCTGACACACGTCATGTCATCACATTCCCACTCAACAGGGATTAATAGCTGATGTAGAAAACTATAATGAGAATATGGGCGATGAGGAACATCAGCACGTACAGAGAGAAAAACTGATGGTGCCAAAGATGTATGGCTGGACCATATGGTAACAAAATATGATCATGATAATATCAATATATCTCCCATTATATCACTTAATGATAATGTAACTTTACATGATAATGTAACTTTTGGGAGGATAACACAAGTTCACTTATTATAACGAGCCCCGTATGGCTCAACAAACCAGTAGCAGCATATATCGGTGGGTAAAGTGGCCAAAGACGTCACTTTTTTATAACTTTTGTTCTACAAGTTTTACAAAATGATCATAGTGTCTCCTATTTGTTGCCGTCGGCCAGTAAAATATATCCGAAATCTGTTTCATTCCCTCTGCTGTGAGCTCTGCTTTTAAGTTACACTGCTGTCTGTGGAGGAGCTCAACCCTGCCCATGTACACACCAGTGAGAAAATAGAGGCAAAGAGGCAAAAATCGCTTTTGGTTCCATTCATTTTCCCTCGTTTTCAGAGGAATTCAACATCCAATTTGACGTGTACTTTGATGTGCAAGCCAAGAAACTTCAGACTGACTGGCTCTTGCGTTTATTTCCACCGTGTGATCTTTGTTTGATCTATCCATCTCGAGAAAATGCGTTGAAAGTTAATCATTGTTAATGGCGTACATTTGATCACAATCCTGCACAGTTTCAGTCAGATGCGCAAAGTTCCATTTGGATCTGAGAAAACACATGCAGGTGGTGAACAAACAAGTGGTGTGTGAATCCCAATGACAAAACACAGCTGCAATGACAGGTATTGTTATGGAGAATACAGAGTAGAAGTGGATTTCAGCTACATCAAGGTCTAAGCAAATCTAAACATCAAGCAGATGCTTAAACAGATTCCCACCTCTTTTATCCTTCAAATTAGTGAAGGCTCTCCATCTGGAAGAAAGGTCCAACATCACTACACCTACAGGAAATCACTCGTTTCAGGATTCAATCTGTTCTCAAGGCAGAGGAAGGTCCACTTTCTGACTTAAAATATTCATAGTGTGGTAGTAGTTTTGTTTTGTCCATCCGCTGTAGTGTGAAACACAAAATTGTATGAGATACTACCAACCATGGTACCAGCAGAATGTATTTAAAAGTGTTCACTTCTTTAAAAAGATGATGGTACTACATTTCAACCACCATTAAAATGAGCAATAATAGGTTTTTATGATGCAGGGCGTGAGCTACAGTGCCATCATTCAGGGCAGGTAATGGTCTGTCTTTCTCTCGCTCTGTTTTAAAGGCTTTCTGCCACCGAGGTACAGCCATCTTCTCTTTCTCTCTCTCTCTCTCTCTCTCTATGTCCTTCATGTGTCCTTGCGTGACAGTGCAACTGCAGTGTGCTTCACCGCTTCTGTGGGAGGTATCTCTGGGATCCCAGTGTGTGGGAGAGGACTTCTGCCTGACTCCCCATCTATCTGTCGCTTATCTCAATCATGCACACTCCTGCCATACCTCCCACTGTTTCCCGTTTCTCTCTCTCTCTCTCTCTGCTGTCACACGCAGCAAACATCACTCTTTCATTTAGCTCTGCACCGCTTCTCTTTCTTTTTTGAACAAAAGGAACATTTCTCAGTCTGTCACCAGATGATGACTGACAAGGAATTGAGGCATTTGTTGTCTTAATTCCTCTCAAATCTATTAAAAAGTGAATTGCTGTGTGGAGAGCAGGCCACAGCTGCATTAGATGCATTGCTTTGTCATGAAAATAAAGGTTTTTACATCACATGAAAGTGCTGTCATCTAAGTGGCAGGCGGGTTATTCAGGTTAATGAAAGAAACCTCTCGGTATTCTCTCACATCAGCCTTTTCAGGTACATGAATTCCATTAAAATCAATAACTTCATTCAAAACATCTGAGCTGTTGGTGCAGGACACAATTTCTGCTCAAATCATCAAGGCTGATAATCATGATTAATAATTGTCATAATCACAATCCAACAAAATAATCAGGACTGTCACACACAAACACACACACACACAAACAAGAGCACACACATATACACACTGGGACTTTCTCCATCACAGCCCGTAGCTGCAGAGAATTTCCCCTGATTGAGAGTACTATAGTGCCAGAACTAATTAACAACGTTTGATTGTCTTGCCGCAGAGGTGGAAGTCATTACCATCATGTTTCCATGTGTATGCAGAATATAGTGGGGAAAAATTCTAGCAGATGATCGTGATGCGAGTACACTGTGCGGAAACTTAATTCACACAAATATCGATATTTCAATCATGTTGAAGAGTGACATCAAAGCTGATAATAAAGAAAATAGATGAGGAGAGGAAGTGACATTTGTTCCTGACATTTTGATAGTGGATGGTGATACAATAGTTGCTTCACAATTTTCATTTTCTTACCAACTCTTTACTGAAGGTTTTTTATTCATTTCAAAGTCTTTTGAACATTTTGAATAGGATGGAGCCGGCTAATTAGCCTCTGTGCACAATCCTGGCCTTTGAAAGCGAGGGAGGCAGACACTGACTTTAAAATGGAAAGTAGGAAAACAGGAAGCTGTACGTCCCTTTCCCATCCCTTCTCCAATGATCAATCACAGCTCAGATTTCTCTACTCAAGGATCAAATTATTCATATGGGCATCAAATGAGCTCCAAAGCACACACAAAAAAAAGCTGTGAAAAGGACCACAGAAAACTTGCACACACAAACGCACAGAAATGACAGAGACGGAGAGGTATGAATACGAAGAATCTAAAAGCAAAAAACTGTTTCATACTGCTGCAGAGAAATGTTCTCTCAGGCTCCACTTGGCAGACAAAGTAGGCCTAAATGATTTATGAGAGGCAACAAAGCTTGCCAGTTGTTTGTTTTAGATAAATGCTACACAAAGCAAAAACTAACAAACCTGATGGCAAACAAAGAAAGATGAAAGTTTTTTGGCCCATAAATAATAATAATAAAAAAAATGAAGCACCTAGATTTCCTGAGCTCCATCTTTCATTTCAGGAGCGGCCTAAAGTTCAGACCCAGAGGTGGCTGTGCAAACTTCGGCTCAGATACAGTTTTCTGTAACAGCAATAGATTTTAAAAAAGAAACTTCCCAAAAGTGGTTATTGGCATTGAATTTTAAGTAAGATGGATACTTGCTTACCTCCTGCGTCAGGATCCCCACGTCCCAACATCAACACCTGGCCGACTGCCCGGCCATCACATACGAACACCTGGTAGTCCTCACCAAACATCGCCTCCCCCTGCACCGCCAGCAAACACCCTCTATCCATCCGCTTAACCTGCGCAGCTTTACTCAGCTCAGCGCAGCAAAACCTCTACAGTCAACTTAGTGATACATCACAGTACTGGACTGGACTGTAATCTACTGTACTGTAACTACTACTCTCCCACAGTAACATCACGCCTCAGTGATTATGTTTTTAAGTCACTGAACTTAGGATATAGCAGAGGCCTAAATAGGGTGGCTGACATATTACATAGTGAACACACACAATAGATGAGCTCACACACACAATAGATGAGCTCACACACACACACACACACACACACACACACACACACACACTCTACTATACATTCTTTCAACATCTGCACTCTTCATCAGCAGCATGCTTATTCACAGTCAGCATCGAAGACGAGCGCTCCAGGCTGCTTAAGCACTTCCCTTCTCCTTTCCTCTACACTCTCTCTCTCTCCCTTGATCTCCCTCTTTCCATTTTTCCTCTTTCTACGTCTGAAAGGTTTCTGTGAAAAGCTCCGAGATGAAAGGCTGCCCTCAATGGGAACGTGATTGCAGAGACAGCGCTGGCGGCCCAAGGTGCAACCAGAATTGCTCACTCAGAGTCGCTCCGCCCAACAAAGATGCGCGCTGCCATTGTCCTCAGTTGGTGCTTGTGCGGCATCAGAAGAATACTCAGTTTAACTCTGAGTGTCTGAGTCTCTTTCTGACACAGATTTGTATTCCAGCTGTGCGTGGACAGTATTTGTAAACAGAAAATCACATAAATACAAACGTCACATTATATGGAGATGGCAATGACAAACTGAAGAAACACAAAAAGATGCATATCAACAACATTTGAATGCATATATACTAACACAAACACACAGTGCCTGGACACACATACTGGTATTCACTGGTATTCAAGTACACACTTTTTGTGATGAACCGCTTTTCTAATCTGCTAATCTAATAACAAAAGCCCTGGGGACTAGTGTAGCGAGGAGGCAGCAGGACCCAAACGTCTGCTTATGTAAAGTTGAGTCCTTGGAGAGAAAGCAGGACAAACCAGACGATGGGTACTAGACTGACAAAAGTGCCAGGAGGATGAGATTTATAGTCTGAAAATGGCCAGAACTGCAGACAGTAAAAATCTATATCCACCTCTTTCTGTCATGAGTGGAAAAGTTCTTGGGAAATCGAGGGTCACTTCAACTTTTGTGGGCAAAGGCTACAACTTTAAAATCAATGTGGAAGATGCTGTGATCTGTCTGTATATCTGGCATGTAGCTGTCAAATGCTCAGACACATGTAATAAACATGATAAACACGTAAACTGAGAAACAACTGTAACATTCATTTCACTTCACCTGTTATTTCTACAGCCATACAACCAATCAGAGATTGAACGATGCTAAATCATACTTTACAAGCAGTTCTCCTCAATTTAACGCCAAACAGTGAAGCTCAGGCTTTTCTCTTTCGGAAAAAAAATGAATCTGAAATGTAAAAAGTAGATATTGAAAAGCAAAGATTTTCCTTCAGTCATAGAACAGAAAGGCACAGAGAGTCCTCCTCAATATGTCTTGGTTATAATTATAGCACATCCTCATCTGTTCTATAATAAGCGAGGCTGTGGATCGATAAAGCAGAGTGATGTTGCTGTAATGTAACCACAAACCTCCTTCACTTCCAGTGTCAGGATGAATGCAAACGTTAAAAATCTACCAAAAGCACTATAGTGAAGGTGATTGTAGTGGATGTGGCTGTAATGAATTGACTGGTGTGCCAGATTTACAACACGTGTGTTTTTGTCATAAAACGTGAGATGTAGTGAATTCGATTTTCAGAAGTCTGTGACAGGTGTTAAGTGAGAGAGAAACGAGTACTGAAACACCCCCGGCTCTGCTGATGTTATACCACATATGAGCAAAAGACTGCTGTCAAATCTGCAGAGAAACAGACAATTACCCCTGCTAATCCCAAAGATAATATGCAAATACACAGACACATAGACATAACCCTTAAACCTATTCATATATTTGAGAGGAAACAGAGGATTTTCAGCCCAATTCTGCCTAATTCCTCTCTCATCTCCTATCCATCACAAAGTAGCCTCTTTTTTAGCTTCAGTCCAATTAAAGTGATTATGTGTCAGAGAAGGAAGGGTAATATGATGATTATGATAATGACAGTAAAAAGCAGACGTGACTCTTTGTGAATGAGGCACAGGTGCAAAGCCAGACCCGGGCAGCACGATCCCAAGCGGAGGATTTGACACACAAGAGCCAGGAATATGTTACCGTGCAGGCCGAAGAGACAGGAGATAAAAAGCGACCCTTGAACTCACAGAGACAGTAATACGCACTCGATGTGGAAAGGAGATACAGCTGTCACATCCCGATATCTCTTAATTGCTCTTAGGATGATTTATAAGAGAAGCTGTGGGAACTGGAGCCAGCAGCTTCTATTGAAGTGGTCAGCGGGGTTTGAACAAGTTCTAAAGTTCATTATGATGGCTGACTGCGATATAAATTCAAATAAAGCTGACACAAAGTCTCACAATGTTAACAGTATCTTAATAGAGTAACCTCACCAGTGAAATCAGCGTGTGATAAAAATCAAGCTCTGTGGTCTGCAAAAACTGTATTATTATCGCTTAAGCTGTCAGTCTGTAAAATTAAAGGATTATAGACCCAGAGAAATCCTGTTCTTTTGAGCCTGATATCTGATGAAAATTTTAAAATGTGTATATCTTGTATATATCTTGTAAAAGCAGGAAATCCTCATATTAAACAGGGTGGAACCACCAAATGTTCAGCATTATGTATGCTAAAAGATTAATCGATTTAAATTAATTGTCATGTATTAATTTTCTGTTGATTGACTGACTAATCAGTGAATTATCTAATAACTGCAGAATAATAAAATCCATGAATGAAGCTGTCAACATGCTCAGAAATTTAGGCTAATAAATTTTTTTTCTGGGAGCTGAAATCAGTTATGATAGAAAATCTAGATCTTTCCCATGTGGCCCAATACATGGCAGGGATGATTTAATGACAATATTATCTTATTGTAAATTATATTCTCTCTGTGTATGTTGGCCAATAAGGAACAAAAAATGTCAGCGTGCGTCAAGACACAGCATTGACAAATTAACCAAATAAAGCATTATCATCATGTTATTTGTTACAATTACAAGATCACCCACTATACTTCCAATTATTTACAATTGACTACAGAGTTGAACAACGACAAGGATTTAGGCTGCCAGTGTGGGGTCATGGGAGTTGTTGTCTTGTTGACCACTGATGTGATTAAGTTTTATTCACATTCTGTTTAGTCACATTTATAGACTTCCTTCCTCACCCTGTGACGTATCCTGAATAAAAGGTAACATTTGAGGTAATGTAACAAAATATGTCTAATATGTCATAAGTCGAGCGTTTATAGACATTTTAATGCTGAAATGTGACATGTTATCTTTAAAATGATGTAAATGATGTATAGTACACAAAGCGAAGCATCACTTTTGTTCTCACTGGTTTCCTTACATGATACAATGCTGCATAAAAAACAGTGTGACGCCTGCTACATATGCTGCTCACCACAACTAGCTAAAGTCTCCATCTTGCAGTGCTGAGAACATGGTGATTACTTATCCTGACTTTAAGCAGTAAATAGCACATTAAAGGTATTCGTGGCTCCAATTTCTATTCAATTAACTATATCGACAGCGATTTAAAACTCCATTAGTCGACTGTTGAATTTCCACATTTTTAAGCAGTTTAATATACATGGGTTTGCAAAGCACTCTGGGATCAATCACTGGGATATTTTCTTCACCATTTAAGACTCTGCTGAGATGTTAATGCATCCTGCTGCTCTAGTACAAAGTCACGCAATGCCTGTTGCACCAGACTATGATAACAGTATGGCCAGCTTTCAGAGGGTGTTGGGTGGGCGGCACGCAAAGATAGGGCATTTTTTTGAGATGTATTAATAGGCTGGACCAGGGTGAGGACATGGAAAAGGAACAAAGGGCCACAATAAAGCCCAGTGTGCCCCTGATCTCCTGCGTCAAACACCCACCAACAGAGTAGAGGGAGGAGAAATCAATACAGACTCATGCTACGCCCAGACAGCATCAGGTATATTCGACCGTGAAGATGAAACAAGAAAAGATGAGAGAAAGAGAGAGAGAGAGAGAGAGAGAGAGAGAGAGAGAACAGGAGGAAGAAGAGAAGAAGCACATTTTGAAGGCCAACCGCTCCCTATTGTTATTAGACAGATCCCTTGACTCCCCCCAATGCACAATGCTGATGTTCTTTCTCTCCCGTGACCTTCTTCTGTTAGATCTTGTTGTACTCTCTTCCCAAACAACTCATCTATCGTAGAGTTTTCCAGAAATGATTAATCTATTTCAATCTGGTTTTCATATTATATTATATAATTTCAATCATGTAACCGATGTATCAGTGTCTCAAATTATCATAATGACACACAAAGTAAGAAAGGTTAAATTAAGTCTGGGACAAACATCAAATTCAGAACTTGCTGCATCACTTGGCATTTTTCACGTGAGCCACGACAGTGAGATGTGCAGGTGACCAACATCCCCGAGTGACACAGAAAGGGCATAGCTTGGCTTCTCCAAGACATCTGCAGCATGTCTCATTAGTATTCAGCTATGAATCATTCAAACACAGCCGGCTGCCATTATCAGGAGAAGAAGGGGACACACACTGACACACACACACACACTTCCACACTTCTACACTTTTGGGGGTGCGCACCAGAAATGTTCAGATAAAAATCTGGACAATTATGGATAAAAAGCATATAGTGGCGCTGAAACAACTGGTCGATCTGCAGAAAATTTATCATTTTAAGTGATTTATCAGACATAAATGCCAACCGATCGCTGGTAGCACCTTACTCGATGTAAGGATTTTCTCCTTTTCCTCATTTATATCGTTGTATCTAACCTTGGGCATTGAAATTGTGATAGACTCTCCTCCCTTTGACATTTTAAAGACTAAATGATTAATCTAAAAACTAACGTAGCCATTTCTAGATCAATAATAATTATTTTCTCAACTAATAGCTTGGTCTCTAAAACATCAGAAAAACTCAATTTTCTTTTAAAATTCAATTTTAGAGGCAAAGGTGATGTCATCACCAAGATATTCAATTTAATATAGTAGAAGACCAGGGCAAGCAATTATCACACATGAGAAACTGAAACCATCACCATTAATGGATTAATCAACTAATCATTATGGCCTCACTCTTCTGATGTCTTGTTTTATCTATATTATCAACAGTCCAAAACTAAAAAGATATCCACTTCACTGTCAATGAAGACTCACAAACCAGTAAATATATTTAAAAAGCTAGAGCCAGACAAACTGGGAGTTTCTGCCTGAAAAATAATGCCTTTTCAAAATAGTTGTAAATTTTCTGTCGACTGACTAATCGATTAATCAATCAATCGTATACTAATCGTAGTATGTGCTGAATAGGTTTTTTACATGCAAAAAGCTGTTTGCTTGCAAGGTGAGACCGCTCTCCTACAGAAGCCCATTTGCATGCTGTGCAACAACTGTGGTAATGTGCTTACACACAGCCTGCTATTGCAAGAAGGTTCAACTTCAAATAAGGGTTCTTCCTCTCCATCTCTCACTGCGTTTGTCAGAGTGCACATGCTCAGTAGAGATGCAAAACTACAAAGGCAAAGCAACTTTGAGTCCTCCACATTTCATTGCCATACTTGACATCGGTTGTCTGCAGCATTGTGCTGTGACAAACAGCAGGACAGTCAATGATAAACCAGTGAACTACAACGTATTTGTGGATTTGTTCTGGACTCTTAACCGCATCACATTTAATATCCACTGAGTGCTCCATTCACTTTAAAATATCACAGTAGCAGATATGTTTACATGCTAACATCTGCAATATAAGTGGCCAAAGAGTGTCATTGTTCTTTTTTGTGCAATATAAACACGCTCATGCCCTTTATATGTTGATGTCAACACGCATGCACATCAGCATCTTTTCCCTCTGCATGGCCTTGGCTTTGGTGTGCTTTCACTGTTCTCAAGTTGGACTTGACACATCGCAGGAGGTGGAAACGAAACAATGTAAGCAGTTGTGCAATTTCAAAGACAACGCCTGGGAAGACACAAAGCAATAAGGAGAAGTCCACAGTGATTCCTGCAACCTTTTTCTGGCATTTTCCACAGCTGAGAAACAGAATGTCTTAATGAAACCACAATAATACAAACTCCCCACAGAGCACATGCTACATTAATAACTTGAATGAATATTTGACGTTTTGTTTCAGGGTGAGAGTCATTAAAACTTGTGAGAGCTGAAGAAATGACTGATTTTGGTAAAAAGGAGTTGATGGTGCATGCATAACCTGGACAGGCATCCGATATGAGCAGGGAAGCAATCTCAGAGGTAATAAATTACCTCTCAGAGGTAATAATTTATATATAATAAATTATATAATAATCTTCATAAGCCCTATGCCTCATCTCTGACACCAGCCACCCAGCATCAACTTCATTTTGAAATGACATTCCAGCATATGTTATAATGGTTGTAGTGGAAATGCAGTGTCACTGGGAGAGAAGCAGATCTACAACAGATGTAAAAACAACCACAGACACAAAATGCCAAGAAAGAGGCAGAAGACAACCATGACGAAATGCAAAACAACATGGCCGATATATTCGCTGAAATGGGCTTATTGCAGATACATTAGTATCAGAACAAACAACAAAAAAAGTTGTGTTTAGAAGTTTAATATTAGCCATCATGTCAGGATCCGTTTTTTCAAACTGTCAAATAGTATTGGCCTCAAAAAAACACAATATCCACAAATCAATGAGCAAACATCACGGACGTCTGAATGACAGGCAGCAACCCATCTGTGTACACTCCTCCATCTTCAGAGCATCTGTTTGGCGGAGGGAGGTTGTGGGCTGGGTTGGATAAGCCCTGCTGCCAAACCCTGGAGCATCTGACTGCAGCTCTGCAGCCACGATTGCAATAGTGGTGCTGCCATCTAGAAGGTGGGGCTGATATTTTACTGTGATGGCCTTTGGCATCCTGGTGTGCCAGGAGGAAAACAAGAGGAAGGATAGAAAGCTGAAATACAAATAGCCAAACCCCCAATTCCTTGGCCAAGAGAAAACATCTGCCAAACCAAAAGGCTGAACGAGCCACACCCACCTTCTCTGCAGAGAGTGAAATAACAGGGCTGGAGAAACACAACGATCTTGCACTAGAAATACCTCCACAAGAACAAAACAAAGGGAGGTAAGTACACTTACGTTACACAGATAAACATGCGCAAACACAGAGACGGAGATTATAAGACCAGGATTGCTGCACTTTGTTTCTAAGCACCTGCTGGAGGACCAGTTACTTGATGTATGGCTGGGCGATGCAGCATGCATACACAATGAGGTTAATCTTTTGTTTATCAGTGTAACTGGTACTGGTAAGCGTGGTCATTAGGGATGTGGACACATTTATCATGAGATAGCTTGAACCTAAAATGTCAATATGAAAGTGTTTTTAGGGGACAAACTTCAGCCAACACGAGCAAACACACTGACTGCAGAGTTTCAGAGCTGGGGAAATGAAGGAGATCACAGGAGCTTACGTGTACGTGCTATGATATATATTCACCATCACTCAGCGAGGCTTAAATCTAAAACAGACAGTGACTCATGTGTACAGGTGTCAGCATAGTGATGCCAACAAACATGATTAGAATGATTTCCTAAATGTATAAAGCACGTTGCATTTATACAGCGTTTAACCCCAGAGCCTCACATCTCATAATCACGTTACCCCCTCTTGCTGCAGGTCTGCTTCCTCGCTGCACCTCCACACCCTCAACTGGCTTCGTGAGCCTCCTGTTTCCTAGTAACTGTGGTAAGAATTTCCAGTTGATTACGTTCGTGTGTGTGTGTGAATGTCTATGGTAACATGGTAATATACACTCAGTGCACGTATCTAAAATGAATGCAGTCTAATACAAAAGTCCCTCATGAAGGTTAGAACATCCAGTTTATGCTGAAACTGTTTAAAGAGGTGTTGATTCAATTTTATGGTCATTTTGGCAGCTACACCTGTGGTGCTGTTGAATTATACTGTGCTACACTGACTACTTACTAATATTCTGTTTACCAAATATATATTGAGAGAGGGTCAAATAAATATTAGAAACACCTCACTGAATAATGCAAATTAATTCCACAGCACCACAAACTACAACCTCCAAAAGGTCCATAAAGTTGAATCAACACCTCTTGAAAAATGTTTCAACATTATTATCATCTGAGGGTATTTTTGTTTAAGGTAGTTGCACCTAATAAACTTGCATCTTGTTGTAGTCATTTATCAAACAAATTTCTCAGTTTCACATAACTGTGAAATTAATAACTTTGGGCTACGTGTTGGACAAAATAAGCAATGTTGGGCTCCTGGAATTCAAATTGAATAAAAAAAAATTATTAGTTTCATCTCTGTGATAAACAAAATAACCAGAAACCAAACCCAAAGGAAGAAACTGGTCCACACAACCTTCAAACAACCTTGTTCTAACCTACTGGCTGAGCTCAGGCTTTGGCAGTGATTACCTCTGTGTGCGGTTCTCATCTGAGCTGTGAGCTCTAGTTATTGAACAAGGTCAAACATTAGAAGGCAGTTGAAATTATGACCATCGAATGACTCACTACCACCAGCAACAATAACTAGTGTACGCATTAATCCAGGCGAACACATTGTAATATTCAGCATAGCCATTTTCATCCCTCCTTCGCTCTCACTAAAAATTAGAAAGTCAATCCATCACTCTGCTCATAATCTAAGAAAATCTCAGCACAGTGTTTGGATCTGTCCTACCTGTCATGTATTTCTCCTGCGTACAGGCTATGTTTCAAAAATGCCAATGTCATGCACTATGTTAAAGCCCTTGCTTTCCCATTAATGCCTCAGAGTGAGGAGATGGATGCCACCCGGCCAATCGATCAGGAGACACAAAACACGGGCAGCATCGGATGAACCAGAGGCATATGGGTCTGTCTCAGGGAAAAATAGAGCTGACCTTTTCATACTCACTGCTCTAATACTTTGTGGCAGTGAGTTTGGCCTCATCCGTGGATTCACATGCAATGTTTGTGGTGACGCCGGTGGTCCCTGCTACAGAAAATCTGTCTTTTAAGCACGGCTGGACTACCGGATAATGTAAGTCTGTATCTGTTTCCCGGCCGGTTACAAGTCATTACATGTATATTAGTGGGCGATAACGTGGGAATTGGTTTCCTTGTCAGAAGGGTAACTCCTAGTGGAGAAAATGAGGAAGGAAATGAAAAGTCATCCACAAGGTTGCAGCAGAGCATAGCCTTTCTTACTGCAGAGACTTGCAATGGCACGAGAAGTGCAGCGCGGAATACACACAGGAGGACACAGACACAGTCAAATGAATGAGTGATTTAAAAGATTGAGACTAGTGCACATCTTACTTTAAATGATGGAGATTTAAAGATGGAAATCTAAATTGCAGGCGAGCCCTGAGGCAGTGCAGACATATTTGATAATTCAGTTTGCAAAGTGATACTAAATCTCCTATTAGATTTTGATAAATCAACCTTTAGTCTAAACATATACCGTCAAGCGGAGAAGGACAGAGAGGGAGATGGTGGAGTCTATTGAGACCAAGATGAGATATTTGGATCCAATCAAGAGCAGAAGGAGGCTAATCTGCCCAAAATCATCAGAGCCGGCGCTGACTGCTTTGTATTCCTGCCTGAGCATCTTGGGAATGAAAATCAGAAGTGATGGGAGAACGTAGGAGGAAAGAAAACTATTACTGCTTCCTCTAGCACCTCCATCTTCATTTCCTCTAACTATCCCCTTTTTTCCCTTTCCTTTCTTTCTTCTGGGGAAGTTTTAGGGAACGAATATTCTCAGTAGCTTCACAGTTCGGCTCCCATTAGGCAACACGCATGCCAGAAATGAATCTTTAGCCCAGAGGTATCTGAAATGTACACTAATTCAGGCTCTCCCTTATATGAAATGCACTCCAACCTACACTCGGATTTGTTCCTAAGTGATTCAGCTCAACTCTCTCTGAACCCTTTTTAAGAATTCACCTGGCTTTAAATGTTTAATAATAACCACAAAAACATGTCCACGTAACAAAACACAACCTTGTGGGAAGGTGAACAATGCAACATGATCTGCAGCTCCTATGTTTAGACTACTGCTGTCCCATACAGAGAGGAAGCAGATGTATTTGAATCTGACACTATGTGCCCCATTTCTACTGAATATTAAAAGCAGAGTGTGTGCATGTTGCTATTTCAGGTACGACAAAACACCAGGTGGGGCTCATATGGATGTTAGACCTCTTTGTTTCACAAGAAGAGATTGCATTTGATTCTGGGGGAGCAAATGTTGTACTAGCAGGTATGGATGCACAGAGAAAGCAGCTTCCTGGTACTGTTTCTTTCTGCAGTCTACAAGGCAAAATGATTTTACAAACAATCCTTAAAACCTTAAAGAAAGAAATTAAATGTGTGATATATTCCATAACGACAAAAGATACACAGGTGAGCAGCTTTTATATCCTCAAAGACTTTAGCTTTACAAAGATAACAATGTTCAGTTTAGCTCAAGAGAGAAGTATTAATTAACTTCCATGTTTATTATGGAGGTTGTAGAACAGTTTGCAGTGATGTTGAGCTATAAATTATTCAAATACAAATTATATTGTGAGGTGTTTCTGAGGATTTGCCCAACATATTTACAAGAAGAAAAGAATATCAGAAAATAAATTAACACATTTCTGACAATTTGTTGCAGATCTGTTGAATTAGATTACACTTGTACCTTAACCTTGGTTAAAGCAAGAATTAAGTAAAACTGTACTTAGCATAGCTTAGCATAAAGACTATACCCCTGACTGTTTTACACTTAAAGATTTGGTTTAAACAAACAAGATTTTATTATGTTTGTTCAGAGCCAAGAGAGCTCCTCCTCCTTGTTTCTAATCTTAATGTTATGCTAAGCTCATCATACAGACATGAGAGCGGTAAACATCAAACTATTCCTTTAATCTAAATGAAAGTTATTGATGACTAAAACGTGACATATTGATTGTGATCAGAAGGGCTAAGAGTGAACTGGTTATCTCCAGATGAGAGCCTGCAGTCTGCACAGCAGGACTGACTCAGGAGGTTGATCCAGTCAGTTAATGTAGGAATTTTATTTAATTACAAAACTGAAAACAAAATTTAAATGCACACTGCCCACACTGCCACTGGCAGGTTTTACAAGCTGTAAAAGCACACTGTGTGAACATAAATGAGTAAGATGTCGCCATCGTGAAAATTCTGACAGTGGGATTACTGTGAGTCAGTCATCTGTATATGCCGACTGCCAGGGACTTGCCGGGTCGAGACGAGATATCCATTTTATAATTTACCAAACTGAAAACGTTGTCAAAAATGTTGTCATTATCTACTCAAGCTCACACACGGGTAAAGTCTGAAATTGAACATGAAATCTAACAATTTGTTTTTTTTAACTTTTTCAAAGAACCAAAAAGGGCAAAAAGTTCTATCAATCGCTGCAAAAAAAAAGTTAAGTTCTGAAGCCTAACAACTTCCTTTTGCCTACTAAATTTGAATATTTATCTCATTATCTCCAAGATTATTTTTTGCGCTGTACCAACTGCCACTAAAGCAGAAAACAGATGCTGCCTTCAGATACATTCTGGGAGTATTGCAATTACCAGTAGGGTACATTTTAACTGACTAATTAACTGTCAAATAACCAACAAATGGAAAAGTTGAATTTTCACACCCTTAATATGCCAAGTTGTTGCTCTCATTATATAACTCATGTATTGTCATCACATACTTGCAAAACATGGATTTTTTTTTCTTTTCTTTCTCCTGCTCCAGCACAAAGTAGTTTTAGACCACTCGGTCTCTAGTCAGCAAAAAGCTACTTTTGATTTAGGGTCCATTTTGTTATGTCTCACTGCAGAACACCTTAATACATGACAAGCTGTTTTTATGACTCACGGGCTGCAGCTTTTAAGGAGCACATTAGGGCAGCAAGACTTTTCCAACAGATCACTGTGGACCAACTAGAGCTTTGTGAGCCGGGACAAGCCAGAGGATAATGAAGTAAATACTGGCCTCTTGGACCCACAGTGCAATCGCCTCAGGCTGACTAGAAGTGGTACCATCTAACTTGATTTGTGTACAGCACACGAACTTCACCAGCTGACAGAAAGTGATTGTAACAGACAGCAGCTGCAGAGAACGTACATACTTTATTCATGTTACAATAAGATCTATCAATCTAAGTGTTATGATCATAACCGTTCCCTGATCTTAACCACTTGCTTATTATTGTAACAATGATGACAAACTATCCGTAACCATAGCAAATTAGCCAAACCACAAAATTTCACCAAACCTAACCAAGGTGTTTTGATACTTAAACCTAAAACAAACCTTACCATAGTGCTGTTGCATCAAGATTAACTTTTCCCCTTTGGAAATAGATTCTGATAAAACTCAGCTTATACCAATAATAGTCCTACAATATACAAAATACAATACCTCACTCCAGGGAACTCACAGACATTATTTCTTTGTCAAATAACAAGAGGATAATGATGCACTAAATACTCTGTGGCCTGTGGTGACTGACTTAATGTAATAGACAGAAATTGTATTTTATGTGCATTAGAGATGCAGCAATTAACCGATTTTACTATTAAATGAAATTAAAAACTCTGTGGTTTTGTAATCATAAAGACTACATCAAGTGTTTCTGTCACTTATAATCCACAAAGTAGCGGTGAGCTGAGAGTTAAGACTTGCAGTGCAATGTAAACCAACAGTAAAAAAGCAGGAAAAGCAGCATTGCTCTGGTTATAAATAACGCTCACCGAAAGGCATGTACTTCCCTCAAGGGCACAACACTGAATGTTCTGAATTTTCCTTCTACCATTTTTACTAAAATGTCAAGGCCAATAACTGAGCATGTCCATCTTTAACATCACATTTTTTAACTCCACCCACCTCCTCAATTGGTGGAGGTCAAATGGTTCACATATGGACACAACAAAACTTTTTAATCAGGAAACTGAAATGTTCAAACGTGAAGTAACAGCTGACGTCACAATAGAGGAAAACTATTAATCATTGCGTAAAATGATTTTTAATAGTAATTTATCCAAGCTTGACATGTGTGATATTATTTTAGATAGATAAGTGGGAAAAATGACTGTAACATTTAAAAGAATGACCGGTGGGCTTTTAAAAAACAGAAGGTCATTGGACTTCCTAGCAACAGCAACTGCTCAATATTTCTCTTCGTTTCAGTTTTCTCTGAAAGGTCAAAAATAAATGCAACTGGAGTTTTTTTCTGCATTTCTCAGAGGCTAATAAATACCATTTTACTGACACATAATATGCATTGCTGGTTCATATTGTTCAGTCCATCATTATGCACATATATCAAACTCGGGTGTGTGTGAAAACAAGGATGTTTGATAAATCTATGTAATATTTAAACTCTTGAATCATTAATGACCTTGAGAGCTAAGTGTGCTTAACACTGATGCTACGAGATGCTCATCATATTGACCACAGGCCCCTAATGTAAAAGAACAAACCATTCACAAAGAGGTTGATTGACTTGCAACCTCAGTTCACATTAAATATTTCCACCCAAATATAAAACTGGAAAAGTGCAACGACTGTTGAATGAGATGTGAAGACAGTCCCAGCTCTGTGGTGATTGTTATTTCACAGAACAATTATGTTCTACTGAAGCATGCCTCAATCAATTTACTCCTAAAATCACACTCCTCTGTGCAAACATCTACTTTGTGTAAGTGTACACATGCATGTGGGTGCACATATGTGAACTCAAGCCCTGGTGCATTTACAACTTGCTGTGACGAGAACACTGCATGAAGCAATCCTAACATAAGGACTGGCTTGCTGGTTTGGACAGAGAAATCTGGCATTCTCCCATCACACAATCATTATGTGCTCAGCCCCTTTTATGCATGAGAGGTTGTGCCCCAGAATGTGTGGAGTCTGTATATCGTGTTAATATTTTGTTTAACAGATTTTCCTTAACATCAGTACAAACTCCAGCAACGCTATTCCCAGCAGGGTCAATTACTTCGGAAATGCTCTCAAAGCATGCAGCTCCTCTGCCATACGACATTGCATCATCGTCAGCCAATCACAAGGCGGCATTCATGGGGCTTTGTGTGGCACCGATCTAGGGAATAAGCAGGTGCATAAGTGCAAAACAATAACTCCACAAACATACTGAGAGCCACACATGGCTGCACGTTTACAAGCTTTGATCAGCTGTGGATTTGTTCATAGACATAGACTCTTATTACACGGGATCTGATCCGTGCTTTAATAGACTTCAACAAAGGAAGAGATAGAACGTGCTCCAACTGAGGCTGTGTCCCTGCATGTTAGATAAATATCTGACAGGTACATGATGACATGACCCGGTACAGCCCAGCTGTCTATTGCTTTCTGTATTGTCCTCTGAAATGAAAAGAAGGTAAATGGACAGAGCTCAGCTGGCTTTAAAACAGAAAGACATTTATCTGCTTCTTTTCCTTAAAGCTATCTTTGTGTAGCTTCTATCAGCTTGGTACCAAGTACTATGGTGTAATCATTACTCATCAATATCAGATCAAAAACTTACAAATCCTCCTTTACCCTTGATCCTAAAGTACATCCATCTGCAGTACTGTGTGTGTCATTATGTTTCCAACATGCATACGGCATAGTCAAATTATAATATGTCATTGAAAATACAGCCCACCACTGTGGCAAGACGTCATCACATCGCCTCACACATTCAGTCAATAAATCACAGCATGTTAACATGCAAACACATCCTATTCTTCTACACCCACGCCATGTTTCTGTCTTTGCCCATATTCCACTTTCATACAGTGTAACATCACTTGAACATGGAGCATAACAGCATGACCGACACAGCTCTGGCTTTGCCTCACTGGAGAGGATCAGCGCATAGACGGACATGTGTGTTGACATAACCCTCAGCTGAACATACTAGGTATAACATGCTGGCATAAAGCTACCGGGATCTGCCGTCTCTGCACAACGGCAACATTACGATAAGAATTAGCTCTCCAGCAGGCTAATACTGGGCTTAATGCTTGACTCTGCTTAATCTATTCTTTACGGTTTAGCCTAGCAGTATGAGATGGTACTACTATAATGGGCTTATAAAGATGCTTCAATTTGCTGTGATAGGCGGGTGTTAAGCAGCGACTACCAAATGTAAGTGGTGTGCTTATTTGCTGCCCAACTTGGCAAAGCTATGCCTGATCAGGCAAATTGCCAGCTCACTGGTGGCCTGAATGCACAGCTCCAGCATTTGCATGGTTTGTGGCAGTAGAATTTGGATGCTTTCAGTTAATTTAGCATTTTGAATTGCCACCAGTAGCATTGGCAATCCTGAATACTGCAGGTCCATACAGCTAGAAAACCTTTGTTTCAGCCAGCACATTATTAAAAACTGTTGTGCTTCTATAAAAAATAAAAAAAACTCATTGCTTTAACATAAAAAAAGATACCCATGGTGCATTTTTCAGCCTTATCCATGTCAATCCCTCTGAGAAAATCACTGACTACAGAACATAAGGAGAAGCTTTACAGTGACAAATGAAAAAAAAATAAAAAATCTAACAAACACACAGTCCTCGGTCCGGTGCAAAAGGTCTCATGACACTGCAGCCTTCACCTGAGCCTCAAACGATTTCTCCTGTGTTTAAAGAGACTGATAAGAGCTTCTGGCAAGAGGAATGAAAAATCAACTTGGAGAAATGAGAAATAAAACCTTTGAAAGGTCATGCAGCAAAAAAACAGAACACAGCGGCCAAAAATTGACAAGTTGAGGGCATCAATATTCTCCACCAAACACATCAGGAAAGAAGCTCACAAGCAAACAGGTTTAAAGAGCTGTTTACTATTCTACTGTTGAGCCATTCAAGTAATGACCTCATTTAAACACTCAACACTCTTTAAACAGAATTATGTTGCTGCTAGCCCCTACAAAACCTCAGCATCGCAACTCACCTGTCCATCTACGTGCCAACCCTTTTTTTGTCTTTTCTTTCAAACTTCCTTTCATTCTTTCCCCGTCTTTCATATCCTCTGTCTCCTGTCTTGCTCCCCTTTCTCCCCACTAGCTACCAGACTGTCCCTCAGTGAGAGGCACACAAGGGATGAAGAGGAGGGGAGGGAGAAAGGAGGGAGAAATAGGTGAGGGAGAGTGAAGACTTAAGAGAGGGAAATGAAGGTGGATGAATTCCTTGCTGTGCTGTGCTGAGCTGCTCTGTTCTCTGAAAAGTAAGCGTTCGCCCTCTTTCCCCTCTTCTCTCTTTATTTCTCTGCATCTTGATAGTGGATATGTTTCCTCTGTTGCCTCTCAAAGGAGACTTTTAATCCCAGGAGGGATGGATATATTTTCTCCAAATCTGTCTTACTTTAACCTCTACACCCTTTGCACTCTTTTTATAGTGTTTGTCTGTACATTTACACTCTCTCTGCAAATACACAGCATACTAAGTAGAAATATAGTATATACACATACACTAGAGGAAAATATGCCTGACTCTCACCAGGAATCAGTTCAGTTTGAAGCACAGCATTTTTAGGGTGCAAAGTGTGTGATGACTATTATACTAAAGGGATTGTAAAAAAGATCAAGAGAAAGACTGAAAGAAAAAGAGGGATAGAGGCCTGAAGGGAATAGAGAGAACATCACATGAAGGAGCTGACCCACCCGATCATCCATTTACAATACCATCCCCCATTCAGTGAAGGCAAAGCCGCCTCATCCCTTCATTAAACCATCACTATCCACCAATTGTTTTATTTGACATATCAGTATCTGTTTCTTCCCCATCATACTGTCCTCCACACACACCCTTTGGTGCACTTCACTTCCCAGAGGTCATGACAGCGGCAGTTGCAGCCACCACTTCAACACACACACACACACACACACACACACACACACACACAATGACACTTTGCGCTCAACTACACACATGACAGAAATCTCACACTGTTCACCTCCCTCTCTCTTGCGTGTGCGTGCATGCACACTCACACACACACACACACACCAGCACCACCTGCTTCACTGATGATACTTCTGCTCTACAACAGCCCCCTCCCATGTCTTGCTGCTCCCACAAATGGTGCCTCCACCCAGTGTTTCCAGCACCTCCAGCACCTCAACCTCGTATCCAACATCGCTGCAAGCCTCTCCCCAGGCGCCTCATCTCCTAACCCACCACCCATTAACTGATGCCACCTTACGGCATCACTCTCCTCAAGCGATGCCGCGCTCCACGAGCCCTCAGCCCAACCCCCATCCCCTGCTTTCACAGAGTGTGACAGGAGGACAGCCAGCTGGTTGGATAGCACAACACGCAGAATCAAAAAGATACCTGCTACACAAGTATGCATGGAGATAAGGTTGACATGCCTTGGGATGGTGCATTGCCCATGCTGCGACACGGACCGCTGCAGCTGAAAGTGATCGCGTTTCCTGTTCCCCCTCCTCTTTTTTTCTTCTCTCCTCCTCCCTCCTCCTGTTCCTCGTTTTCTGTTCTTCACAAAGCGCCGGGTCTCTGCTTCCTTGTGCCGGTCCCCGCTCTCCTATTCGCTCCTCTCCTTCTACCGTCCTCCTTCCCTTTGTCTCGCACTCGCTCTGGCTTTCTCTTCCCTCCGCTGGAACCTCCTTCGCGAGATGGCTGTGGTCCAGCAGCGGCACTCCTGACAGTACTGCGCGTGTGTGACTGCGAGCACGTGTGGGTGTGTTTGTGTGTATGTGTGTGTGTGTGTGTGTGTGTGTGTGTGTGTGAGGGAGAGATTGAGAGGGATAGAGAGGGAGAGAGAGAGAGAGAGAGAGAGAGAGAGAGAGAGAGAGAGAGGCGTACTCTTCAGCAGTATGAGCGTTGGGAGACTGTGCATGCCGGTGCAGGGATGCTCAACACACAGCTAAGAATGAAACACAAATTTTGCCCATGATAAATTCACACTCCCTCACCCACACTCCCTCACTCGCTCGCTCCATGCCTTATTTCCTCTCCATTACACATTATACTCTCTCTCTCTCTTAAAGACACAGGCGGCACGCTGCATTGCTACACGCCTACGGCACATCTCATGATATGGTAATAAAGGGGAGTCCAGGGACATGGTCCTGTGTGAGGTTCAGCAGCTGAGCTAGCAGGGGGGGTGGGCGGAGAAACGCTTGAAGCATCTACTGTACCAGGAATGATGGGGGGGGGTGGTGCTGGTGATGCAAGGAAGGGAGGGAGATTGGAAGAGAGAGACACAAGTGAACACTTGAAATATCCCCTAGTGACAACAGCAGCTAATGATGAAGCTGGGATGGACCCGAGGCGAGTTTGTAAAAGATTGGCATGGCAACCGGAGCGCAGTGGCAGGTGAGAATGACGAGAAAGACGCCACAGGAGGGCAACCACAGCATCACTGTGTGGCCTTTGGATCTGCCCTGCTGGATGTTTGTTTCCAAGTGTAAATTACAGTTCTTATTCCTGCCGACTATCATCTCCAGTTACCAACAATCCCCAAGTCCACAAGTAGGGCAGTGTTATGCCCGCTATTTAACAATGCCCTTGAAAAACAATGGGGAAGAATCCATACTGAAATTAATCATGTACAATACAGCATGTGATAGAGGACAAAAAATGAACTCCAAGTAGCTAAGGGAAGCAGACAAAGGGAGTGAAATCAAGGACACACGGTGAAGACGGTTGAAACTGTCAGGTGTTGTGGATGAAAGAGAGTTCAGCGTTTTGCTGTCAAACAGTGAGAGGCTTTAGTAGCTAATGGATGCTGATGAATTAAGAGAGTGAGAGGGGGAGAGAGAGAGGGAGAGGGAGAGTAAAATGCCAGGGGATGGAGAGATAAAAGAGGATGGAGGTCCAGGATGAGAGTAATGAATAATGTATGGTCAGGCTGCACATGACTTACGCAGCACACTGGCCTGTCCGTCATGTCCACCTGGATCACAGACTCGGAGAGACGATACTTCAGCTTGTCAGTTGGCACCTCTCCAGCTGAGCTAAAACCAAGCAGACAAAATCCTTCAACAGCACAAATTTACTATTTTTTCTAAGTTGAAGTCAAAGCAGGGGAAGTTTAAAAGGCTATCTTCGAGATGTCAGTGTCTATTAAAAGCTACACTGATAGAAATATCCTTTACAAGTGACATGACATCCTAGGTAATTAAAATGTCACTATATTTGGCAAAATAATGTTAAATGCAGATGTTATGCCACAAAACATGACCTTACAACAATAGGCAGACAATCTTAAATAAAACTAAGCACTGAGAAATAAAAGATAATTCTGATATCTGTCAATAAATACACATTGAGTATTGTTTATGTATTAAGAGGAAGCAGAGGAAGTCTAATATATATATATATATATATATAATGTGCTTAACTACATTAAGAGACCTAAATTTGGGTCATTCTGTTCTGGGTGCTCGTACTGGTATTCATGGTGAATGATGTTTCCCTATAATGGCTGGTTACTATTTATAGTAAACGGCCTAATATTGATCAAAATCAAATTTTCAAAATATTCATAAGTAGCAACATAAGTAAGCTTTTACTTCCCCTGAAGCACAAAATGACACGTCTGCAGAGGGTTGATTGGTTCAGTAGGTGATCAGTACCTTAATTACACCACAGTCATTTTAGTAGTTTATTCTCTCAATGGCACCGCAATCCCAGATGTTTGATATTTTCTTTTACAACTGGTGCAGGATTAGAGAGACAGGTCACTTCTTACAAGTATTTATCTCTGCACCCAAATATCTGTATAGGAGTCCCTTTATCTGAAATAAAAGGGAGCATATTCCTAGAAGTGTCCCCTTTGAGATCAAACTTTTACTAACATCTAAACCCATCAATTTTTCCTGGCCCTGATCCCACTCCTTTAATATTGGGTATCTGCCAAGTCCAATCCGATACTTACTCAGCGGCACGGGGTATGAGGTATACGATGTTGATTAATATATGGACACTGAAATGACAGGTGTGGCCTGTTAATATAACATCCTAAATCGTTGACATGACGTGAATCAAAGTTAACACAGATTGTGATTCCTATTGGTGTTGAGCAGCCAATTTTAATTCCGCCTCGTCATCAAGGTTCTAGTGAAAGTAACATTAATTAGCAAACACTGATATAATCTGCCACCGGCGACATTTGTCACTTTAACCAGCTAAAAATGAAGGCTGCTAGCTGAATGTTTTATGCACTGGTACTCTTTGCATAATCAGACAGCGAGAGTGATTTTACAGTCAGAGGTTAGTAAATCATGTATTCTGCCAACCTGGATGTCAGAGTTTACAGTCACATCAGTGGGCCCAATATTTTTTCCACACTGACAGGCTTGCATACAATGAAATGCATGCACTGTTGTAAATTAAAACAGTGCTGCAATGCTAGCAGGCTCAAGTGGACAAAACAGATTTTGATCGATTTTATTTTAGTCAATATAATAATTCATTAAAACATGTACATATTATACAAATAAATATATAATACAAATTTCAATTCTCTAATGTGCTGCTATTAATAACATAAGCAGGCTGCTAACAAAAACAAATTTAATATATCTGAACCCTGGCTTTCATTATTTACATCCTGCTGTGGCTTTTTCATTGGTTCACTTCATGTGATATACAGTATGTTGACGTTGAATACCTCACACAAAATATGTGCACCCCGCAGGTAATATAAATGCCAATTTTAAGTTTGATTACTCGTCATAAACGACTGCTGTGTGGCTATATGTCATGTTGTATACCCGCATACAACTGGTAAACAAACAAACATAAAATTGCTGCCGTAGGTCTAATAGATCAGCCCAAGGACGTTGTCATATTGAGATAATTGCTATGATCTGCATCATTTGTGAAACAGCTTAACCTGCTACTGCCTGATAGATTGTTTAAACAATATTGGAGATTATGTAGCTATGACGGCATGTTTTGCTTCAGGGCTTCAGTATTTTACGAGTAGGAAACCGCTCATTGCAGAGGTGCAACTTGCTGAGTAAGTAACTCTGTGGAGCTGATGCGTACACTCTGCCACTGTCATTATCAGGCTGCTCAATCTAAAAATAATTAGTTTTTTTTTTTCTTTTAGATATGATTTTACAGGTTTTAAATTCGAGTCTCGGAAAGAAATGTTTTGTTATCCCTCAGGAGTTAAAAGAGCCCAGTTTGTCCTGGTTGTCCTCCTTCTCTCCATCTCAGCTATGCGCGCTCATCGACCCAGAAACCCTTCAGCACATTTTGTGGCACAATAGATCGGCCCTCGCTTCAGTGGAAACTGGCCATCTGAGGTTATTAGAGAGTGGCTGGGGAGGAATGTCAATGTCAGCGTGACTTAGATGCAGGAAGACAAGACAACCTGGACAGGCAGGAGGCGGTGGTGTTCGTACTGTACAAGAGAAAGAGAAAAGGTAACTGTCACAACACATTCATCACCTGTTCCCTTTTACAACATGCAGAAACACATATGCACGCACATGCACTAATGCACACAGTTTCTTAAGTCTCATTGTAACCTTCCCGTGTATAGGCCTAAATGTCCACAATGATGGATATTACTCCTGTAATACACAGTGAACCAAGACTGTTCCAATTATATTACAAACATTTATCATCTGACCATTTTAGACTTTGCAGAAATCCTTTGCAGAGTTACTGCTGATTAAGCACTTTAAGCCCGTTTTGTCCGGTGGAAACAATGGAGAAAAATGTTTATTGGAGCCAACGAGCCACATTCAGTCAGCCAACTCACAAAGAGCGATGCATTAAATACAAAGCCTGACACTAGCTATATGTGGAATATAAACGTGGGCCATGTGACTCCTGTGTGGCAGGAGGATACACTGCAAGCACGGTATACTGTAGGTGAGGAGTGGGCATCAGCTGCCCATTGAAATAGATGTGACGTCAGAAAACCACGTGAGGTACAGCAGCAGGCTGAGGCACGCCAGCTATCCAGGATCAGAATCAACTTTACTGGCCGAGTATGTTTTTGCACACAGCCAAAATAACAGTGAAAACAAGTTGTTTGGGTATTCTGTGGCGCCAACCAGAGGCTCCTCACAACAGAAGGTGTGAGAAATGTGTCTATCTGTATACATGTAGATAACTATAAGCATACAAACCTCACAACACTTGACAAGCCGCAGATGACCATCAGTACATGGATATGTTTACAGCTGAGTGTAGCAGCAGTGTAAACTGGGGAAAAAAAGACAACAAATATGTTTATGTCCCTAAAACCCCTAAAGCCAATACACATTATTATTCTCAATGAGATAAAAGGGCAAGCCAAAGAAAAACACAACAACCGAGGGGGAAATATATATACTGCAAAAATACTAAAGCCTATAACCAGGGGTAAAATATAACTAGGATAATTTACTCAAGTGCTGCACTTAAGGACATAAATGAGGCACTGGAAGACTAGTCAGACCTGGGATGACTTCTATTCTCTCATTAAGTGTACAACATCTTACAGAATATAAGAAAACACTGGGCTGCTATGTTTATTTAGCGGTCCACTGATACTAACTGTTATTTATTCATTTTTGAATGTGTTGTTATTTGTCCTTTTCTTATCCTTTATTACACATTGTCTATGGATTATTATGTTAGTGTAGTGTATCCTAACAAATTCGGCTATATGTTTGTATCGCTGGATGTTATACTATATCAAAAATGCCAAAATGAAGAACATATATGACAAAATCGAGTTAGTTGCAGTTTATTGAAATATTTCCAATTTTCCCTGTTTATCTTGCTTTTGCTGAAAAATTTAGAGGGTTACTCCATTGCATTTAGTCAGTGGTTGCAGATTAAGATGTTGCAGAAAACACATGATGATTAGTTCATAAAATCTGATACTTTGTTGAAAACTACACAAGTATATATACGTATAGAATAAGCTCCACCTCGAGCTGCAACGTTAAAATTCTTCTTTTCACATTATGCGTCAGTAAAAACATTTAATACTACAGTATATATTAATATATCTCTGACAAGTGCATAATGAGTACTATTCATTTTGTTTTTAAAAAAGAAAAAAACAGCAGCATTGGCGCAGAAACCAGCTTCCAGCAGAGCCAAGCAGACAGCGGCCAGGTTAGCACAAAACTTACCTTCAGCCTTGAGTACGAATAAAGTAAATTTGAGACTGACAGCTGACATGAGGAATAACAACTGACGAACACAGAGGAGCACCAATGACCAAATATATAGAAGGAGCACCAACAAACTCAACTACAGTGCCTCATCTGACGGGGTGCGTTAGATTTACGTTAGGGCGAGTACTGAAGGTCAGGTGGGACTAATTCCTGTTCCCTTCATTAAATATGAAAATAAACGTTTACTGCATAAACGTAATTTAAATGTATACTTATTTTAGCAAGTGCGTGTTGTAATGTTATACATTAGCATCAAAATATACTCACCGAAAGGTAAATGTGTTTCACAGTCATGTTATAACACAGCAGGCGTTTGGACGTGAAGTAGCAGAGTAAACACAGGTGTTTACAATGACACTAATTAAGGCTCAGTTCCATGCAGGTCAAACAGAGTCAGGGTGCTGCTATGTTATGGTGCATGCTGTGCTCACTGGAAAGTCTGCACTAAATGGAACTCAGCCTTAATTAGTGTCATTGCAAACACCTGTGTCATAACGTCTGCTGTGAGAAAGGTCCATTGGATTATAAGTGTGGATGCATTTAAGTGTAAACATTATATTGGTCTACAATGTTACATCAGAATGTATTAGTTGGTTATATTTTATATGAATAGTCTGAAGGTGAAAAGCAACATTTTAGTCAGAAAAAAAGTACAGTACTTGAGTTAATGTTACTTTCTACTGCTGGCGATGGGGTTGAGTATCTCGCTCAAGGACACTATCGTGGACAGAAAAAGCTGAAGATCGAAACCCCAGAAACCCTGTGATTAATGAGTGACCTACTGTACACTCTAAACTCCAATCAATATGATAGTTCTCATAATAAACAAGAGAATTAGGAGAAAAATGGATTAGAATGTTGTACAGACATGGTAGCAAGTTTAATAGTGTCCAGTGGCTGCATTTGTTGGCAAAGCTTTACTCGTGTTAAATCATCTAACTTCTTTTTTTCACACACAGCAGACATCTTTCTGACTCGGCTGTATCATGAAATCAAAGAGTTCTTGGCCTCAGTGTTAGTCTGCTGCCAATCAGTTGGACAAATCTTGTGTTTCCATGGCGATGTGAAAGGCTAGAGATGACTCGTCTTTATAGAAAGGTGCAGTGACTGGTGAACTCTGGTTTCCTTTGCCATGTGTGGGTGGATGGACAGGATTTTAAATACCAGCGCAGCCACGGGCACACTGCTGAGCACCTTCTGTGACTTCTGCAGGCCAAGAAATGCAAGTGACCATTAATGTTACATGTGCATGCATTGAGCGCGTACATACAGAAAATGGAGTGCACAGAAAAGAATCACTGCACTAAACAGGACCACATTATATTAACGTTCAAATGTGGAAGCATAAAATGATAAATAATAAATCTACAACAACCAGTTTTTGGTTGTTTTTTGTTGCTCAACATTCACTGCAGGCATAGATAAAACAATGTGAGGATGCTGCGTAATGCATATGTGACTGCTAAAATAATTGCCAATATCCCTTCATTGATCTTCAATGGTTGATCAGTGATACAGCTGGTCAGTGACAAATAGTGATGCAGTGGCTACGCTCCCCTGGGATCAGGGTCATCACTGGTGGAGGAAGAATATAGATCCTTTACTTAAGTAAAGAGAGCTTAACAATAATGTAAAAGTACTCCAAAACAAGAAAGGGAAATGACTTCAGTAAGAGTACAGATGTACAGTAAAATATGCAAAAAGAAACATGTCCAGTGACTGATGTTTTATTATAGATGAAATTCTTACATTGTATGTAGATTGATGTCAATCGTGAGTTTTATTTTTGTAGCAGGTTGAGGAACTGGTTTTAACGATTTGACATACAGGATTGTGAGATGATTAATGTGGTAGCAAAGAAGAAGAAAAAAATCCCCCTGAACAAATTTGTATTCACTCTTTTGAACTTTCTTTAATTGTTGCTTGTTTTATGAAATAGTGTATCATTTCACCTGTTTAAAAAAGTTTGTTGGAACTGCTAACATGAAACATGATATATCTCCCCAACCAGACACAGCTTTATTTTGTGATGGGTCACAAAACATTTGGGAACTGCTGGTTTAATCTTTAAAAAATAATGCATTGAGTTTTTATAAGCTTATCTCGTGCTTGTAATGTAAAACCTTAAACTGAAAAGTAACTAAAGCTTTCAAATAAATATAGTCAATAAACAAGTACGAGGTAAACTACTCCTGCCTGCTGAAAAGTTGACACCATAGTGGCGTGAATGAAGGGTTAATGTGCTGTAAAACTACAGAGCATGATGTCACAGCTCAAGGTTAGATTTGGCTGATCGACAGAGAGTAAAGGTCAAGTGTACCGCAGGGTGTGTGATTCCACATATCCTATTACAATTATTTCGGGTTTATTTGATAGTCAGGGCATGTGAGAGAGCAGGGAAGAGGTGATGGGCATGAAGGTAGCTGGGAAATGTGTTGAACCAGTGAAATTGATTCAAATACCACCTCAGCTCAACCTCAATTACAAAGCAGGATCTTTCAAGTAAAAAAAAAATATGATCAGATCAGGTCAGCAAACATCTGGTAACTCCAATATAAAGGGCAAACCGGCAGCTACTGCAAGGTAAGGGATGATGTGTCTACAAAGATAGGATCATAGGCTACCCGCTGTTCTACTAAAGAGCCTTAGCAAAATAAAAGTAGGACTAGCCCCTGCCCCCCTCCCATCATCCCTCTGCACCCCAGCATTTGCACTCCCTGTATTACAGCACATGACTCCATGTCTCCTGCTCCCCCTTTCTCCATGTCTGCTCAGTCTCTCTCTATAAATACATAAGGTGCTGTTTCCAAGGTAACAACTCTATGGAGAATTGGCCACCTCAAATCTAGATGGAGTGGAAAAGGAGGGTGAGCAGTGGTCTGCAGGCTATTCAGCTGCCAGGAAAAAGACCCTCATCTTCACAGTCCATTTCTGTCCCATGGGACTTTTAATTTTAACCAAATACGTCCTCCTATAAGCTACATCTTAGACCCATGAGAGAAAAAAAATGTCATGACTCCAATTAATGTGAGGATGTATTAGTGTTTGATCTGTAGCTGGATGGGTCATTTGTATATCTTGTTATCTAACGCTCCAGAGCAGGAGATGCCTCTTACAGTGCACTTTGAAGCCACTTTGAACATGAGACCTGTTGCCTAACTGCATATGTTCAATTCATAATTAGTGTGAATATTATAACAGTAACATCTGCATTGGTAATAACTGTATCAGTAAAGAGCTGCTTCAGTGTTCCTATAGTGGCAAGGCCAGTGTTTCTATATTAATAATGTACGGATATCACACAATATCTGTTTGATGTATATTATCATCTCTCCCTGAATCACTCAATCAGGAGTTTCTTTCACAACAATGGCCAATGGCGGTGCATTATCACACTTATTGCACGACTACTTAGGGGAAAAAACATAAATATTTTGTGTCAAAATATTTATTTATTGAATAATATTTTTTTTAATTATTATTCGTGGCAGCTAACAGAGTCGAGTATTCATCAAAGACACATTCTGACATTAATACTACCTGAATTGTTAATGTGGACAGACTACTAACTTTGTACTAGTAGTTTTATTGTGTTATGGTATATTGTGTGTGTGACTTGACGCTTGTATGTAGTGTTGCAGTTTCTCATGGTGAGGGTAGTAAGACTGATGATGCTTAACACACCCAAGTCAGTCTTCATATCACCATAAGAGTACATGATGATTACAAATAAAAAAATAAAAAAAGTAGGAGTGGTATTAACTCATACTCATAGAACAGTTTTTCTGATGTGTAATAAGTTGAAGCATATGTATTCGCTGCCCTCCAGTGGTCACAGTCAGGAACAGCATCGTAAGACTTAGTCCACTAACAAGCAGACACAATAGCATACTGAGACTTCCTGTGAACACTTTCAGAATAAAATATTTACCACATTATACATTTTTTCAATGATAAATGATTTGCAATTTTCAAATTTGATATTTTTGACTTGAATGCAGAGCCATATTTAGACATCTGCCACTGAGGCGTACACACATAGCTGCCAGTGTGACCCTAGATAGAAACTCGACAATCACAAACTTTGACGATGTGAACTGAATTTGAAATTCACTGACTTCTGGCTAACCAATCCATAAAGGAATTTTATTCATCACTGTGAGACATTTTCTCATGAATTCATTTCAAGTTATTCCAATGAAAAGGCCAGTGAAGAAGATGTACAATAGAGATCTCTTTATTATAGTGCATTTATCAGATGTTACAAGATGAGTTTAAAAAAAAAAAAAAAAAAAAAAAGCATAAAAAGGATATTAAGAAATACATATGCACATACCTTTATCATTTGTACAGAAAATTAAAGCTTCACATCTGAACAAGAGCAAGCATTTGTACAGAAAATTAAAGCTTCACATCTGAACAAGAGCAAGTGAAAGATGTCAAGTTAGAATACGTTTTCTTACGGATTATATACATTTGTATTTCTTGCTGTATAACAGAGTATGTAACGTATCATATGAACTCCACAGACATTAGGAAATACAGAATGTACGGACAAAGAAAGCCCGAAAGACCAGCTCAAATGTTTGAAAAAAAAATAAAAAATACCAAAATGTCCAGTTGTAGAAACACAAAACTGTGATATTATGACCTTAGAGTCATCTTCAGCTTCAGTCAGCACATATCAAAATTGATATTAATTAAATGCTGGAACCTTAATTGTTATTAAATTAAATATTCTGTTACTGGTTTAAAGCTGGAGTAAGTGATTCTAGATAATGTCATTTTAATCAAATACACCTTTTCTCAAATTCAGTGAGTATCTCCTTAAAGTCTGCTGAAAGAGACTGAGCCACACAACACAGCTTGTTATTGCAGCCAACCCAAAACATAGCTAACCTTAGTTACCTTACTTGCTTTGTGTGGTATCTGATTACTCCAGAATCACTGACCCCACCTTTGACCGGTGCAACATTCTTACTTGTACATTGTAAGTGCCTGCTGGTGTTGAGCCATGGGAATGGTCATTGTCTATGTGCTCTTTGCTAAGGCTGATTGATAAACCACTTCATCACACAAGCCTGTGTTGTGCAAGCTGATGGATGAGGTTGTGCAAATGGCATCAGGGCAGGGGGCATAATGTCAACAGGTTCAGAAATGTCCACCATAAAACCTGAAGCACTGAGGAAGCATTTACAGTGCTGATTCATTAAAGACCAGCAGAAACACTTCGAATTCAACTGTACCGTCTGTCACAGCCCTGACAATTTGTTCAGGAACACGTGTGTCCTCTGGAAAACACAGGAGGGGGTGACTTCACACACTGCAGGCGAATGCAAAAAAACTGAACCAAACACAATGAGCCCTTTTCTGAAGCCAACCAATTGGTCCCGAGAGCATTTTACTCAAAAAGACTGCACACCTGGCACGACAGCTCACGCTTAAGTTATCCAGGTCAAGAACGCATCAACAGTAATGTAAAAAAAAACAACAAACAAACAAAAACAACAGACCCCAACCCAAAGATCTACATACAAGGAAAAACAAGGCGACCAGTAAATAAAAAGCCAGAGTGGGAGCAACTCTTAAAAAGGCCTCAGTGTTCCAGCAGATGTAGCTGAAACCCACACAGCACCCAGAGGATACACATGTCCACTGACGATGCAGTAGCCACACTTAACACACCGCCACATAATGTAAACATGAAACATTTATTGCCTTTTCTAGATCTCATCATGATGGACATTTTGAATCCTCTGAGCGTAAAACACAAATATCTGGGTCACAGCTACGAGGGGGGGGACGACTGACTTTAAAAACTGAAGGAACTGTTTGACCACAAGGGAAATTTATCTCCAGGAATAGATGTGATCTGACCATTAGGTATCAGGCATTAAGTATCCAGTGTTCACGGATGGACTGTGGAATACTGTGTGGCTTCTCAGGATGAATTAACTCTATGTCACTAGCAGATGTACATCTGAATTAATCTTACTTTATTTTGTTTTTTTAGAAACAATCTTGATAGATGACACACAGGACTCAACATCCTGTTACACTCTTTGCTTTGTGCACACCAGTGCTTTTGGATGTGCTGACACTGGAGGAATGAGGTGCTTGATAGTTAACTGTGTGTAAGGCACAGCAGGGCTGCTCCCACTCAGTTCTCACACACACACACACACACACACACTTGTTCAAAAATACTCATCCAAACACACCCGTACAGTACAAAGATGCAAGGTAGCACTGGCCATAGATCCAACACCTTTAGATGAAAGAGAGGGAAGGAGAGGAGAGAATCAGACCAGGACCAGTGTAGTCTCCTATCACGCTGCTGACATAGATGACACACAGGAAGTGGAACGGTGGATCATTTCGTGTTCTTTAGCTGGTTTGATAGCCAGTCGAGACCCTCGTAGAGACCGTCTCCGCTAGTGGCACACGTGGACTGGATATACCAGAGACGTTGGCGCAGAGACGACAAGCCCAGGTGATTTGTGATATCAGCTGCACTCATGGCATTTGGCAGGTCCTGAAAGAGTTAAAAAAAACAACAACACAACATTTACAAGAGGAGAAAATTACAACTACTGGTGTGTGGGATTCGGTGGCAAACCTGGAAGATTGCAACCCCCTCGGCTCGCTCTACAGTTCCAAACATGAAGCAGAAATGGTGGATGTGTTTATACTTCTGTGTTTGTGTTTCTCCATGAGCTGCGTCACCAAATGTGAATTGATTTTGTGAGGAGGAAGTTAGCAGCTGTTGGCTCGTGGTGCTATGGTAACATCACGAACATTATAATTCGATTTCTGCCAGTGTGGGTGTGTTTATTTGTGGTTAATAATGAAATAACTTCTCATCTAACTTTCTCATGGTCACCAGTTTCCTCTGACCAGGTTGGCCAGTCAAAACATTTTAGGAGTTAAAAAATAAACAATAGTTTTGGTGGTTTTGAGAAATGCACCATTTTAACGGGCTGGGGGAAGCAGTAAAACACAACACAGGGACATATTGTTTTCTCACTGCAGTAAGAAAAACATACTGTCACAGTATGTTAAATTGTTAATAATGTAGAGGATATGTGTGTCTGCAGTGCTTTAAACTCACCTGTTTGTTGGCAAACACAAGCAGCACGACATCCCTCAGCTCATCCTCGGCCAGCATTCGCATCAGCTCTTCCTTCGCCTCACCAACTCGCTCCCTGTCGTTACTGTCCACCACAAAGATGAGGCCTGGAAGTGGAAAAGGGGGGTGAGGCTTGCATGAAGGAAGTAAACAAAGAGAATGGAGGAGTCTGTGGGCTAATGCCTCAGCAACAGACTTACAAGGTCTAAAAACATTCGGAGGACTCTAACCTTGTGTGTTTTGGAAGTAATGCCTCCAGAGTGGCCTGATCTTGTCCTGACCACCGACATCCCACACTGTGAAACTGATGTTCTTGTATTCTACAGTCTCAACATTAAAACCTGTGGATGAAGGGAAAAAAACAAACAAAGAGATTAAAATGGTTGAGTATCATGCTGCATCGTCTTCTTACAAATTCCAACATATCAGTCACTGTAGGTGTTGAGCAATGACTTGCAGACTCACCGATGGTCGGGATCGTGGTAACGATTTCTCCCAGCTTGAGCTTGTACAGGATGGTGGTCTTTCCAGCAGCGTCCAGTCCTACCATCAGAATCCTCATTTCTTTCTTGCCGAACAAACTACTAAACAGTTTGCCAAAATGAGCCCCCATCTTGGCTCACCTGCAGAATGACAAATAACTCAGAGTGGTCAGGTCTCTGAAAATGTGGAAACCAGTTTGTAAACAACGGCAAAGAGGGATTATGTTCCAGCTTTAAAAGCTCCTGTTGATGTGTCAGTGATAGCCAGCCATGCACTGAAAGCCATCTTCTATATAAAGCAGGTATCGCACGCGACTCGGCCGCTCCTCAGAGCCGAGCTGGATTTGTCGCCGTTTTTCACATGTTCCTGCAAATGTTTCAAAATAAAAGCCTTGTAAAGAAATGAAGGGTTCACTGCAGATTTTTTTTTTGACAGATACAAGAAACGTTGAGTTTGTATTAACAGCGTAATGCAGTGACGTTAACAGGGCAACCGACCAAACCCAGGCATATTCCCGCAGTTCTTCAGTGCTGGAAATTGATTTCTCTTTTGCGTTTTATCTTCATCTTTCCACATACACAGAAAGTCTGTTCACACCTAGAGACGACATGCTTCAGCTTGCTCCGCTCAGCTCTGCGCGGTCAAAAAAGGCACCAATAAATAACAGGGAGCACATTCTTCCGGTTTAAAAAAGGAGCCAGTTTGTATGGTTTAGAGACATGGGAGTCGTGTAACTTGCTGTAACTCTCCTTCATAGTGTGAAGGAGAGACTTTGAAGACTGCAAAACATGCGAAACGCCCGATCTAGAGCCAGTGTTTACTCGTCCACAGCTGGCTTAATAGCTTCTAAAATTAAAAGGTCCTATATGATGTGAAACAACCAGCATGTGTCACACAGGGCCTAACGAATCTATTACCAAGGGAGATCAAGGAAGAAGTGTGATAAAGGCGTGTTACGCCCGAGAGTGGAACAATGAGAGACTGACATTGCCCGGTAGTTACACAATAAGGTCAATGGAAACAAAGAGAACAGTAAAGCCTCGACATGAAAGTCATGTGGTGAATATGTCGAGAGTTATTTTTAATCTTCACATTCCACCAGCATTAAAGCACCATGGTGTAACTTCAAATGACAGATTAGAAATGATATATTTCAATGCCGCGCTGACTTGTAATCAGGTGAAAGGTGTCTCCGTCACACCGTGTAACTAAGTCACACATCATCAGATTTTATTGAGAAAATCTTTCCTGCTTCCCCTCTGATGTACTTTGCTGCTCCGCCATCAGCTCTCTGTGATTTACAGAGCTTCCTAACGGACTGTACAGTAAACTGCAGTGAACTATAGCTGCTGTAAACCCGGACTGTGATCTCAGAGGAGCGGGGGGAAGTGATAGTGTTTGTACCACAGGCGTTATGGACCGCTGCGGAGAGGAGGGAGGGTGTGAGCGGGCAAGAAGCTGCTGAAATCTGGGGTTTAGTGTTTAGCTCAGTCGGTAGAGCAGCCGACCCATATGCGAAGGCCCGGGTTCGAGCCCCCACTCATTCCCCATCTCTCCCTCCACGATTCCTGTCGATCTTCAGCTGTCCCATCAATAAAGGCAAAAGTGTAACAATAATGTATATAAGTCTGAAAGACAGGTTGCAAAGGCTGTGATTACACCTGCTCACAAAAGTTGTCACGTTGCAGGACCATAAGTGACATAATCATAACAGTAGCAGTGGTATTGCTCTGAAAATGAAACAACAATCATGACGTGGTTTAATATCTGTACAGGTGAAGTCCTCATGGGTGCTTCCTTGAGTAAACACGAAGGACAGGTTCATATTAAAGCGACACAGCAGGTGTGAGTGGATTTGGTCAAATAAGCACAAACCCAGAGCTTTTTCTTTTCTTTTTTTTCCCCCCTTCACCTCGCCCTGTCTCTAAATTAAACATTTGAGCAAATTTTAGCCGACATTTAAACAAAAAGCAGCGTTAAACTACGACTTTAAACTCGACTGTGGACGCTCTCTGAGCTAATGTTAGCCACAAAAACAGGAAGAGCCAGTTAACCCGGAGCTCCTTCGTGACAGCTAACTAGCCTAGCAGCCTGTGTTTGATGAATCACAGATTTAAATGTTAAAAGATAATATGTGAAACACGAAGCAGGACACTGACCTGTGAATTACCTGGTTATTGTTGAGGATGAGTTTATATTTAGACGTGTTTACGAACTTCACAGTCGCGCTAAAGTTTAGACTGCTAAGGAAATTGCTAAGCAACGACGTCGACGTCAGCGTACTTTGTCTCCATCCTTATCTGAATAAAAACAACAGGACCCGGCCTTAACATGTTAAATAAGTCTAAATAATGATTTACCTTCACTGGATCTCCTCGGTCCTTCCGTCACTGTCCTGTTAAACAGCAAAATGGCGTCTTCCGGCGGCGTCGTCTTGGTAGTCGTCAACTGCTTCGTCTTCTTCGTCTTCTCTGTGCTTTGTGGCGGGAAATGGTACATTAGCGCCTCCATGTGGTGTGAGATGTCAACACAGGAACCACACGACAGCGATAGTTGATTAAAGAAAATACCTTTAAAGGTCCAGTGAGTAACATTTAAGGAGATGTATAGGCAGAAATTAAATATAATAAGCATAGCTTTATAGCCACACATGCATACTGCACTTAACAATCAGTGTATTCCCTGTACAGTCTCTCAAAGACTAAATTCTCTATAAGGTTTTACATTCACACATTGCATAGTTCACTGTTACTTTGTTTTTATTGTACTGTTACTTGTTCTACTTAACTGCTATTTATTTCAAAGACTAAATTCTCTATCATTTTTTACATTTAGATATTGCATAGTTCAAAGTTTTGTTTTCTTGCTATTGCTTTCTAGCTATCACTTATTTCACTTACCGTTTGGGAGCTGCTGTAACAAAAACATTTTCCCTGCAGGGATTAATAAAGTGTTTCTGATTCTGATTCTAATTCAACCTGAAAATAAGAACCATCATGTTTCTATTGCCTTAGAATGAGCTATTTATTTCTGCAGGGGGAGCACAGGTCCTCTTACACGAAGTGCACAATGTTTCTACAAACCCAAAATAGATGTGGCATATTTCTCATGCTAGGTGAGCGGTATTCAGTTGGTTGCAATCTGCAACTTCACCACTAGATGCCACTAAAATCCTACATGCTGCACCTTTAGAAAATAAATGAATTACATCGTTACAGAGTTAGAGTTTCGGTATTTCAGTATAAAGGCAACAGTTATCATTAAAATCTTTTTTCTCTCTTTTTTTAAGTGCAGCTAAAACAAAATCATGGTTTTTCCACAGTTAGGAGTATTTTTTTCATCATATAGTTAACATGAATATTTGTGGGGTTTGGACTGTCAGACAAAACGAGATATTTGGAGGCTTCACCTTTAGTTTTCAGAAAGTTTGATGGGAATTTCCCACATTTTTCTGACATTTTAAAGACCAAATAGTTGATACAGACAACAAAAGAGAGTGGAAATAACCATTAGTTTGCGCCTAGTGATAACCATGGTGTTTTCTTAATTTCACATATTTTCAGCTTTGATCTCTGGTCAGCATTTACAAAGTTTATTTCTGTTCCCAGATTGAATTTCGGGATTGAATCCACCAGATGGAGCTCCATCCATGGTTGGTTTTCCTCTGAAAAGCCAGTGAAGTTTCAACGTTTGATTGGAAGAACAGGGCCTTTAATAATATACTGTATGTTTGTGTCCTTTAATCTCAGACTTCATGGATCATTAACTTCTCATCTATAGGGTTTTCTTGAATGCTGTGCTTTAATTTGTTTTAAAGATTGGTGGATTTATGCTGCCTAATCACAATGATTATAATGTAATAACGTGTATGTCCAAAATGCCCATGGTCACGGGTCCAACCTGTTGGTCAAACACACTTCAGACTTGGATGTGCTGCCTTTGTGGGTTAAACTCTGGGTCTGGTGGAGCTTCAAACATGAAACCATAGACTGCTTTTAAAGATGCTGGTTACTAAGACCAACAGAATCACAATTTATGTATTTATATTTTGGTAGAACACAGTGTGGGAACTGATGCCAGTGCGTAACCAGGATTGGTTCGAGACCTGACTATCATGATGGATACCCAGGAATAGCCTATTAGAGATTTCTACATTGCATGCAGGTAAACATTTTTTTTTTTTTGCAACTCCGACCACCTGGGTGGCGTTGCAGTGGGAGGGAACATACAGTAACAATATTGAGAGAATCCAATGAGGATGCAGCATGGATCCCCACCACCACCACCACAAAGAAAAAAAACATGTCCCTGCCTCCAAGCGGACCACTGGGCCTGGCGTACTGTATTGAAAGTCTCTGTGCATGTGGGACTCCTTAAAGAGTTGCGCCGACCAGACGGCAGAGACTTTCTCCGTTGAAGAATCAGCGAGATGAAGAGCAGCGCCAACCCGGCACCATGCGCTCCAGGCTCCCACGGACCGCCTGCCTATTGCGACTCATTGCACTCTGCATCCTTCTCTCGCACTCTGCAGCTTACTTTGGGTCAGCCGATTTCCTTTTTTACTTCACCCCATCACATTAATTGATCGCCTTTGTTGTTTTAGAAGTGATCATAAAAAGACATTGCAAACTTTAGCCAAATTACGCACGCGTAATTGCGCGCTAGCCATTGCGGTAAATCGTTATTGAGTTGTTGAATTTCTGTGCAACAAACCATTATCATCACAAGCGGTAATTTGAGACGTATCTCGACCAAATCAATTTGAATTATTTGGCTATTTTTACGCGTTTCTCCGTGATTTGTTGTATTACCAATGGTATTATCCTATATTCGGATTTTATGGTTTACACAATTGACATCTAACACACAGAAAAACATTTTTGTTCAAATTTACTGACAGCGACAACATACAAGTTCATCACTGGAAGATATTTCAACTTAGTAATGTAGACAGAGTTTATTTCCAATTTAGAAAAACTACGGTTACTCACAAATGGAACTGAACTAAATTTCTAATGCTTTTTTTTTCACTCCAAGGCTGACAGGTCGAGAACCCTTGGTGTTTTTACCTGGTCCGTTTCCCAATGAACCTCCGACAGGCAAAGCCCACCTGAAGCAGTGCGAGCAGATGAGTCTGACCAGGCGGCAGAAGAGACTTTGTCGCAGGGAACCCGGTTTGGCCGAAACGCTGCGGGAGTCGGTGCGCCTCAGCCTCCTGGAGTGTCGGTATCAGTTCAGGAATGAACGCTGGAACTGCAGTTTGGACGGCCGTGGAAGCCTTCTGAAAAGAGGTGAGCCATTCCTTCAGCATATAAATTGGTCATCCAAAGCAGCTGTTAAACAGTCTCTTATAGTGATTTACCTTAAGTGAGACAGGTGCATAGCTTTTTTTAAATCTCTATTACTCACTTCACCAAAATTGGGTGCTGAGCCACATCTACCTGCATGGCCCTGACAATGATGGCAACATGAATTTATCTTTGAGTGACTGACAACAAAAGTAATGAGAAATAAATAGCAAATTGTTTCTCTTCTGTTGCACTGTTACAAAAGTTTGAAGCCGAGACTGAAGACAGAAACAAACATAATATCTAATTTTAATAACACATACTACTGATTTTGTATTAAAATATATTTTTATCATATATATTTATATTTATATTTTTATATAAAATTGTGAATAATAGTGAATAATAATAAATATATTATGTTTTTTTTTTTAGGGGGAAAATTCATTTATGTTTGTATTGGTTGCTGCTGCCTCATGATCACAAACTTTAAAGTAAAAACCTAAATTATCTACAATTTATCTACTGCATTACTGATTTTAACAACAGAAACCAGCTTCAGCTCCTATTAGCTGTGCTGCATCTGGACAGACTGCAAAAATAGTGACTTGTGTACTTCGAGCCTCTGTGCTACTAAATCATTTGTCACCATGACACCAGGTTCTAAATCCTTTCTTTTATTCTGAGATGACATCTTATGAAAGAAGTCGCCAAAAGTTGTCTACTTGAATACTTTTTCCATAACCTGATAAAACCATTGATTAACTGCTCTTGGAGAAGAAAACACGTCCATACTAAATCACCATTTTGCATATAGCTCAAATCCTCTGCAGTGTTTTGCCATGCACACAAAATGCTTACAGATCTTCCAGGCTTTATGCATATGGATATCAGTGTGTGGGAGAACATGAACAGGTCAGCATGGAGGTAATGAGGGAGTAGAAAGCCAAGAAATGTGGTGCGGTGGAGAGCGCTCAAGCCCTGTGGTTATTTTTATCTGGGGAAAGCGCCCATTCCCAGAGGAAAAGGGTGGCATGATTACCCACTTTCATCTGGGAAAATCCTTCCTAGTCAAAATAATAATTAATTGGATCAAAATATACCCTGGTGATGGCTCTGGCTGAAGCAAATAACAGTGTGTTACTAAAAGAAAAGGTCAGAAGAGGAATTATGACACAAGGAAACTTGCAGAATAATGCTGAGGTAGTAAACAATGACAATGTAGTGAGATCGTTGTAAACATTTTGGCTTAAAGGATTACTCAGCTGCACAAAGGGCATTTTGATGATCATGAATTGTGAATTCATCCCTTAAACTATACATAGTTTATACTCAGAACATGTTTTTAATGCTCTAAGAAAAAAACACACTGATTCACTTTTTATTCCATTTCCTCTTTTACATCTATCTCAGCATTCAAGGAGACTGCCTTCCTGCTGGCGGTGTCCTCTGCGGCGCTGACCCATGCACTTGCCAAAGCGTGTAGCTCAGGCCGAATGGAAAGGTGCACATGCGACGACTCCCCCGGAATCCAGCATCGAGAAGCTTGGCAGTGGGGGGTCTGCGGAGACAACTTGAAATATAGCACCAAGTTTCTCAAGAAGTTCCTCGGACAAAAGAGGGCCAGCAAGGACCTGAGGGCTCAAGTTGATGCCCACAACATCAACGTTGGAATTCGGGTGAGTGTGAACAAATAAACTCAACGGAGTGGAGTAGGAATATTACATCAAGCTTAATAGCCCCCTCGTCTCTTTATGGTGAAGGCGCCTCCTAAGCCCAAGGCATCGAAAACATCACCTATACCTGAGCCACACTTAGCTCAATTAGCTGTGCTACAATTTCACATGACAATTATACCTCTGACACACTCCCGCGCCATCAGACGATACAGAATTGTAATCTTCACCTGCATATTTTGCACAGTGGCAGCCAGACAAACGCCCCCTTATTTGCTGCCGTCGTAGGCCTTGGTGGATAACACAGAGGCAGTGGGAGAGGCAGCGTAGAAGGGAGACAAGACGGCTGTGGGATCGTTGGAGCCAGGTGTTCTGAGGCATGATAAAGCTTGCTGTGCGGGCCTACAGAAAATTAAAGGTCTCATGACGGAGAGAACGATTATAACCGTGGCCTCTTTTTAATATACGAGCGAGCATTTTTTTCCACTTACTGGATCACTGTACTCTTCATAAATCCACCTAATGTTCATAACCACCACTGTGTAGCTCCAAAATAGCAGGCCCCAGGGTCCTACTCCTGTAGCTCACACCTAGATAAAGCCATAAATGGTGGAGACGCAAAAAAAAAAAAAAAAAAAAACACAACAGGAAGAACTCAGGGCAACTGCCTTATCTCATCTCTGCTGTGTTAAATGTTTTCCTCACTTTACACCAATGTGTCCGAAAAGGGACCAAGAGCCGTGTTAACAAAAACATGAAGTGGTCGGCGTCGGCGCCCCCCCCCGTCACATCTCTCAGTAATGGTGCTCTAAAGCCCCCGAGGGGTTCATACCTGCAAAGGGAGGAACTGAGTAGAACTTTTCAACCCAGAGGTACCCTCTGGCTCCATCTGTATGACCTGTCTCTGGCCCCTCGTCAAGACAGCAGCTCTCATGCTGAGTGATCACAGTCATCATCACTGACCATCAAGCTCAGTGAACTACTAACCTAAATCAGGGCAGCCATCACAAACGGCATATTTTTTTGGCACTTCATGCACACAAATTCTTATCAATGTTTTCCATGAGCAGGCATGTACAAAGAACAGGGTGGAGAGATTCCACTGTCTGCACTGTTTGTCACCTATGCCTCGGGGTTTAGGAAAGAGAGACAGGAGAGAAGCAGACAGAGCTAGTTTCAACACATTGAGCAAAAAAAAAAAAAAAAAAAAAATTGCAAGAGCTGTCCAAGTGAGAAATGTGAGGTAAATGAAATACGACATGCTGAACAGTCCCCCCTCAATCCATTATGTCAAAATTTTTGACTGAGGTGGGCTAAAGGCACACTATCCACAGACCGCCACCCCTAACCCCCTTCCCCACCCTGCAGGAAACTGTCTCACTCTGTGCAGATAGACCTCCCAGATAAGAGGCCAGGTAATGAATCAAACTGAGGGAACTGACATCTCTCCCTTTTTTCTCCTATCCCAGGCAGTGAAGAGCGGGCTGAAAACAACCTGCAAATGTCACGGTGTCTCCGGCTCTTGTGCCGTACGGACTTGCTGGAAGCAGTTGTCTCCTTTCCACGACACTGGACGGCTGCTGAAATATCGATACGACACCGCAGTGCGAGTGCTGAGCGTCACCAACGCGGCCACAGGGGAGACGGAGCTCGCAGGCCCCCGTCGTCACGGCCAGAGCCTCCGTACTACTGACCTGGTCTACCTGGAAGAGTCCCCCAGCTTCTGCAGACCCTCCCGCTACTCCCCGGGTACAGGCGGCCGGTCGTGTGCCAAAGACACCAGTTGTCAGAGTCTGTGCTGCGGACGTGGTTATAACACGGCCATGCGCCTCACCAGCCTGTCCTGCCACTGCCAGGTACGCTGGTGCTGCCACGTGGAGTGTCAGACATGTGTGAGGGAGGAGGAGGTGTACACCTGCAAAAACGCATAACAAACAATGAGATAGAAGAAATATAGGCAGTACATAAAGACTTGACATGGCTGGACTATAAGCTCCTACCACTGAGGGATGCCACCTCAGAGCATGTTATTGCAGATATCCACTCTGACCCACATGCTATTTGGGGAGGAATATAAACTTGTAACATTATATTATCGCCGGTTATTTGCTAATCATCACCGATCTGATATGCAGCAGCTTACTGTAGGTGAGGATGTTTTCAAACTACTCTGCTTTTCTCTTGCTGGATGCACTGAAATGCCACTCTTCTGGGACGGGAAGGGAAACAAGCTCTTAAAAACAGGTACTGGACTGGACTGGATGTCACAGCAGTATGACGTCAAACCTCCCCCATCTGCAGGGGAGCTCTGACAGTGACTTTGTTGTATTGTAATTTCATTGGTCCCTTCCCATTGACTATTTATTGTATAAGTCATTGTGTCTGTTGTACTGCTGCTTTAAACTTTATCCTTCTTGTAAATGAGTGTTGAGGCTAAAAAAAAAAGGCCTTCAAAGGAATCCACCTGTCTGTCTTTCTGTCTGCTGTGTTAGGGTTCATTTCTGATTAAAAAGCACTTAAGTTGCATTACTATGTATGATACAAGGTGTATAATTAAACATAGAAGTTAGAAAAACTGTTTAAATGTATGTTTAAATAGAATCACTGGAAGCTTTGAGGGATGGTTGATGCCACTGGTATACATTATAACTACATGTATTAACAGGGTTATTGTGTAAAGAAACAAGCTGGGTTTCAGTTGCTCTTATGGAAATGTCTATGGAAATCTCTACATGGAGACTAATGTGTGCTCGACAGAACAAAGGGAAATACCCGGGGTAATACTTAGGGAAACACTGAACACTGTCTTTGAAAAGCAAAGAATGAAAAACACTTAATTCCAGAACATACCAGCGCTGCTCCTTGTTCCTCCTCTATTTATAGAAGCACACACTATGCCATACTTTCAAGTTTTAAATTGCCTGATTGAACCACTTGGTCTTCAAAGTCCAATTTAGCCACATCTTTGTTCTAAATGCCTTTGAGGAGGGCTAATCGTGCTCCTCATTTTCTCAAATTGCTAATCAAAGAAAATCACCATGTTTACTCTGTTATCCTTACATCCAAAGACAACTCTTATGTGTCCATGTGTGCAGGTCAAAAGTGCACGTCAGACCCAAAAGCTTTATTTTATTGGCCAGTTTATGTTTTGTTTGAGTGATTCTGGGTTGTATATATGAAATTAATATAACTCATGTCAGGGCTCCAGGCATATGACAATGTGGAATCGTAATTTTCTACCTCACTTCATCTTTTAGCAAATATCCGTAAGATTTACGAGCTATGCAGAGTTGTGTCCTAACCTTTGTTTTAAAGATCATATTTTAGATTTTTGTACAGTTCTTCCATATTTCAAAAGTAAATGTTTTTTCTAATCTTGCTGCATTACATTCTTATTTAAAATAAATAAGATTAATAAATGGACATACATTTGTAAGAGCTATGTGTTTTGTTGTGTCTTGCTCAGTTGCCTTGGGCGGTCGGGCCCTCAACCGTGCCGTCGCACACATGCACACACACCCACACACACACTTCACACGCAACAAGGAAGCAAGCGCGATACACCTGCCTGAAAGTCTGCGTCCTGCATCTAACGAGCAAAAAACCACTTCCTACTGATACTGCCCTGCCCTCCTTTTCATCTGAAAGGACTGTGGTCTCACTGCATCACCCTTAACCACCCAGTAAAAAAGCGAGGGGTGGGCGGAGGACATGCGTTACAGGTGTTGTGCCTCTAGCCAGTACACGAACCACGATGACAATCATAATGACGATGATGACAAAGAAAAAATGCTGCATTACAGAGCGTTTGACCCCTGATTCACCATAAGAGAGTAACATTTGGCTGCCCCAGAATGACGATGAGAGCAAGTTTATGTGCTATTACCCGTGAATCATAACTTTCCACTCGTTTGCAAGACATCGGTGAACCTCCAGTGTACAGAGGGCTATTGTATGAGGCATTTATAGTGTGTGCTCTTGTGCTTTTGATGTTGCTCACTAATTACTATGATTACACATTATTATTCCTTATTAGAACATCAACCAGAGACCCTCAAGTATTGCAGGGAATTATAAGACAATTTTGAAATGACTGAGTTTTTATGACCTTAAAAGTCCTTAGAATGGATGTACAGTATATTGCATTGTTGGAGCAAATTATCACTCAGTGTGATGATTATACTTGTCTGCCTTGGGGGCAAGAATAAGGCAATTTAATGTAACTTTCAGGAATGAAAAAAATGTGATAAAGCTGTCAAATGTCACTCATTTTCAGGGAGGTGAAGGGTAAATAAGTAATGGTTAATGGTTTTCCTTGCGTAAAAGAGAGAATCACAGTAACTGTGTCTACATCTGTCTTTATTATAGGTTATAAAGAGACCAAATGCTTTCAAAGTTGTCTAAAAACAACTTTGTCACAAGGCTGAAAACAGCTGCTTTTAAGAGCCGTGGTTTTCAATGAAAATGCAACTTTATATTATCAATATGAAATCTTTTCTCATATGCTTTGCTTCAATAGTAATTTCCCCTCTTGGACAATAAAGTGGAAAACTTCAGCCATCTTTCTGATGTCTGCGGTCAGAAGAGTTCATATGTTGTGACCACTGACTCATTATATTAACTCGTCACATGAAAATATCGCGGATCAATATTTGACTTCATCCAACATCAGTGCTGTGTTTGAAAAAAAAGGCACGTCCTTCTTAGCAGAGCTGTGGGATGAGGAGCGAGAGAGAAGAGTGTGTCGCAGGGTGGACTAGGGTTGAGATATTGAGGGACATGAAGGAAAAAGATGAGGATGGAGGGATGAGAAGGGATAGTTTGTGGCCCCAGGAGGCCTATCCCCTGCTGCTGCTGTTGTTGTTTTATAATGAACTCCTAAAGCCTTCATTTCCCTCACTACCCTGAGTGGAGGGGGTGCAACGATGAGGGCTGCTGAGTCCACAGCCGGATTCGCACGCACAAGCCCCGAGGGTGGCTGCTTTGAGCAGGGTGGGGGGTTGGATGGAGCAGGGGTGCAGAGTGTGCAAGCTCCTATGTGTGTGTTTGAAACAGTCCTGACAGGAGACAGGTGAGGGCAGAAAGGTTTTTGCATATGCGGTTGTGCATACTTGCCATGTGCACACCTGTGGTCAGTTCAGTGGGAGTGATATGTGAGTGTGTGTTTGTAGTCAGGTTTTCTTGTGCGGGTGTGGGCTTCAGTTGGACGGCTGTATGCTGGAGCTCCTCTCTGTCACCCCGAGACACTGAATGACATAGATAATGTAGGGTGACGCTGGTGGTAACACTATCTCTTGTGTCTGCATGGGCCTGGTTCAGGTAAAGGTTACAATGCCGGGCTGGGCTGCGGCAGTGCACTGTGCTCTGATAGATGAAGATGAATTGGCACACCGAGGCTGGGGGATTTTTTTGAGATATGTATTATAATTGTGTTGCTTAGCAAAAAGATATTATCCAAAGCAACGTACATAGCTTTCAGGTTTATACATCACTTATTTTTTTGTAAGAACAGTAGATGTTAACTGAAGCGTGGAAGGACTGGTCGATACTTTGCTCAAGGACACAAAGCGCAGTCCCGTCCTGTAATCGGAACCTCTGAGCCCCAGGTCAAACATCTAAACCCTACAAGACTTCCGTCTCTGAAGAGAAGGTACTTAGATAGCATCAGTGCTGGGCCTAATCCCCACGCCCTGACATGGCACGGAGAGAAAATTAAATGATGAAGAGGATGAGGGGAGGAACGGATTTGGCGCAGAAAAAAAAAAAAAAAAAGAGGGAAATGAGAGAGAGACAGAGAGTTGTGAATACGGCATGGGGTAGGAATTTGGAATGTGAAATGACTAATGCAATTGCTCAACCCACAACAAGAACATGCACTGCCTAGAGCTATGACAAGGCTGAGTGCATACCTCTATGGGGGGGCCTAACACAGAGGCTGGGGTTGGGCTGGGATGGTGGCTGAGTTCCTCACAATGGGTGATGAGACGCATTGGGTGTAGAGAAGGTGTACACATGTGTGATGAGCCGGCAGCACGGTTGAAATGATGGAGGACAGAGTAGAAAAACAAAAACAGAACTTAATTATAGTATAAATAGTAATAAAATGTGATACACAGAGAATAAGTAAGAATTGTAGAACAGAAGATGTGAATGTCCCTGCGTGATACACAGAGCCTTCCTCCTCATGCTGCAAGGATTAATCGGTTAGCTAATCGACTAATTTAATAATCTGTATTGTCTGTATTTCAAGCATTTCGTATTTCGTCTCAAATTCTTTGCTTAGTTTCTCCAAAAATATGAATATTTTCTCGTTTCCTTTGTCTTTTATATTCCATTCAAATATTTTACGGGTTTTCAGTCAAACAAAACGAGCAATTTGAATATGCCAGCTTCAGATAATTGTGATTTTTCAACACACAAACTTGTCAAGCAGAGACAAAAACAAAATGGTTAAAAGAAGGCTGGATGTTCTAGTGTTTGGATAACCGCTCGCAGCAAGACAAAGCATAGTACAGAATGCAGGGCAGTGTACTGCACTAGTAGTGTCTGTGAATGGATTTCACACAGCAAAGATGCCCTGCAAATTACTAACGGTATCCCCTTGGACTGGTCCACTGTGAGCCCAACTGGGAAGCTCCTGGGGGAGGCTGTTCCCATGCTGCTGCACAGAAACACCTGCAGAATCAAGAGCCGGATCTACAGTGCAGCTGTTGTGATAAGACTCGATAAGACCTCACCTTCATAACTGACTCCTCATGATGAAAATGTGGTACTCCCTTGCCTTTCTCTCAGCTGCAAGCACACACACACACACACACACACAGTCATACTGACCTCCATTACAAGTGAAACAAAACTTTCCCAGGTCAACAATGTAAGACAGAGAAAAACACAGATAAAGGGCAGAGCTATGTGTTCTCCCAAGAAGCAACATCTCTAAAAAAAATAAGTCTGGAATGCAATCTGTGATTATTTGTAATATCTACTGCTACACAATTATGCTGTCGGTTGGCTTTATTTCCTCAAGTGTTCTTACATATTTAATCATCACTGTCATTAAAGGATTGAGATACACAATAATCTATTACTATTTGAGCTCTGTGAACCGTGCAGTCTGGCTAACTGACACAACTTGATCATGTTGTGGTGTGGTTGGGAGCGTGTGCACGGCTGTGGGTAGGAAGCTGACAGGCAGGGGAAGCCCGTTGTAGTGCTCCGTGCCATGTTGCTGTTTGCCTTGCCATCCTGGCTGAGGCGTCATCCAACCGCAGGGGTGGACAGCATCTCTCATCCTAAGAGGTCTGGGTGTCACAGGTGGTATGACCACAGGGCTGTGGGCGTCTGATTCTCTGACAGCTGCATGATCGCTCTACGCTCTTTGAGGTCAGACAAAATACAGCTGGGGGAAGAACAGGAGAAGGAAACACTGAGGCTGAGCACCTTCTCTCATTGGGCAAGGCACCCCTTTCTCCACTCCAGAGAGAAGCAGAGGTCAAAGGAACCAAGGGGCGGGTTTGGAAGCGTTTCAATGAGGGTGTGGGAGGCCTGATTCTTGGAATTTATAATGTGTTTAATTAATAATAACAACATTTATTAAGTAATTGAAAAAGTGTAAAAAGTGTAGTTGTTGTTTTTATCTCCTTCTCTTCATTTTGAGTATCTGTGCTCATTTTGCATCTTGTCAGGGCCATTTTGCATCCCTGTGAAGCTGTTTTGCAACTCTTTGTAGTCATTTTTAGTCTCTTTGTAGTTGTATTTAGTCTCTTTGTGGTCATTTTTAGTCTCTTTGTGGTCAGTTTGCAGCTCTTTGTGGTCAGTTTGACCACATGATTCTCTGTGTTTGTTCTGCCTCTTTTCAGGGCCATTTGTGATGGTTTTGCATCTCTTTGTGTTCATTTTGCATGTTTTCATTCTTGTTTTGCATCTCTTTGTATCTCGTCATGGCCAGTTTGTGTCTCATTCTAGTCACTTTGTGTCTCTCTGTGGTAATTTTGCGCCTCTTTGTGGTAGTTTGATTAACTTTACTACAAAAGATGTCACTTTGTACTGTTCTGATACTACAAGCCAACTACCAATCAGCATCTTACACTGGTTTGATTGGGCTGTGCCACCCCTGGCCCCACATCTGGACCCCTTTCCCACCAGAACCCACTGAGACACCAGGAGCTTATGAGTTTCTCCTGTCATCTCTGACAGGCCCTCATTTGCTTTCATTCAGCGTCTCATCACGGCTTCAAAGACGAGTGGATCATCTCCCTCGGGGGTAGTGAGAAGATCAGCGTGCCTTCAAAAAATGACTGGTATCCAAAAATTGTTGACCCAAGGCGATTTTGCTCCTCATAATTGGCTTCTTCACTCTGTCTGTCTTGGGCAATCATTGGAGAGTTATGATGTATTATATTGCCTGGAAAACATCATTAAGTTTGTTGTGCGGAGGTGATTCAGTAACATATCATTTTCTCTTGATGAACAAAACATTATTATTGAGGGGGTAGCCACAGAGTACACTGAGTGCTTTATTCATCTACCTAACAATAATTCTGCTGCCGTGTTGTCTAACCAGGACTAGGAGTCTGATCCAGTGCTAGATTTTGTTTGGTTCCAGCTGTAGCGCCCAAAGGAGCAAAGCCTGGCACCATGAAATAGCATTCTTTGATGATCCACTGAGGTGGCCACACATGCATATATCTATATATTTCCTTTAGATTCTGTGCTCTCATAAATCTCCCTCTGCCACCAAGGCAGCATAATACTTTTAATGTCTGAGAGAAAAATAGATGTTACTGCATCTGGATCCATTCAAATCCACATTAAGCTACAAGGTTCCAAACTAGTTGCACTTGACTTGAGTAATACATTTAATAACAGTAATATGTTTATTTGACAGCTTGACTTACTAGTTAATTTTCAGATCAATATTTTATAGTAAAGATGTTTATAAAATATAAATGAAACAACATTATTATTAGTCGTTAAATGTAAACATAAAGTTCTGGATCTGCACCAAAAACAGGGCGAAGCCCCTAACTTTGCACCGCGAATGTGTATTAAACTATGGTAGTGACATTTGTACATCACAAACCACATGTGGTCCATAGGTCAGTCTGAGTAGCATGATCGTGATCCACACCTGGAGTCTGGATTCCAGTTTGTGCCCGTGGTGCTCAGGTGTGGAGGAAAACCAGTAAGCTCATCTCATCCTTTCCTCAGGGCTGAAAGATAAAGGACAGACAGAGAGAACCCCATGACCTTGAGAGACAGACGGAGAGGTAAACGCGCTTCATGTACTGTTTAGAAATGGTTTGAGGGAGGGTGGGGGGGGCTTATTTATCTCTTTCTCTCTCTCTCTCTACACTTCTTGTCTATTCTGAGCAATAGGTTAAAGCTGTGCACATCCAACCACTGCCCTGGGGATGTGTTATGACAACCGAAAACGGTGAACAGCGAGAGCAAGAAGTGGCATGAACAGATCTCAAGGCGTCTGACATGTGGGGGTGGGTGAAAAGGACCTCTGTTGAGAAGTGTCTAGCCTGAAGATACAACCATCAACTCAAGTACCATCAGGCAGCCACGGGAAACTGTCTGGGCCGATTTCTGATTGCTGTGCTGAATGAGGTAAACGAACACAGCTATCACTGGCAAACGGGAGCCTGTAACAGTTGACTGCACAAATAAGGTCAAACAACGCATGAATTCGCCTTTCTTGCTCCTGGTCTTCTCCCAGTTTAGCAGACAGCAAAGTGATGGAGGGTTGGAGCAAGGTGATTGAGATGTGGTTTTGTTAGGGTGCCAGGCATCGCCCCGGGGATGATTTTCCTCCCACTAAATCACCAAGGAACTATTGTGAAACGTTCACAGCTTGTTCTGGGAAATCCAATCGTGCCACTTTCACACAGTCCTCCATGACAAAGGAAACTTCACAAACAACCCGTCTCCTTCCTCTCCATACGGTGACTTGTAATCTCACCTCACTATGAAAAGTTAGATATCATTAGTTTGTTGGTGTCTCTGACTGCAGGCGAGAAGGAAGCCTCTGGACGGACAGACAGGAATATTGTGAGACCTATCTGTGGAAAAAAAAGAGGATAGACTAATTAGACTGAATCAGGATGAGCTGACAAAAGCTCGCCCCGGGACATGTTTCACATGAGTCTTTCCTGTCACATGTCTTACATGTCAACAGATTACGCTATCTGTCCTGGGTTAGAGGGGGGAAAGGATGTCTGCTATCACATCTGTCAGCTATTACATTTAAGAGAATATCAAATATAATGGAAGATAAAGCCTGCAGGCTGTGTTTAAACAACAATTGAATAAACCAGGGCTGAAACGTTATGAGGTGTGTCTGCCATGACATTCAGGGCAAACATTTGGTGTCCTGTTTCATGTGTATCACAGCATTTATAACTCTAATAATAAACTCAATTTGTATGAAGTGTCATACCAGTCTGTGACGCTAGGTGGTGTTTCTCCAGCGCTTGTGCGAGCCAAAGATCGTCAATGGATTTACATAGCTCATATTTCATACACCGTGTCACCAAACTAAGGCGCTAACTGTAGTAATGAAACTCATGGCTATCTTCACCTCACAGAAATGTCAAAAATGAATGGCAGTCACCGAAAAGCAGAGCTAAACTACTGTTTTGATGTTGCATCTTCAAATGTCGAAACATCGAGGCGGAGTGAGCCCTCTTCCTTTTTTTTTCACCCCATCTCTCTCTGCGCTTCCGCTTCCCCACTTCCGTACACAAACAGTCGGCTGATGACGTGTACCGTTAGCTGGCTAGCTTAGCTTAGCTTCTCTCACCTGTCAGGATAAAAAAGACGTGATTTAAAAAAAAAACACACAAACCGAGAGCGACAGAGGCGAAGCAAGAAAAACACACGGGGGAGGAAGATGGAGACGCTTTACCACCAGACGAACAAGTGAGTGTGTGTGTGTGTGACTGCACCAGCTAATTATCACCAGTGAACTTCACTGCAAGCGTCCAGATCTCCACACAGATGTTTTATGAATGATGTTTAATCATTGTATTTTATGGCAATGTGTGTTCGGTTCCTATCGAGTAACGTGATTTGTGTTTGTTCTGGATCAGACAAATCCACGAGGTGCAGTCTCTCATGGGTAATCTGGAGAAGACGGATCGTCAGTCAGTGCACTGTAAGTAATGAGTATATATATAGATATATATATATATATATATATATATGTTGTGATGATCCCAGCTCCTTTTGATTCCCATTCGTTACAGACTCCTTGTATGGCGCTCTGATATAATGACAGGAGGGGTGGGGGTGGATGTGGGTAGGGGGGGCTGGTGTCTCCCTGTTTGATTGTTTTCTGTGGTCGGTGCCTGCCCAATCAGTTGGTGCCAGGACAGGAAGAAGTTGGGTGGGTGCAGTGACAGAAGCTGGGAGGACTTCTTTCGAGATAATGCTGGGAGCCGAACAGTAGACGACGACCACCCTCCTCCTCCTCCTCCTAAATTATGACATCAACTTTGTGTTTTAACCCAGGGGAGCATATAGCTATTAATGAGAGAGAGAGTGTACCAGTCACAGTGGAACAAACAAGACACCCACATGCTGAGGAACATGACTTATTGTTTTACCTGATCATTTGGAAAAGATCCACAAAAAAAGGGAACTGTGTTATTCTTCTTCTACCAAAAGAAGCATATTTTGTTTGTAATCTCTCTTTTTTTTCTCCCCACGAAGTGTTAGAGAATGAGCTGCAGGCTAGAACCGACCAGATCTTCAACCATTTAGAACGACTCGAGATCCTGGCCAGCAAGGAACCACCAAACCGCCGCCAGAACGCCAAATTGTGAGTTTGGATTCAGTCAATTGATGGTGACCCTAAAGCCCCAGACCATTACATATCTCATAAAGGCACGGTGAGGGTGTAGAAGATGAGACAGGCAGCCCTGTCCTGCCCTGTGGCGACGTGGCTCTATGAAAACATTTCCTCAGAAGCCCCGTCATCTCCAGCATTCCTGCAGCATTGGGCAAAGATTCATTTCTGAGCTGGGTAAACAGGCCTTAGGGGACACAGCACACCCCATCCCACAGCACCCCTCTGATCTTAGTAGAGCTCTAGCTGAGCCTCAGTGAAGCTCGGGAGAGGGGGAGACTGTGAGAGACTCTGTTCATTCCAACTGCATGAGACCTGAGAGAGAAAACAAATATTCTCAACCAGAACAATCCTTGAGTAGTTAGAGCTACATATACGATAAGGTGCAATGGTTCAGTGGCGTATAAATAAAGGAGGTGAGCGGGTAGTGTTAAAACAGAGTTGTCTAGAGAGGTTTTGTCCGCTTTGTAACAGACTCGAATCCATTTACTAATTCTTTGCTTTCCCTCAGGCGAGTGGACCAGCTCAAGTATGACGTTCAACACCTTCGGACCGCGTTGCAACATTTCCAGCACCGCCGCTATACCAGAGAGGCCCAGGAGAGAGAGAGGGAGGAACTCCTGAGCCGTACATTCACGACCAACGTGAGTCAGAGCTCCGATTTGGCTTAGTGTGCTTGGCAATCACTTTATCATTGAATGCAACATTTAAAGGTCCAAGTCCTGGTTGATTGGTAAAATCGTGATAGCGTTCAGTGAACTTTGAGTTTGCTCTGGTTGACACGCAAGCAGCCCTCGGTGTAACATTGAAAATGTCTCAAAGCTGAATAATGTGGAATTCAAACTAAAAGTCTGTTCTTGTTCAATAGGATGCAGATACCTCCATCCCCATAGACGAGACCCTACAGTTAAACTCCAACTTGCACAACGCAAACAGAAACCTGGATGAGATCATCGACAGTGGCAGCAACACCCTCAACGGTCTAAGAGATCAAAGATCTGTGCTGAAGGTTCCCATGATTTAATACAAGAACTAGAAAGAAAAAACGTGTCTGTAGCAGAGCACTGTCACTTTTTCTGTTTTGTTTTTTTCTTGTTAAAGGAACCTGTAGATAACAGATTTAAAGTTATGTTCCCTGACCCAGTTTCTGGTGTCCACATTGATCACAATAGTCTCATTGTTAGTGTGGATATCCTTTTAGTTAGAGGGTGAGTCTGTATTTCCAGGGAGGAGATTGTCTTCCTGGTTTTGCTTCAGGCCTCCTCTTATCAGGGTGTGTCTGTTGATCGACACTTGTAGCCCGGTTGTCTAGCCATGAGAGACTTCTGATGGAGTGGCGCGTCAAGGAGGGTGTGGACACTCAACGTCTCACAAAAATCAGATGAATAAGCGTGGATAATTACAATGTTGTCATCTAATGCCTGAATTTCCCAAAATATTTAGTGTAAGCATGTCTAATCTGTTTACATGAGTGTGACTCTGTTTCGGCTCTACACAGGTGACCCATAAGAAGATGCTGGACGTGGCCAACATGTTAGGGCTGTCGAACACAGTGATGAGACTGATAGAAAGACGAGCCACCCAAGACAAGTTCATCATGATCGGAGGCATGCTGTTGACCTGTGTCTTCATGTTCCTGGTAATCAGATACCTGGGCTGACCACCATCCGTCCACAGTGGCAGGTTTTGATCAGTCGTGGACGTTTCTGCAGCGCATCATCCCTCATGATATGAAAAGTGGCAGAACTGAATTTTTAACATCAGATCGAAGTCATTTTTTTAATAAATTGTGCCATGATTCATTGGTGAAATCATTTTGGGCAACTGCAAAAGACGAGGTTGAAGAAGACCTTTATTACATACAGTATTCCACTTGAAGCTCCAAGAGCGCTGAACTTTGATAGGTTTACTGCTCCCTTCAGATTACTGCCACACATCCATCATCTTTTTTTTTTTTTTTTAGAAATTAAAACCACTCTGAAACTATAAATCACATGTGACTGTACCCAAATGGCTTTTTAAAAAATGCTTATGTTCATACTCAACTTGCTTTTCCCTCCAGTGTTAAAATGTTTTGCTCTTTAATCTGTCAGTAATGTTGTCAGCGTCAACTCTGCCTTGTTAAACATGGTTCATAGAGAAATACTACTGTGGATATACTCATAATGCTGTCGTTAAGAATACCCCCTGGAGAATATCGGTTTATGTGTAGCAGATGTAATACGCGAGGAAAACAATGGACACCACAATTACTTTGTAAATTGTTATACACTTCCTCCTGGATTTATGCTTGGATCTAGTCTCACTATGTGAGTGACTTCCTTCTCTTAAAAGAATAAAACAAGTTTCATTTCCTTGCTATATCTTCATCAAATGACTTTGCTTCAGTTAAAAATGATTTTTAGTAGAAAGATACTCTCCTGCTGATTCACCTTGTATGATTTACTGCTTTCAAGCAACTAGGGCACCATCTAGTGTTTCGTGTTCAACAGTGACCTTTGCAGGGATTGCTTGACTTCCCCAGATGAAGTGACGCTTGCAGTTTTTCTTGTGACTGCTGAGTGGTCAAGGAGATGAAATGTTTACGTCAGTTTCATTAACCTTACATATTATGGAAAAAGACACGTGAACTTGAGATTTTATTTGCTGAAACAGTAAGTTTTTAAAAAATACAGAGTTGCTACTGCTTGACAGATCACTATTCCTTTGCCCTCCCAGCACATCTTAGCCGGGGTAGTTTAAGAAACAACCTTGATAAAATACATACACGTATCCACCTCCCGTCCATCTCGTCATTCTGCTTTTTCCAACGCCAGCCTCAAACCTCTAGAATGTTAATAGGTTAATCTACAGCAGTTTTTATTTACAAAATTACACAAAAGCAAAAACACAGCCCTTCTTTTGAAGAGCATTCTGGAAAATAATTTAAAAACAGAAAAATACAATTATTGCAGTATACTACAATCTTATTGTTACATGATGCAAACGCACCATCTCGATGTACAGATTTCAGTGCAATTCATTCAGGTGTACCCTCACCACAGGGAACATGAGCTTTGCCTCAGAGGGAGGGGGGGGGTCCTTGTGTGACATGTCATACCGATTTAGACACCATAGCATGTAATTTCACATGGTCATCATTGGTGGGATTCTTCACATTACACACTGATATATGTACAAGTTACTGCATTACAAATCATTTGAGACCAAGGATCCAATAGAGAGCAAGTAGTCATATGAGAACATAAAGAGATTATCAGTAATTATGAAATAGTTTGTCTCGTTACATTACAGAACCAAAGCTGTTCCTCTCTAGAACAATAGTCCTAACACAATTCTGCTTATAGCTTCAGCCATTAATGTCTCTTTGGCTGCTAAATTAGCAAAGAAAGAAAAGAAAAAGTGAATATTTTTATATGGAAAACAAAACAAAAACACTTCCAGTGGTTTCATTGATGCGTCATTCAAAAACAAATGGGTGGGTATAAACCAAGATTGAGGAAGTCTGTAAATCTACACCCTGCTTGAAAAATTCAGGGAAAAACATGGAAAAAAAACTCACGAGTAAGAAGAAAATGTTAGTGTCAATTCTGAACCCAACACAGTCAGCACCACTTTGTGGCTACAACTTACTGCACTGTGTAGGCCAGTAAAATGGTGGTTTAATGACAGCTTCCTGTCCCACTGTCTACATGTTGTCACAAAGACTTCATCCTAAAACCCTAAACCAAGCCGGTTAGGTCTTTCTTCCAGTGGTTGGGGTGGTGTGAGTACACTCCTTCACTTGCGTCATTACTCAAGAGCCATGGTTAGGTGGGTGCTGGAGGTCCTGCCCTGAGAAGATTGGGTGTAGCAGTGGATGGAGTTGGAGAGCCGCTGCTGCAGCAGCCTGTGAGGGCCGGGGTGTGAAAAGAGTGGGGTAAAGGGCTGCATGTGGTACATGGTGGAGAGCTAAAGGTGTGTGGTGAAGTGCAGAAGCTGGGATAATATGTATAGGCTGACCGGAGAGGAAGGCTGTTGGGTGGGCAGGAATCAGTCCAGCATGTCCTAGTGAGTGTCCCAGAGAATGACCAAGTGAATGGCCCAAAGGAGACAAGGAGATGGGGGTAAGGTGGTGCTGGGGAATGTGGTGTACCTGGGCTAACTGGGCATGAGCAGGGTGTGGGTGGTGGGGATGTGCTGGGTGGATACCCATGGCTGCAGCGGTGGCAGCATGGTGCTGCAGAATGGCGTGTTGCACTGTGGTGATCGACGTGCCGGAGGCTACAGACACAGTGGGCTGCTGAATGTGGATCTGCTGCAGGGCTGGGGGAGGCGGCGCTGGAGCCAGGTTGGCGGCTGCGGCAGCAGCGGCGGCGGCCGCAGCAGCAGCATTGGGAAATGTCTTTACCTGCTTGGCCAGAAGCTGCTGCTGGATGTGCTGCTGTGCAGCCTGTTGCAGCTTGCTGTACTTCTCCATTTCCTCAGGTGTGAATGTAATGGGCTGACTCTCCAAAGGAGCCAGTCCATCCTCCTCTGCCTCCATGCCGTCCTCCTCCAGGTTGGGTGGTGGGTAACCAGGATAGGCATGCATTGGAGGCTGTTGCTGCTGCATTTCTGGCATGAGGGCTTCCATCATGGGGTTCTGAGAAGGGTCCTGTCCTGCTTCTCCTTGGTACTGGGGCATCATTATGGAAGGCTCCTGTTCAAACAGCGGCCGGGGTTCTTGATGCATCTGGGCTTCTGTATTGGGTTGCGGCGTCTCCTCTTGGACGACTGTGCTTTGTGGCGCCTCCTCAACCTTCTGGACTGGTGGAGCTGGAGGTGGTGGCGGAGGGGGGAACTCCCTTATAGGCTCTACCAGGATAACCTCGGCCTCAGTCTCAGAGCCCTTGCCAGCTCCTGATTTCTCCCCCTCATCGGGTCTTGTTAGGGGAATCAGTGGTTTCTTCCCTGCCTGCAGCTTCCCAAAAAGTGGCAGCATGGCTTTGTTTCCTAGGGTCGGGGGTAGTTTGGGACCAAAGTAGCCCTGTGGTGGGTCCTTAATCTTAATCCCAGATTTTGTTCCTGTGGCAGAATCATCAGAGCTTTTTTTAGACTGAACCTTCTCCAGCAACTGGCGTGCAGTAAGGGTGTTTTTCTGTTCACCTGCATCTCGGGACCCCCCTGGCCTCAGAGCCTGTGAGCTGGATGAATGGGTGTTGCGGTTAAGGCCTCGTGATGAAGATGACCGTGGGGACTGGGAGCGGTAGATGCGAGAGCGGATGAAGTCTCTGCGGTGTGTGTCGCTGTCCGCTCGACCCCTGGGACCTCGTCGGCGAGGGGAACCTTTGGTGGAACTGGATGAGCGACTGGCGGAACTGTGGCTACGGCTATAGCTACGCCTCCAGGATCTTGCACTGGTGCTGCGGCTCCAGCTACTAGAGCTCCTTGAGCTGCTCCTATGGTGCCGCCGGTGCCTCTTTCTGCGGCTGTAGCTGCGTGAACGTGAGCGGGAGTCTTCAGAGGAGGAAGAGGAGTACTGATGTCTCCTGGATCGTCTACGTCCTCGGCTTCCCCTCCGCTCATACTCGGAGTCTGACGAACGCTTGGAGTGCCTCCGTCTGCGACCCTCTGTGCTGTAGTCACTGTAGCTGTCTGAGTAGCTGCGGCTGCGGTGGCTGTAGGCGCTGCTGCCTGCTGAGGAACGCTCAGAGCTGCTGGAGTAGGAGTGACTACGGGAGTTTTGGCCACGATGGCGCCGACGACTACTGCCCCGTCTATCCCCCCGTCTTGAAGAACGGCTGCAGGACCGCCTCGATTCCTCACTATGGTGGCGGCGTTGTTCCCGAGGACTTGACCTATGATGACGTGACCGTTGGGTCTTGGAGCCCCCTTCTTCTTCACTCTCACTGCTGGGAGGTCTACCAGGACCAGGACTTTTTTGGGCTGAAGTGGAGCAGGAGGCACTTTGAGGTGCACTGGAGTCAGTCTTTTGTCGCTTGGTGCCACTATGCTCCTCTGAGGAGTTGGACTTGTCAGCGCCTTTTCCGGCCCCTCCTTCCTCTGCTCCAGACTTGCAAGGCACTTCCTTCGTAGTACGTTTCCTCTTCCCCAGTTCTGCTCCTGTATTTCCTGTAGCCCCTCCTCCTCCGGTTGTCAGCTGAACAGAAGAAGCAACAGCTTTATCTTCCGACTTTGGTTTTGCCTTTTCCCCTGCATCACCTGTTGCCTCATCTTGATCTGGAGCTTTGTTTTTGCTTTTCTTGCGTTTGTGTTTTTTCTTCTTTTTGGGCTTCTCTTGTGTCGCCTCAGTCTCTCCCTCCGCATCTTCTTTTGCTCCTTTTTCTTTTCCTTTGCGTTTTGAGTGCTTCGCAGACTTCTTATGCTTCTTCTTTTTCTTTTTTTTCTTGGTACTACTGCTGCCGGTTGCAGGCTTTTGTTCGTCACCTTCTAAGTGGCCGAGCTCTCCTTTTATCATTGGTTTGTCTTTGTCAGTGCTGGTCCCAGGTTTAGTAGTTGTGTCTACTTCAGCTGTTGAGGCAGCGATCTCTTGCCCCTTGTCATCAGACTCTTCACAAGGCTTAGGGGACTTTGCACCTTTCCCTCCACGTGCTCCTTTGTTGCGAGACAGCTTGAAGTCAAAGTAGAGGGGGTTGCAGCTGTAAGACAGAGAAGGCTGGGTTTTTGTAAATTCGAGGAGCTCAGAGGGCCACTGAAGGGTTGTGCTCTCATCCTTGCTCAGAACTGGGAAAAAGGGACCTGTGGCGATTTTAGGACCCGAGTTGGAATCCAGTGTGCACACAGTATCCTGTATGTTCTCTGCCTTTTGCGTAGGGGAAGTGGGTACGATGGAAGCTGTATCTGCTGCACACAGAGAGGAATCCTCCGACTTCACTTTAGGTGATGGAGGAGCTGGCTCTGGGTCAGGAGTTAAAGTGACATTACCGTGTTCCTTTTCATCCTTGCACTCTGTAATGTTGGGCGGCTCCGTCTGTTCACAACTATCTTCGACCTTTTTCTCCTCTTGCCCCTCCTGCTCATCTTCTTCCTCTTTGCTCTGACATTGCTCAGTAGCCTTCATAAACAGCAAAAACTGGAAGTGAGGCTTCACCCGGCAGTGAGCTGGAGGAACGTAGTGATAGTACTGAGGCTCCTGTCCAGCATATCCTTCCTCTTTTTTCATCATCATCTTCAGTTTGTTGAGAGTGGACGCTAGAGAGCCTCCGTCATCAGACTGTTGCGCCTCTTCCACCCCTGCCACGCTAATCACCTCTCCTCCTTCACCCCCTCCCTCACCTCCCCGAGGGCTGTCTGTGCTGCAGCCAGATGTCTCCTCTTGTGCTCCAGCCTTTTCTACCTCCTGGCCCTCCTCTTCCTCCATAGCCTCCTCTCCGTGATCGGCAAACACTGCTGCCGCTGTCTCCAGCTTTACTGGGGCTTTCTTGGCAAAAGAGAAGGATACACTGACTTTGGATGCGCCACTAGGGGTTGGGGAGGAGGAGGTGCTCTTCCCCAGAGAGAAGCTGATAGTTGGACCTGGCTTTGGGGAGGCTGGGCCAGTTGTTTTATCTGACGGCGATCCATCTGGGGCACCGTCTGTCAAAGCAGTGTTTTCAGGCGTCATCATGTTGTCGCCATCTTCTCCCTTCTCTCCATCCACGGCCACTGTGGTAGTTTTGAACATGGGTCCACTTCCTGGAGTCCTGGAAGACAAAAGCATGACAACGAGGTCATGTGGAATAAATGAAAAAATACCAGACATATTTGCAGATTGACTGTTTGACAGGATAACTGCATGCTTGTTGTGTTTATCATTGCAATAAGGGCTTGACAGCATCCTGATGGTCCTCAATTTCACAATTCAGTTTTGAAGAAGAAGAATATCATTCAAGGATAGAAGAGGCTGCTGCAGTATCTGTCTTCATTTTGGAAAACATGTCTTCTAGACAAAACAAGTGTTTTACGATGTGGTCTCTGTTTGGCCTAACAAGTTACACAATGATCCTTCAAAATAAAACAGACAGGCAATTGTACGACTACCAGACCTATTTTGAAATCCAGCCAGCAGAGGGCACTCTGGGAAGAAATTCTTACCGGTCCTGTTGTTTCCTCTGCTCAGCCAGCTCATGCAATCGGCGCAACATCTTTTCCTGCTTCTTTCCACCTTTCCGGGAACGTGATGACACATTACGAGCAAACTCTCTCTGCTTCAGCTCTTTAAGCCTCTGTATTACGCACAAAAAAGAGACAATGACAGGACAGGGTGAAACCAAGCACAACGTGACACTTCTCTCAGAAAAAAAAAACACTTCTTCTATCTTTTAATGCATATCTCCTATAAGAGTGCAAGAATTGATAATAAGTACCTGCTTGTGAGCGTGGTCATAGGAGTTAATGTGGTTGTCAAACTCCTGGTGTTTCGTGTATTGTTTGTCACATAGCTCACAGTAGAAATTGGCTCTCAGGTCTTCCAGAGCCTTTGCAATAGCTTTCTCCTTTTCCATCTGGTCCTGTTGTTAATGGGAAATGCACAAGGGAATCAGTGAATGAATCTTAAACTGTGTTCAGAGAGTAGATGAAAAACCAAATGACATCAACAAGAGTATTTTTCTTTTGTTTCCTTCCACTAACCAGTATAGAGAATAAAACGATCAGAATGACAAAAAGACTGAAGGTCCTCACCTTGTATTTTTGCCGCAGTTCTTCTGTGTCCTCCTTCTCCACCTCGAGCACTCTTCTCTTCTCTGTGGCATCCTCTGCATAGTCCAGCTAAAAGGACGGACACAGCAGTTAAAACACACACACACAAAAAAACTAAACACTCACCTAGAGCAGTTCAAATTCATCTTTATCTACGCGTTTCAGATATTTGATACATTGTGTGGGACAAGCTGTTATGTTGTTAGGACATCTGGGCTACATGGGCTATGAATGGTTAGTTTGTTTTGCTTGTGTTTCCTCCTACATGTCTCTGATGCTGACAGATGTTTAAAGTCCAACTAAGACATCATTTCACTCATAATTAGTCGTCATTTTGGAGCGTAAAGTAATGTTAATGTGTTGATTATTAAAAAGGAAAACAAGAGGTCTTTTGTGATATTAAATCAATTTCTTCAATATTCCAAAGAATGAATACAAAATCATGAAACCAAAACATTTCTCCCTTATGTCTTCTGATTTACAGAGCACATGTTTGCTGTATCGCACAAAAAAGAAAATACAATTTCATTTTAGTTGGACTTTAATATTAAAAGACATGATGGATTGTAGGAAGCATCAATCCTCCTTAAGGCGGATGAATGACATGCAGCCAAAATTGTGACGGTCAAATCTGATTTATGACAGGAACTGAAATTCCAGTAACAGCAGTTGAAACATCTGCATCTGAGGCGACTAGTGTTACTGTATTTTCTGTTTTATGGCCTGTCCATCTCGAAAAGGTGTCGGTGATGGGGGTCCAAATCCAGACTCTCACACAAATGTTGTAGCATTCAGTGGAGGCTAAAGGACCTAACCCATACCATGAATCTTTGTGCACTGAATAATTTGCATTTGGCAACTATTCATTCATTCGGGTAATGCACTCCTGGCATCCACAGCACTCAGATTTGTCTGTCAGACTGCCAGTTGGTGAAGCATGATTGATAACTTCAGAGAATGTTTTCGCTGCTAAACAGTCCAATGCTGATGAGCATGACTGAGCTTTACATGACTCCAGCTGAAACTTGGCACTGTGCATGCCGCTCTTTGGCTCGTGTTAAGGATTTCTGCCTCTGGAATGTGTTTGAAGCACCCAATAATTCTTTCGGTGACTGTTTAGCAGCGAGTGTTGAAACTGAGGACAGATTTTTTTTTTTTAATATATATGGTATAAGCTTCACCATTTGGTAATCCTGTTATGTGACCTTGTGTGGCCAAATGGCCCACAACTCTGCGGCCGAACTGCTGTTGCTCCTAGTTGTTTCCACTAACAGTAACAGGACTCACACTTCATCGGGGTGGCTATAGATGAGTAGAAACAAACTTAACAACTTAACAAACTAACCTGTGGCATCTCAGTACCATGCTGAAAGAGACTGAACACTTGAATATTGGCTTAATAACCGATGCCTGTGTTGCAACATGTCATAACTTTCTTCTTTATAATATTTCTCTCAGAAATAGTTGTGCCTTCACTTTATTGTAGCAAATTCAGGTCAGAGATTACAGTGGTGAGCGCTGCACCAAGAACTAGTCTTATCCAATATTAAAACTAGGACAGCTGTACACTGTCTGTCTATGGCACATTTTAAAAACTGCTTGATGCCTTCGACTATGTCAGCATTAGAACAACATAAACAATTGATTGGGGATAAAATAAAAAGCAGCAGCTTACCTCCATCTCCATCCGTCCCATCCCCATGACATCATATTTGAGGATGATGGGCACAGGGTCGGTGCGCCCTGAGGGAAAAGAGACAGAGAGAGGACTAGGTGAGTTTTTGAGACTGGGACGGAGGGCCAGCTCGGAGACAGCCTGCTTTTAGAGCATAGGGTGCTGGGGTTAGAGAATTTTTGCCTTGAAGTGCAAAGAGACCAGAAAGCTACAGTGAACCAAACACCAGCCATTCTCACAGCTTACTGCAGCCATCAAGTGTAGAACAATTTATCTAACCTTCCTATGACATTTGGCCTGGCTGCTCACAGTTTTGAATTAGTCAAATTAGCTGCAAATACTGTATTCCTGGTGAATTAAATAAGGTCAAGGGCATCAGGGTTGTTCAGCACTATGGCTTACTAAGAGATAAAGAACAAGAAACAAGACTGACAGCTTAACGCCAATCTGTTTCCATATCCTTTCAGTGTAGTTGTACCACTCACCACCCCCTCCTCTACCTGTTCATTGCTGCAGTCCTGTTAGACAAGAATGCCAAGTTTATCAAGGACGCTACAGCTTGAGGGGCTGTGTGTGTGGTGTGCGAGCGTGAAGGGAGTTGCAACAGGCCTGCGCAGCTGCTTCCAGTGCTTACTGAGCGCCACTGCGACATCCTCCATGAGGGGAACAAAGCATCCCGATATTATCTAAGGCCTCTTGCATCATCTCTTTCTGCAATGTCTGCAGGCTTGGCTGACCCTTGCAAGCCCCTTTCACTGTCCTGAGGTCCAAATCTGTTCCCTTGTCCCGGGCCCCGTTCCTCATCATGACTAGATCTGAGAGATTGTTTTTCGTCTGTCTAGTTAAGCAATGTCGTGTAAGCTGTGAAAAGAGCTAGATCGGAAGGAAATTAACTGTAGAAAAATAAAACAAACCAAAGACAACCAAAAAAACAGAATGAAACATTAAAGATATAAAATATATAAAAATCAAAACTACTTTGGAGATTGACACAGAATTGCTTAATCCACTCATAATCAGCCAAACAAAGCAGAGAGAAAGACAGAGTAAAAATTAAAAAAGGACACAAGCACTGAACTACAGCAGAGTGACGTCACAGGCCAGGTATCGCCATGGTGACAGTGCAAGGGATGGGGATACTTACCTGGTAAAACATGGGTATGGGTAGGAGGAGAAGGAAGGGGGGAGGGACAGACAGACAGATAGACAGGGGAATCTCAACACAAAAGGCATAAAAAGAATTTGGACTAGTCTGCTGCTCCTGTTGCCAGCCAGATACAATAATCCATCTTACTGATAGTGATTATCAATTCAGTTTGGTTTCAGTTTTTTTTCCCCTCCCACATATTAAAAGTTAGTTGTCTTTTTCATGAATCAATTTTATATGAATACCATTGGGCATATGGAATAACTACAAGCGCTTGGCTTGAAAGTATTTAATCAAAGTTTCACAGTATCTTTAAAATTAAGTGTTTTTTCTAATGGAAAGAAAAAACAGAAGGCTACTACGATGCGTTTTCCACTGTCCTGCCAAAGTAATACTTTGAGCCAAAAGGAGCCCAGAGACAACATGTATAATACACTAATAATGTAATAACTTATTACTTGAAATGGGGCCCCTTCTGGCAAATTCTTACCTTTTTGGACAGCGGAAAGTAAGACCATTATTTGATATAAATATCTGTCATTTCTGTGCGTTGCTTGAGTAATTTAGTCATCACAGCCCAATGACATATTAATTCTGAAATCATAGATGCATGGGCATTGTAACATATAAAGGCCTGCCTGGACTCTCAGACCCACTGCAGTGTCTGGCAGCTGGGTGGGCTTTTAACTAATTGGATGGTTGCAGAAGCCTTATTCTATGGAAGAATTATCCTATCTTTATTAGAGAGCGTAGATTTTCAGTTTGAGAGCTTGATTTCTCCTTCTCGTGCTCAGATTTATTCACCTTGTGCTCACATTTTGTGCTCGCACTCAGACTTCTGCTGCTTTCTTTCAAAATGTGTGCTTGGATTCAAAGATCACATGCTTGTGCTCACATTTCTTCTTCTTGGACACAAACATTTCGCTCGCACTCAAATGTGTTCCTTCGCCCTCAAAAAGGGCAAAGGAACACACCCAAGATTGGTCCACACTCTAGCTGTCTCCCTATTGGCTGGTGAAACACACTATTTTAAGCGCAGGGAGGGACATCATTCAGTCTGAGCAGACACTTCAACCTGAGAGGACGTGCTTGTTTTGAGTGCGGGCACATTAGATCTGAGCGCGCACAGGATATGTTTGAGTGCGAGCGAAATGTTTGTGTCCAAGAAGAAGAAATGTGAGCACAAGCATGTGATCTTTGAATCCAGGCACACATTTAGAAAGAAATCAGCAGAAATCTTGAGTGCGAGCACGAAATGTGAGCATGAGGTGAATAAATCTGAGCACAAGAAGGAGAAATCATGCTCTCAAACTGAAAACCTACGCTCCTTAATAAAGATAGGATAATTCTTCCATAGTGTTCCAGTAACAAGGTGTGAGAAGAGGACCAATTGTGTGACATCTAGATCACAAGACTATCCGCTGACATGTGTGTTTGCGCTCTTTGCCCAACCGCGGTAGAGAAGTGAAACCAAATAGGGGGCGGTTCTGTTAGCCAGCCACTGCAGTGGTCCGTCTGAATGGAGTCACACGCCTGGCCCAGAATTAAAGATTAATGAACAATTACAGTCATCCCAAAACTATCACCAATCTTTAAAAACACAGTGACAATACTTCCACATTACCCATTCCAGTGGAAAAGAAAGGGACCAGACAAAAACAATGTGCATCTAAATCACAGGGTGTGAATCACAAGGTTTAAAAAAACTGAAAACAAACAAAATGACAATGTTCTAAGAGTAATACATATGCATGATAATATACAAGCAGCAGAATGAGGACTAATACAGAGAGAATTGAAAGCCTATGTAGCATTGGTGCTCTGATGAGAGGAAAACAAATAATGGGAGAAATTAAAACAAAATAATAATTAAAAAACAAAACAAAAAAAACAATTCAATTGGGGGATAAAATAACATTTACCACTAAGTTTACCATCAGCACAACATGGGCAGGATCAAATCGCTGTAAAAAAGAAACACCAATTGGTTAAGCAGGAAGATTGAGGCACATAGAGAAGGGAGGGTGGGGTTGGGAGTGTGGTTGTGGGGTTTAGGAGAGGGGGGGGGGGTTTATTACCAGAGGGGCATCAGTGTGTCACCCTCCCCACCCCCCTCATCCCTTCACTCAGGGCTAGATGCTTACAGGGATTTCCTCTCACCATTCTCTTCCCAACCGTTCGTCCCAGTCCCCAGGCCCCTAGCCTGGCGTTATCTTATTTTCTCAACCAGAACGTGCCCCGAACATACCAAACTACCACCCCCCCTTACAAAGTACGCCAAAAGTGCTTTTACCCTGTATCAGTTCAAACCCAGCAAACGTTGATTTATCACCAAGCAGAAAAAAAATTTTAAACCCCATGAGATAATTACTTTTGGGAGGAGCCGTGCTGGGTGAGTCTGATGGCATATTAATCCTGACAGATAAAAGGATAAGCGTATCGTCCAACCAAAGTTGTGAATCAAAAGTATCCACGTTAGACTTTTTGGAGTGTCTGGTTAAACATCTCAGTCTGAGATGAGAGATGCCTCTAGGGATGACCACCATTTTCCCCCTTTGAGCTTTTTGCCTCGCAGACGCTTGTCAGCCCAGTTAGAAAATCTCCCCTGAGATTCTTTCATTTCCTCGCTAGCTACAACAGCCAGCAAGCTTGTTTTGGGATGTGCTAAACCCCCGGAACAAGTGAACACATGACACACATAAAAATGTACCTGAGGAAAGAGCCAGCAAGGCTTTGAGCAGTGCTTAGAGCAGGTTCTGTATTGCTATGAAGCAGCAGTTTTAACCAAAGTACACTTAAAAAAAAATGTGAACTGTGCGCCCCTTCTGGAGTGTTACATTTCACTCTATCACGTGAAAGTAGTGTTTCAGTGTGCTACCTCCAACACTGCTTAAAGCCCCAGGTGAGTGTGACAGTTTGAGGCAGGCAGGAGTGCACCTCTGGGACAAACATGCTGTGCAGTAGGGGCAAAGAAACGGGGGGAGGAACGGGAGCGTGTAACCATGGGGACAGAGACATTCAGGGTGTAGAAGGGTGGTGAGGTTTTTCCCTGTAAGTTGACTCTATGGCCCGGTCAGTAACAGACACGCTCGCACACGCATCTCAGTCCCACATGATGAACCACGCACATACACACAAGTTTCACAGGTTTGGAGGTAGAAACAGGCAAACAAGCAGAGGGGGTGGGGGGAAACTTGTCTACTCTGCAAGCCATTCAAAGTCTGAGCCGTGGTTACAGCCAATCAGATACCCGACAGCAGCAACGGAAACTCAAAGAGGAAAAAAATAAAAAATAAAATCTAACATACGTGAAGATGATGATTCTAAGGGATGTGATGGAATCATGGCTTCCTAAATCTATCTTGATTTCAAATGGATTTTTGTTCTTTGTTCAAATCGAAGCACTTTACACTTGTGCAGATTGAAATAAAGGTTAAGTGATTATGAAGCAAAGAGGAGGAAGCTGATAGAGGCCATTAGCCTACAGTACACTGTAAAAGGGATGTTACATTGAGGTCAACTGCAGAGTGGGAGAAAGAAAACACACCCACACACACACACACATACTGACATACAGAGGGGGTCCAACAAACCTTACCTAAAAAGGGGCAAAAGGGACAAAAGAAGAATAAGAACAAAGTCAATACAGTGAAAAACTTAAAAAGGGGACACAATGCTTTCACTTCAAAATTCAAAAAACCTTCTCTTCTGGCAAGGAGGACAGGAAAGGAGAGGAAGATTATAATGATTATCCAGCAGACTTCAATGAGATGCAAGGGTGCAATTGTGTTGTGAACCTACTCCTAAGTACATTAGGACAATCTGAACAGAGACAGTGGGCTCCAACAGCAGGCCATTAATTCCTACACAACAACAACAACTGGACACGATTTTGCCGCAGTATCATCTGTCCACAGAGCAGGATGCTTACATAACCACACATCAGTGTTGCCAGCAGCACAAAACAAGAGCACAGCCGACGCCTGCAACTTCTTCTCTCCTCCACACGAAGCACAAATCCTTATTGCATCAAATAGATGGCTGCTCAGCTGTTCAAGGCCAGATGGAAATAAATAATGATGAACGCTTAATGCTAGGCTTAAAAAAAAGAAAAGAAAGAAAGACTGCTGTGTTGTTACTCTCCATACACTGTCAACCTGCCCAGAACAAAGCTCTACTCTTGTCCTTGGCCATGGTCAAGCTGAGAATACCTACGAGATGACACGGGGAACAGAGGCCATATATGTACATGAACAAGAGGTGCTAGGGCAGCCGCGGCGCAGCTCAACAACCAGTCATTAGATCTGTGTCTCTGGAAGCTCACTAATACACACAATCAACATTTAATGTCTAAATGTAAGACCATCGACGTGAGCACGCATAGACGCGCTCAGCTGTAAGAGCATTTTCTACATTTACATGTGAGACTGACTTCTCAGACCACACAACGGTATGAAAAGGGATACATTCTTTCTTTCTCCTATTGTTTTGGTTCACTGACAACCAAATTAAGCAGCAGAGCCACCGTCTGATAAAGTAAGGACACGCTCTGCTGAGTCTCAGCAGGCTAAACCGGTTTTTGTCACCACCTGCTCCGAGTGACATTTACACAACTGTGGGTTTCGACACAACAAGGACAAAATTCATTTTCTCTTTCTGTTGTCAGACTGTTGGACAGACAAACCGAAAATCTCATTACCAGAAGTACAAAGAAGGCATTCTTCTAACTATGCTGCCAACAAATCAAATATGGAAACGCAAGTCTGTACACGTGAACCAATTTTTGAGACTCTTTCACTTTGCTAACTCTGTACAGGGCCCATGTAGATTCACGTGTGAGCCTCTAACTTGTCTATAGTTTGGGCGTGTGCTGGAGACTTTCCAGAATGAGTTGCGTTTCCCAAAAAAATGCTGATATTGAGCCAATATTACTGCTGGGTTTACAGCAATGCACTTGAGCATGAGTTGCAATTAAGCAACGGAGAGGAACGAAGTGCACAGAAGTGACTGCGTGAGAGCAGAAATGAAACCGGGTACAATCTGAGGTTTAAATGGTATCGACCAAGAGGACAGAAAAGAACATGGTGGAGGAGGTAGCCAAAACTAAATGAATGTGGAAAAACAAGCTCCACTATTAGCAGACTGCAAGGACTCATTGGCCTGCCAGTGATGACATCACTCATGGGCAATGCTACACATCATCCTCTTTGGAGAAAGTGCAGGGAAGGGTGAGGGCTATGAAGAGGAATAAAAGACGATAGAGAATAAAGCTACTGATGAGGAGAGGAAACAGGGTGAGGGGACAGGAAGAGGCGCAGTGGATGCATGCCAGGGCTCTGCACCACTGCCTCTGAGCCAATGGGCACAGCAGGGTTGAGCTAATGAGGTGCTGACGTTTAGCCAAGTCCAACCCACACACTCAGCTCTGTTCAGCCGACTCCCTCTTACAGCAAGTCAATATCACTGAGGCTGTCCAATTACAGTTATCTCCAGAAAGGGAACCTCCTTAATGCAGCGAGTTGAAAGCTTTCTACAGACTGCAGAATTAATTCAATGTGTAGATCTTATGGAGTTTTTTTTTTTTTTAATGGGATATATCTATATCACTACACACAAGAGACAACAATCCTCAATCTATTATACAGAAAACTCCTAATGTTTATATATTAAGACACTGCAAGTCTAGTAAAACCCTTAGGCACAAACAAAATCCAGAAGGTCCTGTGTATCTGGATTGGGTCGAATTGCATTGCCAGAGGGGACTGGCCTGTAATTGTAAATACAACTGGCCAAGGCGAGGCCCATGAACAGTCTTTTGCCTATTACTTCAAGTGCTTTATATTCCTACAAAGATGCAGCCACGTTGGACAGAGCTGACCTGTTGCTGGTTTGTGTTTCCAGGGTCAAGCATGTGCTCTTAGTTACCACTTCTCCATCACTTGCCCAACAACAGGACAGCAACATTTAGCTCCTGTAAGCAAGATATAAACCTGCCATTGTAAGCTGATCCAGATGATGTTTTGTTTTTAAGCCACGGTTCAGAGAAAGATCTGGAGAAGTTACAAGACTTGCGTGCTGGCAACATCAGCGATCCACAGTCCATAACCTTCAGCTTCCTTGAAGCTGGTTGGCTAAAGCAAGTTGATGTGAACAGTTATCCAAATGAACTGTGATTCTGAAGGGGGGAAAAGCCCACTTCAATTCAAATTGCTGTAAACTAAATACATGATTGGAAGACAAACGCTTTAACTTGCATCTCCCAACCCCCCCGGAGTCCCTGCCTTCATCCTTTACAGGGCCTCGGGAACATGCTCCTCCCGCTTCAAGTTCAAGGGAACAGCAGCTTAAGAGTTACAGGAACAACTGGAATTTTATGTTTCAATAAAAAATAGTTTTACCCCGCAACAGACACAAAGGGAGAGATCAGAGGAAGAACGTGAAGAGAAAAGAAAATTTGCTGATACAAAAAAAAGGAAAAAAAAGGAAAAAGAAAAAACCTGGAAATGTGAGGGGAAAGAAAATGACAGAGGGTAGTGGCTCAGTACCACCAGCATACATTGAACATAGGTGTACAGACGAGTGTGTCCTTACCCTGCATGGTTTTGCCAAGGCCTTGCCCCAACTTCCAGCCATGTTTCTGAAGCAGCCGGTGCCCGATGTTATCCTAGCAGAGAGAAGAGAGGAGAAAAAAACCAAAAATATTCCAATAATAAGAGGAGCTTTTCCCCGTGGGCACTGGTCAAAAAAGCAAACAAACAAACAAACAAAATAAAAAAAACAAAAAAACACTCAGATCACGCTATCATCATCAGCACAACCACCACCACCATCACCATCATCATTATCGTCATCCACATCACCTACAGCGTGTAACATCAGTGTCTTCCAGCACAAGGAGTGGTAAGGGCGGTTGGGGGGTTGGAGAGGGGGATAGAAGGTGGGAGGCTGAGAGGAAGGGTAGGCTTTTCCACTATGATGAATACTGATGAGGCTATGTGTAGCCTATAAACTACAGGATACCCTCCTATAGTAGGAGTGCCCTTTGAAAAACATTTTTTTCCTTTATTTATTTATTTTTTCAAAAGGCAAAGAAATTGGGCATGGGTATTTCTATGCTTTTGGATGATAAAGATAACACATCAAGTCACATCCACTAACTGAGAAGTTAAGAGGAGGAGTAAGGAGAGGGCAATATATGTATCACACGCATACATATATGAACCACTACAGAGCAAGATCTTAGTACACAAAGAAAAGTGACACAGAACAGGTATGGAAATCTTGCATTAACAAAAAAAACAAAAAGACCAGAAACTCCAAGCTTGCTGTGATTCCGTAACAATGACGAGGGGGGAGGCACCATGAAACATATGCAGCTGTCACAAAAAAATATAGCAAGAGGAAGAAGACAGGAGTGGAGCTAATGGGCCTTGGATTACCATTACAAGGCCCAGGGTGGACAGAATATGCACGTGTGAGGGGGATGTGTGGGTGTGCAGGTGAAAAGAGGGAGACATTGTGTGCATGTAGCCCCATTACGTATACCAGAAATAGCTGTCGTGCATGTTTTTGTACACCTCCAGCATCTCCGGTGTCTTATCAATTCTCTGGTCGGCAACCATGTTCACGAAACATTGTTAGACACAAGGTTATGCGGTTAGCATGCCTCTGATTTAATTATTCTCATAGGTATCATTAGTATTCACAAACTATGATGGCCTTGACAAGCCTGCGAGGTAGTTTTTATGCTTGCACAGCAGCTTTTACAACAGCTGAGACACATTTTTAAGCAGTGTGCGGCCACATTGAGGTGGTCCACTTTATTATTTTTCTGCTTTTAATACTAATGATTGCTATGACAAATATACATGTAGATGGGATCAGGCAACTGATAATGAATCAGAGAGGCTAAAGAGGAGTGCGAAAACAAACACGACAGGAATTCAAAGCACACTCTGGGGCCAAATGTGCATGTTTGAGGTCATTATATCACTAGTATGGGTCAGCAAGAAAACAAAAAACATTAAGTGAAATGCAAGACCGTCCCACCACTACACACTACAGTACATCCTCAAGCACAAATAAACAGGAAACGATGAGATTTCTTAATAAGCAGTGTGTTTTTTTTCTGTTGTGATTATAACTATTCCAAGCTTGTCTAACATTCACCAGAGTGCTGCATTCTACCAAAAATAAATATATAAATAATAAAAAAAAAAACATACAAACCAAACCAAAAGGATATTTATAATCACAAAGAGATTTACATCAACTTTCACAAAGAGAAAGTGAAGGGGTTGGAACAAAACAGCATGCAGCTTTTTGTTAAAGGCTTTTTAACAAAAAGGATCGTCGGTGTTAGTAGCGCACAGTGAATGGTACACATACAGAGGGGTGGGGGCGGGCTGGGGGGTGGATGGCGGGGGGTTAACACAACTCCAGCTGTGTTAGTGTCAGGTGGATCAGGCACAAAGAGGAAGGTGATGGCTCAACGAGGCTCAACTAGTTCTCTTTGATTTAGAAAAAAAAAAAAAAAAAAAAAGAGGAGGTCGGGACGGGGGTGGGGGGGCAGAACAGAGCAGGCTGAGCCATGGTGGAGGTGAGTTTCTAGGGTGGTGGAGGTGGAGCTGGGCTTGTATGGGTTAGTGCATGTGAAGGGGAGTGGTAGTCACACACACAGCAGACACTGCATCTCCGCCCACAAGGTCTCATTTGGCATTATCTTTTTTTTGTCAACCGCTGTTGGTATTTCAGAGCAAACTGTTGCCTTCCTTTGCCCTAATTTATCATCATTTATGTCGGTTGTGAAAACTGTGATATACCACTTTGCAATCTTGATGACTTGGAATAAATCTATCCAAAACAACTGGCTGGTGTTTGCCTGGAAAAACCCAAGAGAGAGGCTTTACTTCCTGTTTTTTTTCCATGGGTGTACGAGCTGTGCTTACTCTCTGCGACAGTCGGATCTCTTCCACTGTGAGATGAGATAAGACAGGAATCTGTGCTGGGCCTCAAAATGGTGGGAAGAGAACTGGAGACAGCCTGTCTGCATCTTAACTACGACATTTAAGGTTAACATGCTGTGTTAAATAAGATGTCCCTGGCTTGGCAGTTCGTGGACATGTCATAAGATCCACAGAATTAGAGGCTGTGTGGCTCTACCTCCCCCCTGGTGGATATAACATGCCCCCTGTCTTCACTGTGTAGGGAAACACTGCAGATTTTGCTGCAGTGAACGCCTCCCCTCCAACCGACATTGGGTATGCTTCTGTCCCTTTACTGCAGTATTATGGTGCAGTAACACTCTACACATGGACATTTATATTGATTTAGGGTGGTGGGGGGGGTTAGCTGATCTCTGAGCCTTGGAGCAAGGAGGAAAATAAAATGCACCCTCAACTGTTAGCTGATTTGTTTTTCATTGCATCAGAGAAGTCTGAACAAAAATAAATAAATAAATAAAAACAAAAAAAGGGCAGGTTGGATGAGGCACCAGTCGCAAACGCTGACACTAATAAAAGAGATTAGTTCAAAATGGGCTCAGCAAAGGTTAGAGGGCGGAGATGAGGCGCAGACTGCGTGTTGAACAACAGATGAGTGCACCAAAAGAATAGACAGACAGACAGACGGATGAAAGCAACAACGGCGAGTCCAACAGCAGTGCAAGTGGAGTGAAGGCATTTCCATACGAACCTGGCTTTAAAATACTGGGCTGTCAAAAAAACAGTCACACGTGACACAACGTAAGAAACCGGCCAAACGCTTTCAACTGCAATTCTGCTACTTCTTCTCTAGTTCTTAAAAAATGCAAATCTCTCTCTGCTTTTAAACAAACATAACACTGTATACAAACAGAAAAAAGGTAGGCATGTCAATAAATCCACCAACTGACTGTTAATACAGGAGAAAGAAAAATAGAAAATGTTATCCAAACAAAAGAGATCTACAAGAGGGGGGGTGTTTTTTTTGTTTTTTTTATTATTATTATAAAGTATGCACTGTGCATGGCAGCACAGTGCATGGCAGAAGAAATGGGTCAGGGAAGTGATATGCAGGGGACCTCACCTAGAGACCTCAGAGTATTTAGGAATCGTATTGCTTTTGTCTATGCAGCAAAAAGTAGGGATGTGTTTATGTGTCCCTGTCTGGGTGTTGAAAATTGCTGTGGCTAAGATTACCAAGGAGGATGTAACACGGGCATATTAATACACATGACAGGTGATACAAGTGACTGATCCTAAATTAAGCCAAACTACATTTGTAATGCAACTTTCCATAGATTTTGCACTTTTTTTTTTTTTACACGATCTGAGAAGAAAACTGAGACGGACCCTTTTAGAAATATGTATTGCAAAAAGCGAAGCAGACTGCTGCAGTTACTCATCATCCTCTCTCACGTCTCTGAGGAATGTCTTTTGGCAAAGTGCTGCTAGTGGACAGGGCCTGCTGCTCCTCATAAACCCCTGCAGCTCCCTCTCCCTCTCGCTGTATTCGGTGCTCCGTACATTCCTAGTCAGTCTCATCTACTGCAGGTGTGACTAAATGGAAACAACTATCTCAGTGGTCCGAGAGCCAAACGACTAAACCAGAAGGCGTGTGGATGTGTCAGGCTGAATGCGAGGGGACTGCAAGACTTCATTTAACTACATGATGACAGAGAAGCAGAGTCCGATTAATAGAAATGTTGAAATGTAACAATTCAAAAATACATACTTACCTCATAATTCTGAAGGCCCTATTCATCAACTGGAGCTTTATCAAAGTGTACTTAAATTAAAAACGCTAAAAGATGACAGACATCTAACAGTTAACGCTGATACAGAGCTATGTTTGGCTTATACTTCAAATATTTAGACAAGAATTCAGTACCAGCTGATATACTAAAACCTAAAATGTCCCCTTTCTGTGCTGCTTCACTTAATAGATCGAAAGCTCTGATGGGCTCGGTATCCATATTAGATATTCAAAAGTAATGACTACAACTTGAATAAGAAGAAATACATGATAAACGATTTACCAAGTAGTCATCCTGTGGCCTGTAAACATGTGTTTCTTAGATTTCCAGTGTGTATGTGTGGTTTCTGTGGCTCTGAGGCTGCCCGCTGCATATCGCTCTTGGACAGGGTCAGGTAAGGGGAAGAAGAGGAGGAGGAGGAGGGTAGGTTGGAGGGGCTGGTAGGGGCAGGAGATGTGGGAGGAATGAGTCTGGGAGGAAAACTGTAGTAGTGATTAGGACAGAGTGTTGAGAGAAAATAGTACTGAATGCTACCAAGTTAACACATGCAATGCAAAAACAATGTTAGAGAGGAAGAGCAAAGACCAAAAGGGGGAAAGACAGAAAGAGAAAAAAGATCCCAATAAAGTACCACAGACCTCTAGCTGCCTATAGATCACACACAATAAGTGGCAGGGGAGGGGCTCCGAGAAGCTGGGCCGAAGCATTCAGTAACAGCTCCGAGATTTAACACTGGTGGACGACTGCCCGAAATCCCACCACCTGTGGCAGGGACAGACCTGTGTACCTAACAAGATGGTTACATAACTTACGTTAGTTTATGTGTTTTAGATTTTAGCGTAATGTTTTAGTGATCCATTTCAAATGAGATCTCTTTTGAAGCGTATTAGATTTGTTTCTCCTGGTCGCCTTTTCGAGCAGCGACTGTGTAATTTGGATTATGAAAAACACACCTGATGTAGCAACATGTGTCACCAAATCCTCTAAATCTTCAGTTTGAGCCGACGGTTTTACTTGGTGGCAAACTTTCATGGTTACTTGCCTGTAGAGAAAAAGTCTGCCACCTTCTTCTTTGGGCATGCTCTTTCCAAAGACAATAAGGTCAGGTGTGCGAGTTTTATTATTATTGGTGACAAAGTGGACAGCTGAAGGCGTCTCTTGATGTGGCCATTTTTTTCCACGGATGTGTGTAGAATTGTGCGATGCTGCAGCGCGGCCCTCAGCGCCCCTCCACAAATAATAGCGCAGGAGCAAAAAGAGCCACTCAAGCCAGGTGAGCAGGCCACCTCTCTCCCTTTCTTTTCGCTCTCTCCGCCACCCACACACAGTGCGGATTTTTGTGTGCCTTTGAGAAAGTACGTCATACATAGAAAGAAAATAAGTGATGTCCTCGGAAAACACATGTTCGGGCGACAAATATGATCATGAAGCCAATGGTGTTTTTCCAGGCAAGGATGCTGCTGCTGCTTAAAAACTTGAGACGTGCGCCTGGTAATATTCATGTGTAGCCCGCAGCTCTTTTACATTGATTTCTGGGTATTGACTGAATCAGGATAAATGTTTCAAGTGCCTTGTTTAGTGCACTGTTAATCAATCTTAATGTAGCAATAATGACTTCAGCATCTATTTTGCTGTTATGAATATTCCTGTTGTGTTTTGAATTTGTCTTAGCGAGCAATTATTTGGGCTGTTTTACTTTTGTTTACTTGCATTCATTTTTTTAAACATGGCTTGTTATACATCAGTGTTCATTAGATCAGTTTCAGGCTGGAAAAACAACTGCACTATTATTTTTGCTCGAAACTTGCTGATCCCGTCTGCTTGGCTCACAAAGCACGTCCACAATGTGGAAAAGAGGTAATGCGACGCTGTCTGATGTAGGGGAGGTTTGGGCCTGCTCACCACAGTGCTTCAGAGACAGGAGAGGGGATGGAGAGAGTGGGAAAGACAGAAAGTAGAGAGCTGCCTGCGCTATTATCCATGTGCCTCTTCAGCGAAAAAATGCAGTCCCAGTTGCACAAGCACCATGCCAGCACAGAATGACAGAGGGTACTGTACACCGAATCACTGTGTAGTAGGGAGGGAGCGAGAGAGGTAGAGAGAGAATAGATGTAGAGTGTGACAGGAGTGAAACAGACAGAAAGAGAGAGAGAGAATAGACAGTCAAGAGAAGCGTTACAAGGACCCTAAAGATAGGAGTAAGAAAGCAGAGCGTGCAAATACAAACCGGGTCATTGCTGCTTAGCTAATAGGGGCCAATTCGCTGCAGGAGAGAAATGTCGAACACCCCAAGTTGTGTACAATAAGATAACTGTCCTATAGACACAAACACTATACACTAACACAGAAATTCTAAAGCTACATAGAAACACACTCTCTCAAACACAAATGTAGCCATTCACACCATCTAATATGCACTCTCTTGTTTGCTAAACGGAGTGGAATAAGCACCGCCCACTTTTTATTCACGGAAACATTTGAGCCACTGCAAAAATAATCACACATTTAATTCATATAATTGTCTAATCTACTTAATTAGGCTGTTTTTAAATCCAAATCTGCCCTGCAACATCTGCTATGTTCTTATTTAAGGAGGGTTTTATATGATCAGACCCCTCTCAATGCATTTTAAAATGACACTGTGCTTGAATACATAATCGTCAATGTATCATACAAATATAACAAAACCGCAGGGCTCACTCAAAGCAGATATATGTCCGGTATCCAGGATACATTTTCGGTCATGATCAAATATGCAAATTCTAGTGACTGAGTTTAAAATGGATGAACAGCTAGAGTATTTAGAAAACAGCCATTAAAGGCCGTGCTTTATCCACTCCATGCTTTCAGAGTCATCTCATCTCATAGTGCTAAGATGACTAACAATGACTAATGGGAGACTGATACAAAAAAAAAATCAAATGTTTATCTCTAAGCTCTACATAAAACAGGAAGATCTAGCATATACATCATATTTTTTTTAACTGTCACACAGGAAATGGAGTAGGCAGAGGACATGGGAAGTGAAGGGGCTTAAAGGGGCAATTAATGGACAATGAGACAAGTGATACTAAATGTTAGGTGGCAAAAGTGTGTTCAAGAAAACACTGGATGTGTCTACATGGACAGAATGAATGGAGTAAAAAAAAAAAAAAGGTGTGGTTCTTATTCCTCCCTGGACCAATCATCCACTCTCACAGCTGGTCCAATGGTGCGGGATGATAGATGCAGCCTTACCGATTCGATGGGCTTGTCCAGGGACGCCTGCTCCAGCTCCAACTGGCCCTCTTCATACTGGTCAAAGTGATTCCCACCCTGAGTGACACATTTAAAATCTCATTTTAAAAAGACACTTACATTTGGAAAATGGACATTTTATAGAAGTTTGCCGTGTGATCATCAAGAGCCGTGCTTTGGGTCAGTAACTACAAGTGAGGAACAAGTTGATTTTTTAGTCATGCCATATCTTGATCAACAACAATGTTGTTTACTCTATATGAAGAGATATTTCTAAAGAATGTACAGTATATTACTGTAAAAACAGAGAAACATCTCTATATCGCAGATTCTGCCATGATTAAACATTTACTTGGCAAATTTATTCCAGCGGTGACAGAAGACTTTGTTCTTTAGTTATTTGTTATCTGAATTCGAAGCATAGCTTTACATACAAACTGAGCGTTTATGTTTAAGTCGGCGCCCCGGCTGGGACACAGAGTGAGTAATGGGCTTGCTCCCCAACCAAAAGCGGCGTGTTTATAGAGCAGTTTCTGCTCTGAGACAGATGGCTTCCTCTCTTTAGCAGCAGAGGAGAAAAGAAGGTCATGTTTGGGAGTCCGTTTCCTCCCGACCTTCACACAAGCAGAAAACTCAAAGACTCCAAAAATAGTCTGTGGTATTTTATTATTTATTAGCAGGTTCCAGCTACTAGCAATAAGACATGGGTAGACGGTGTAACTGCACTCAAAACATACAACTAAATGAGGTTCTAGCTTATCCTTTCATGTATATTTGAGGCTTGGGAATTGCACAGCGGGATACAGACTTTTCCCTTCCATCAATGAGAGACTGAAAAATGTTCTGCGGTCTGCAGCTACAAAAAAAACTGTGCAACAAATGTGAGAAGACAATGCTAACATGTGCTGGACCACGCAAGAGGATTTACTCCCCCCCCCCGCAAACGTTCCCCACGGGACTCTGGTTTTGCAGAGATAAGCAACTGCTTAAAAACAGCCCATAATAATGAGGTGATTTGATGCCACACTGGCAAGTCGTTAATTCCGATGAAACAGGACCCCTCATCAGCATGAGTGAAGCTGGGGATTATGAGAAGGGGAGATAGAGAGGAAGAGCTGAGGACTTATTTATGAACAAAATCGATGACAACCTCCCCCCGTCTCTCCTCCGCATGACTTTCTGCTCAGCCTGCCGACCACGATGACATCTTATTTATACTGCTGCTCTTTTTCTAAACCACAGCCATGATCTTTGCTTTGTCATCCGACGTGCGCCAAGAGTACATTTCCATTTGTCCTACAACAGTGAAATGGATGCTCCGTACCACCCCTCATTAGGAAATGAGAGACGCTAATAAATTGCCTCGTGCATTTCTGCAGCTCCAGTTTAGCCGCATGCTGAAGCTGCTCCAACGACAATGTAAATCAACAGAGAGCCGACAGAGCTGTTGGACTGGTTGTGCTTTAGATATTAGGGAGACCATCTGTGGGTGTTTCCTGCGCCGTGTTGCTTGGCAGCAGGCTTTAACCCCGTGGAGTCAGAGAGAAACTTTCTGAATACTGAGCATATGAATGCCTTCACAGCAGATCTCTCGCACACAGGGCTCCACTGTGGTGAGCCAGAGCCGGCCTCAACAGACTCATTCAGGCCACACAGCAATTCACCTCGGACTGACAACATAGCCGAATACCGAGTTCCCACTGGACACCTACACAGTCGGTACAGAGGTTAAGAAGAGGAGCAGTTTCTTATGCATGCACTTGTTTCACGTCACATCATTACTACAGCAAATACCTTTATTCTCTACGATACCAAAAGACATTTTACTAACACCGGTGGCTTCATTGTCCTTTTTTTTTTTTAATGGGGCGTAAATGACGGAACAAACCGCCGTCAGCACAATGTAAGGAAAGAACAGGTTGTGTTGGTTCTGTTTGGATTATTCATCTAAGCATTTTCTCTGACCCTGAACGTCACCGTTGATACGGCAACTGTCCTCTTCCTTCACAAATCACTGAGGGAGGAAGAAAAAAAAAGCACACAAAGTCACACAGGAGAGAAAAAGCAGCGATGTCCCGTGAAAACTCTTGACTGAAGTTGGCTTTGTTTGATAAGATGACTCTAAATTAATGCGGCAAACAACACCTTACACACCGACTTCAGTTTCTACCTGTCCTGCCAATAACAATTGTGTCAAAGAATTAAAAAAAAACTGTTATGTGGCTAAAAATATGGATGACTGACGTCGGGCAAAGCAGTGAGATTATAACGCCTTCAGGAGGGATTCGAAAGGAAATAACCGATGAATGACTGATGAGAGAAGTACAAACACGCATTAAGCACACTTTGTAGTGTCGTCAGTAATGTTGTGTTTAGCTTTTTCGCTGGGTGCGGTCTTAGATCACAGATAGGCAAGTCAAAGACAAACAAGCTCATACGTGGGTTGTGAAATTCAACAACTCAGCTCCTGGCACTCTATTGTTGTTGGACACAGCCTGAAATAACGTCATGTCACACAAAAACAAAACAAAACAATGTTATTAATGTGCAGTAGGGACAGATTTAAACACTTCACACAAGTAAAGAGAAATATAAGAAACACTTGTTATCAGCCTGATTTGCTTTGTACGTTTAACTTAACTTAAAAAAATCAAGATTAAAGTAAGTCGACATTAAAATAATTTTAAAAAACACCGGTGAAATGGTGCTACCTTTACAAAAAAAGGAAAAAACACAATGTTATGTACATTTTTATTAGGAGAAATGTGTCCAAGGACGTCTGTTTATCTCAAACCTATCGCCCCACATTCACGCATATCATATATATATATAAAAGAGATAATTTCACGTAATGTTATTAAACGACAGCACAGACAGATAGTTGACTTATAAATAGGTCAGCTCAGCGTGTTAACTAGCTGCGGCTGCTGTATCCAAGTTGTCAAAATGATGCAGCCATTTCTTACAAACCAATGTGCGTACGAGTTAGCTCCCCTGCTAACTAGCTCTCCATCGTTAGCATATGTCGATAAATAACCAAGGTCACTAACCAGCTCTTCAGTGTGTACATTATGCTGCTGTACGGCTGAGCAGGTCGCGCACTAAGCATAATGTTACAGTGCATGAGGAGTCAAATATAGCAGGCAGACGTAAAAAGGGGGGAAGTTAAATTCAAAAGAGCCGCAGTGCAACAGCGTTCACTAGCCTTAGCTCGGTTAGCTTGCAGTGCTAGCCAAGCGGACGTGGAGACACAAAACGCACGAAGCGAGAAACCCTCTGTCCTTCATCCTCCGTGTGTGTGCGCCAATGCATCTAACGGGCTGAAAGAAATTATGTCTGCAAATCAGTCAGTCGTCTGGCATGCATTACCTGGAAATCACGATCTTCGTTGAACCTAGAAAATCTGTCGGCCATTTTCTGAACACAGCAGCAGCTTCTGTGCTCGCTCCGTCCGTGTCCGACACAAGCGCGCAGGAGTGGTGATGATGATGATGATGAGGATGATGATGATGATGTGCACTGCGATGAACGATTCTTGACGAGACTTCACCTTTCGCAACAATTACCACCTTGATGTTACAATGCCACCGTGGGAATTGATTTAAGACACACCGATAGTCTAATTATTATACTGCATTTGTATTTCTGCATATTTCACTTTGCATAAAGGGTTGTTCTCAATCTTATCTTGATCTGCTGATAGAGCTGAAATTTTTACAGTAAAATAATGAATGTAGGAAAGACTGGGTTCCACACTCAGCATAGTAGGTAACTACTATCCCCCCCAAAAGCCCCCAAATCACCTCTTTCAGTGGGTGTCAGTTGTTTTTGTTAATTTGCTGGAAGTTTCAAGTCAAGTCAACGTTATTGTCAAAGCTGCTATATGTACATACAGAGAATTGAAATTTCGTTTCCCTCTTATCCCGTGCAAACAGCATAAACATGACAAATAAAATATAAGTGAAAGATGTAAAAAATATATATATATAAAATAAAATATACAAATCTAAAAATATATAGGCTTCAAGCTAAAGACATCTGTGTGGCAATATGGCACAGTGTAATGTAAACAGAATTATCAGTATAAATATAAATATTTGCACCAGTGAGCAGGTTTGGCATTATAAGTTAAATGTGTGTTTTTTTGTGGTGTGTTTTTTTATTACATTGCTTTACAATGTACTCACATGTTGCACATTTCTAAATAAAGTTATGCTTACAGACTAACTGACCCACCTAAGAGCTATAGGGGGGAAACCTGTTAATCCAGCATTTTAATGATGTATTTACATTATTAGTTAAAGAGGACATCAGTGCTGTTTTTGATATATTCCACTAACTTATTGGTCTCAGGGTGTCTTCTCATATGACCAAGCTCACGTGTATAGTCTAATGTGTGCATTATACTTAATGGTTAATGACAGATTACACACACAATGCAGAGTGGATGGAAAATGGGTGGGTGGGTAGTCAGTATAGAGGAAGACTTAACAATCAACAGGAGAGAGTGACTTATGATAACTATTACTGCATTTCTAGTGCACGTGACATGTTTGCTTGATTAGTGCACATCCCTGAGCATGTCATGTGGTCTAAACATTTTCTGTGTATTTGCTTAACCAAAACAGGAGCCAAATTTTGCTTACCGGGTGAACTGGAGGATCGGTCCATTAGCTGTGATAGTAAGAGAATCAATCCCATTAGAAGCACATGCAGATCTACAGATAGACCTATATGTTGTATATGTTCCCATTTAGAAAATGGCCACACATGACGTAATTGTATGTTATGCAATATATGACAAATGTCACCTTCCCAGACAGTCTATCCCCTATTATTTTAGAGAAATAACTAGAAGAGCACCTGTTGTTTTTCCTGTTATTGGAGCATATTCCATAACTTTCTTTCTCTGTTCAGATGATGACTGTTTTGTGTAAGGATCCATCCAATTTGCAGACATGAAAAATGCTTAAAAATCATGTTTTCTGCTCCAAACAAATGCTTGCCAGGAGCAAATGACAGGATGAAATACACGTTTCCGCTTGCAAACATACTTCGATTGCTTGCTCTGAGAATCTCCTGACTATTGTTCACACATGTGTCACGACGGGAAGAATTCCAAGGATTTGACTTAGTATTAAAAAGGGGAAATTAATCAATACTTTATTTGGCCTCCACTGACACATGACACAGATATTGAATTTGTGGATGCAGGTGTTTAAATGACTTACAGTATGTCAGTAAGAAACATGGATCTACTTTGGTCCAGTGTTCTGCCACTGTGTTGTCAAAACCGGTGGACTAGCTAAACAGTTTTATTCATTGTAATATTTCTACCATGTTCATGTTTGTTTTTTTGTTCAAATTTCGTGGAGATTTGCAAATCTGAACAACTCTAAATACTGTTAATTAGTTTTACCCTTAAAAACCAAATATATTATTAAGTTCCACTGGTGTGAATGTGAATTAGATTTTATTGTCCTGAACACAGGAGATGAGCATCAGTGCTAAGCTCAGCCACTGACTAAAACATTTATAAAAGCATTGAGCATGGAGGACACTAACACTTATCCTGATTGACTGCACTGTATTACTTTATAATTGCAGTTAGATGGCACATCATGTAGCCTTTAATTACACATACAAACATAGACAATGCGCAGTGGACACAGACGCCTTTAGTCAATAGTTTATGACTCCATCTTGTGGTGAATGTGTGTCAATACACAAAACCTTATCAGGAGGTGCAGGGTATTATATGTGTAAATAAAAAGAGTATTAGCTCGTTTAAAGCTTTGACAGTCTCACATTATTTATAGCCTGAACGTAAATAAGAGGATGGTATTGGAAACCAAATAACTAACTACTACTAATACTAATGATAATAAGCATAATAATAACAGAGGTAATGTGCGCAATTTGTCACAGCGTCGCTGTTGCTTGTAAAGTCACTCCAGTCTTCACACCTCATTACCATTTCCTCCTGTGCGTCTTCAGGAACTAACTTTAAACTGTGTCAAATTAAAAACAGGCGCATACTGGAAGTACGACGTTTCAGTTTCAAATTAAAAGCACAAGGGTAACTTATTTTTTTAAAAATGAATGCAAATTTATCAAAGGAGCGCAAGCAGAAATAAAACAAATATCAAAACAACCAATGAATAAAAATAATAGTGCTAACCCTATCTCGCATCGTCGTATTTTGAGTACCATTATGGTAAAAAAAATACAGTAAAATATTTACTTTGAAATTAATAACCGGAAGCTATGTAGTTAAACATAGATCTGCTCTCCACCGGCCGACGCCTACTAATTGGGAACTCGGTAAGTAAAAGACTCTGCTGTACATTTATCGCTAAATGAAATAAGTTTAACTAGTGGCACAGTTATCAGGCCTCAGTATTCACTGCTGTTTTTCGAGGCAACTTATACTTTTCTCTCAAAAAGTTCGACTTCTCAGCGCAAAGAGGTCAAAGAAAGAAAAGAAAAGGGGAAAAAAACATGTCGGTCTGTGTGAAATGTCGGTGAATGTGGCGAGAAGGAAGTTATTGTTTTAGTACAGCGAGAGCGCGAAGACGAAGACGGGAGATACATGTTGTGTTTCTGTGGTTATGTTTGTGCCAGTTTTGTTACACATAGCTCAAAACAACAACAAGTTAAGCTGCTGTTAATGTAACTTTTGACTGTACAGGTCACCAAAGTCCGCTCATTGGCCTGTTGGAGCCAGATGTCTGTGATTAAAACAACTGCAGCTGTTTGTCAAAAACATCAATTATAATCTGAAAATAAACATATCTATAGGAAGCTTGCCACTGGATAGAAATAGTACACCCAGATAAATGTGTAATAGCATGTACATTATGTTCATATTATATAAGAAAATGTGTAATTTTGACTAATTTCAACCTCACTAATTACTACCTGTCCCCATCACAATAGCTATTATGTTCATTTAATGTAGCTCAATATTGATATAAAGTTATAGATCTTTTGTGCCTGATTGATATATATTAAAAATTAATCATTTGTAGCTCATATCTGCCACATTTAATTGTTTACATTAGTCACCCTTGACAGGTACTGCTTCTCACACACTATGCAAATACATGCCGGACCATAATTGGCTGAGAGTCAAACCCCTGGCCTGCATTTACAGCTAAGCAGCTCTGGCCGGGGTCCATCCCTGAATGAGAAACTAATGGTGTCCTGTCAGTGTAAATGTCCTTTATCCTTTATCCTCTGCAGCAGAGAAATAAAGTGCAGAAAATACATTGTATATACGATCTGTTAACTACATATAAGTTCACCATCGCTCATGTGAGTGTTATGTGAATTTTCAGTTTATGTGCGTCGTTTGGCAGAATATCCGGATATTCACATCGAAGGACGTGCATAAAAAATTATTTTCTTCATCAATTCATTGGCAGATGTTTTTTTTTTTCTAGATTAATCGCTTCACCTTTTCATCATCTATCTACTGCCAAAAAACAGTGAAAATGCACATTATAATAATTTCCCAAAAGAAATTTTTAACATTTCAAAACCCAAAGATATTCACACGATGATATAAATACATTTTCTTACATAATCCAGACATGACATGATCATTTTCAAACATCCACGAGTAACATGCAGAAACGTAACCAGTTGAATGAAAACCTGCAGAAAAGAGTTTTGCCATTGAGTCATCTTCATTATTATTTAGTGCAATGACACCTAATTCTTCACCGTGGCTCGTAGTGATGCAGTAAAAGGGAAGTTAGAAGAGCCATAAAGAGGTGTGACTGAACACTGTGAGTACTTGAAGTCACGGCATGCATATTTCTGTATATTCATGCATATAGCATTAGTCCAGCACGGGGGACGTTTTCCTTTCTGAGAAGCAGGCACCGTTTCTCTTAAGGAATTCTTGGCCGTGTGTAGTCTGTGGCCAACTTCAGGTTGAGTCTCTTTTCACTGTCCTTACTAAAAGCTTTGGAATTTCATTAATCTGTGTGGGTGTACAGCGAGCGAGTCGGCTCAATATAGCCACTGACTGTATGTGGAGTTAGGCTCAGGACTTCGCTGCAAAAGTAGATTGCATGCCACATCATATCTAAGATTTATGGTTGTTGTTGTGTGTGCACTCACAGTCGGGTTTACCTGTACAGGCTTATGCAATCAACTGCAATGCAACTCGGCTTGACTAAAATTGAAAGCAGTAATTAGTGGTTTTATGAAGTAGTTAATTGATTATTTGATCCATTCGATCAGATTTTCGACCGTGATGGCTTGCTACTTTTTTTGACTGTCAGACAAAACAAGAAATCTGTCGACATTACGGCTCGTGATGGACGTTCTTTTACTATTTTCAGACATTTCGTAGTCCAAACTAGAGCTGATTATTTCTGTTATTGGTTAATCTACCTATTTTTTCCTCATTTGATCGATTAATTGGTCGTTATCTTAGAAGGCCAGAAAGTAATCCCTGTCAGTTTCTCACAGCCCAAGTACAACAGTACAAAACTTACTTTTTGTTTGTCATAGAAGGCTGACAAAGCCAGAAAATATTCACATTTGTGAAGCTCAAAGAGATCACTTGAATATCAAACTGGTTTCAGTTGAATTTCCTGTTGATTGACTCTGGTTTCAGATCAAACAATGGCTTGAATTTGAATTTGTTAGTTGTTTTAAACGCCGTATCTTAAGATGAGGTTTGAGTTGGTGTTTAGCCAAGTTTATCATAACACTCACCGTACGAGTCTTGATCTGTTGAAAATGCGACGTTACATTTTTAGACTTTTTTTATTTTATCAGAATTTTAAAAAGCTTTTAATCAGTTTTTTCTAAATACTGTTGCCATGGCAGTAAACAGTTTCCTTTACACTTGTTCATGGGTTATGATGAAGCCTCTCAAGTGGTATTCTGAATTTCCTGTGCTCTGTGGCGGTTTTCTTTTTTTATAACAGAGCGACTTGTTGTGCTGCTGAAAAGAAAAGCGAGCGAGATTATTCAGATTTCAGATAGATAAAGTTGGCACCTCACATTTCAAGTGACAGCTAATAGTCTTTTCTTTAAGATCCTCATAACTTCTCATATTTTTCTTAACGTTGCTGCCTGAAACAGCCTCTGTGTTGTTGTTAATGGTAGTTTTTAATGACATGACTTATAGCCGAGAAGAGTGTGGGAACATGTGACGTGACATGTGACTCGTACATTCACCGATCACAGGGCACATGTTTTTTGGGATATCAGAGAACATGAAAGGTCACATTTAAAAAAAAAAAAAACGTATGTTGTGGGTGTGTGCTGATGGTCAGAGACCCAAATTTGAATGTATCTCAACACACCTGACTTTGTTACCAAACATCTTATTTGTCCATACTCTGGTTTAAACTTGATTTCCATGCTAAGTGGGAATGATCACATCCATTATTAATTCTTATTAGAGGAAAAAAACAAAGTATATCTTAACAAGCTCAGGCCCCCGAGGGCTTAACTTGTGCTTTTGTTAGTCCACAGTTCACAGTTGATCATCAAAAGCATAACCAAACATGTTATCCTTTAATCTAGTCAGAGAGGGAAGAGCGAGTAAGCCAGCCTTGTTGGAGGCAGAGGAGGGAGGGGGGGAATATGGGGAAGTGGAGATGCATTTCCCATAAGTCATTGTCAGCCAGCTCCTCCCCCCACCGGTTGGCTGAGAGCCAGCATCAAGCAGAGCAGAGAGCAGGAGCCTAAGCCGAGACATTACGGAGAATCAGAACATGAAGGACGAGGCGCACAAACACAGCACCTAGTTTTACTAATGTAGATGACAGGTTATTGAGAGCGGCTACACGGGACAGAGACAGCAGTCCAGACTGGCATCTGTCGGTACGTCCACACGCCCCTGGGCCTCACACATACACAGAGTTGTTTTTGTGGTCGTGTTTATTGCAGTAGGTTTCTCTCTATTTCCTTTCCACGTAAATTCACTGGGGTGTGGTGCGGTGTGGTGTCGCGCTGCGCTCTCAGCGCCGGTGCAGCGTCTTAAGTAGGAAGTGACAGTTGAATTGCTCTGTTCTAGATAATCTTGCAGTGCATGAAGTCGGCACACAAGGTAATGATGTTACTAAACTTTAAAAGCTTTCATTGGAGTTTGGCTACAGTTTTAAGATCTTTTATTATTACTTGTGTTAGTAACGCGTTTGTATTATCTAGAGCAGGAATATGCAAACATTACAGGGTAAAGCTCTCGGCAGCCATGTGATTGTTTTAGTCGAGATATCATGCTTAATCCTGGTACGACCTCAGGTCGCAAAAAATGTGTATGTATACTGTTTATGCAGAAAAAGTGAAACGCTAAATAACAGGGAGAAGCTGCTGTGAGGTGTAATGGACACACTGATGCCACATGCTGCGACTAGTCAAAGTTTTTATTATTTTGTGTTTCTTAAACTGCATTTAATGCATGTAACCAGTGCTGAGATGAAAGGAGGAGTGTGTGCGAGTGTGCTGATTTCACAGTCATACATGTTCTGACGGTTATAACCTCCAAGCCGGCTGCCAATCACATTAACATTCACTGGAAATGTAGCCCAGCCGTGCCGAATGTGCCGTAGTTTACTTCCTCTCACTGAAAGTCGACACAGTTACAACTGCCAAAAAAACAAGGCCAGAGTTGAGTTTCCTGTCTCATCTGCCCACTGCAAACATTCAAAGTTTCAGTTTGTTTCTGATCAAGGGGCGATGATCACGGACTTACAAAGACAAATATGTTAAACAGGTAATAAAGAAGCAGATTACTATGTACTTGATTACAGTACAAAGTTGAGTCAATTATATGAGCTCTTCTGCGTCACTGGAAATAACAAATTGAACTTTTTCAGCCGGGTGGTATTTACCAAATGTCACTTAAAAACAATAAACAAATGAAACATTAAGAATTAAATTAAGACTCAAAGTGTACAAGTTAGTTAGAACTTGAAAAAAGGAAATATGTTTGGTTGTTACTATCCAGTTTTCCTCTTTTACGGTACTATCACTCTCACACTAGCGCGTAGTAAAAAAGGGCTTTGTTACATTATGGGGAAACAGTTTTCACAAACACAAACCTCGCAACATTTTAAAGGTCACCCGCTAGCGATGATGAACCATATCATTTACTGTATCTACATGATGCAGTAACAGTTGTGTTGGAGTTCAGCTAAATCAGTTTTAATGTCACGATCAACTGAAAGTGCAGTCCAGCTTCTCACGTATAATATGGCATATGATGTTTTCTTTGTCATATGTGAGAGTCAACTGAATATATTTGGCTTTTGGACAGACAAAGCGTGATATTTGAAGACGTGGGAAACTGTAAAGCTCCTTTTTATAGATAGAATGAGTTAGTTGCAGCGACCGCAGGCAACATGTCGTCAACTCCATTCAGAAACATGTTTGATCAGTTTCTGGTATTGAGAAGAGCCACATAGAGCCGAGTTTATTATTATAAATACTACTTATTTGACATTAACGTTGACATATTAACTTATCCGTTGCTTCTGATGTTCTCTCTCCAGATCCAGCAGATGAAATGGCGGTGAGGCAGAGGATTTTTAACTCAACATCACCGTTCTCCGGGTCCTCCCCGGCTGAGCTGAAGGGGTCATACCCATCCTGCTCAGCTGCAGACCAGGAGACAGAGGAGGAGGAAGAGGAGGGAAAGGACAGCAAAATGGGCTACATAGCCTATAATAACCCTATGATAAATAAGGTCCTGACACATGGGACTGCAGAGCAAGTGGGGAAAATGCCACTGAAGACCTCACCCTTCATTGCCCAAGCTGAATGTAATTATGTCTTTTTGATTTTTTTTGATACTACATCAAATAAGTGTGTGTGGACAGAGAATTTAACATTAATCTGTGCTCAATGCAGGTGAAACCCAGGTGGAATTTAGTCCATCCTGTTCCGAACGTTCCTTCTCCTCCCACTACATCAACAGGTATGACACTACCATCACCACAAGGCCTCTGCATTTCACACCTCATACTAATTTACAGAGGCTATACTGAACTGTTTCATTTCACGTCCGGTATTTACATCTTTGCCATACTTCTGCTTCAGCCCTTCCTTAGAGCACAACAATGTGGCATGCCAAACAACAGCGTCCATCCAAGAGCCGAGCGGCTCGGCACAACATGCCCCTAGAAAGAAGAACAGGAAGAGACAGAAGCGCAAAGGGAAGAAAAAACTTGAAAAGAAGAAGGAGAAGCAGCGATACAGACATCGGATGCCCTCTGGAGTCCCTGAACAGGAGAGTGGAAGTTCTCTGGTCCAGATCCTGGTAAGAAATCTGGTTATTTTTCACATGTCATTGGCCTTTACATGTGAAAAAGCTATCGAAACTGCTAAACTACTAAAAGTAGGCTGGTACATTGCACAGCCTTGTATTCTCAAAAGAACTGAGCATGCTTGCAGTGTTTTGCTTGTGAATCATCCTCAAGGACAAACGGCCACATTTTTGGCAGCCTGAGACTTGATCCCTAGGCATTGCCCTGCAAACATTAGCTTTCCTGTGTTGTGGAAGTGAATCACCGGATTTCAGACAAAGCTGCCTCTCATGGCCTTGAACATTCAGCCCCTGAGCAAACTCACCTTGAGAATGTAAACATCATGTAATCTGACCAACCGTCTCTTTGCTTGTCCTGTAGGAGCCGTCGTCTCTTGGAGGCCGAGGAGACCTCAGTACTTCTTGCTGTAGCAGCGTTGAAAGCTCAGAAGAGCAGGACAGAGGGCCTTCTCTTTACGGCCGACAGGCCTACATCACCGGTTCCAGCTGCTCTCCTCTGAACTGGAGGGACGAAGTCTGCGGCCCCCTCTCCAGTCTCCATTCCTACGGGCAGGACAGCGACTCAGACTGCCTCAGCAGTCTGGGAGATTATTCGCTGGCCCTTGCTGGTCTCAGGGGCAGCGTCAGTCAGGGGGACCCATGCTATGCATTGCCCTTTGTCAAAGATGTGGAGAGGGATGTCAGAGAAGAGGAGTATGAGCTCTCAGCAGCTGATTCTCTTGGCAACGAGGGAATCATCTTTTACAATGAAGTAAGTTCTGCTACATCAGTCTACTTCCTGTCTTCTGTCTTGTTGGTTTTACCAAACTAACTTGTTTTTCTCTTGTCAGAAAATCCAGCCTGTGGACTCAGAATACAGGGAAGGGAGGGAGTATGTCCTCACACAGTTTGTGAAGGAAGGCTCCTATGGTGAAGTACACGGTGCTCGAGATGTCAACACAGGCTTCAATTTTGCTGTCAAAAAGGTAAAGCAGAACACATCACCATGTTTTTTCCACTGCCTGGTTTCAAAGTGTGCTCACTCTCTCTGTTTTTTTTTTTCTTTTTTCCGATCCTCTCAGATCGCCTTGAAGAGGTTTAGCAGTGAGGAGGTGGGTGCGTGGAGTGCCCTCAGATCTCCTCGTGTGGTGGAACTCTTTGGCGTGGTCAGAGAGGGGCCTAACGTCCTCCTTTTCATGGACCAAAAATCTGGTAAACAAGGTTCACTTCTACGTTTCTGCCAGCGCTCACTGGTGCCGTTGAGATGGAGGGCGAGGTTGGAAATTGATGACTGAATTGTGATGAATTCGGTGCACACGCACAGTAGGTGCAACATGAGGATAACAAAGACTGCCGAAATACGGATGTGATCAGTGTCGAGATGTGGAAGTGGGTGGTTCTGGGATGTTAGAAATGACTGTTGAGCTTCCTTGAAGTGTTTTGGTCCAAATTGCAGATGGAGATTTCTGCTCGATAAACACAGTGACATATCTCACATTTTTCCTTTGTCGTCAAATAGGAGGAATATTTTACCAAGAGACTGTGCATTAGTAAATATTAACAAGATGTAGTCTTTATCCTGATCTGACCTTATTTGTTATTTCAGGCTCTCTGGGCCAGCTGATAGCAGACTGTGGCCGGCTGCCAGAGGACCTAAGCCTCCACTACCACTCGCAAGTCTTAGCAGCGCTGGAGCACTTAGTGAAGAAAAAAGTGGTGCATCTAGACATCAAAGGTACGTCATGCAAAGAGGCATTTTGTAATAATAGTTAAACTAATGTTCAGTTTCTGTAAGTGGTACTACAAAGTCAAAAGAAGTGGTGATGGCAGAAATGAGATTTAAACAACTAAATGTATTTTTTTAACCACAGAACTTACCAATAATAAAAGTAATAACTAAACTACACTGATAACTAAAATCCAACAGCTTTATTGAGATATACAGACATAAGACAACATATACTGGAGTGTTTTTTTATATTTTCATCCTGAACACGCAAAGTTTAACCTTGGATTAGACGTTGTTACTTTTTTCAAGACAGTTATCGTATGAGAAACGCAACAACAACAAAGAATAGAGAAGAGCAGTTATCTCTTTATTGTCAACAAGTTATTCCTCTGTATTGTCACTTGTTTTGATACGTTTCACTACCTCTAAAGTGACAAATGATCTGAAATATGACTGTAAATGTTAAGACTAAAATAGCAACTGATAACACTGAAACACAGACATCAGATATTGGCATTGGCCTATACCAACACTTTCAAGATGAATTTGAACTTTTAAGTAATTGTTCAGATCAAAGTATCACAGTAATAACTGTAAAACTAAATGTGTCAGCTTGACTTTTACTTGTTGTTAGGACCTAGTGGAAAACAAAAACATACAGAGAGAGCAAGTCAGATTTCTAATTAGTTCTCATCAGAGGATTTTGTGTCTTTGTGCAGCTGTTGTGTGGAACACAAGTGTCATAGATACAGGCTAGATTTGATCCACAGCACCTGTGTTGTGAAACCAGACTACCACAGAGAAGACGACGGACTGGGAATTTCCCACAGTGTGACTCACCGCTGCTCTTTAGAAACGGCGCATGTGCACAGAATCAGGAGTGCAGAGAAAGAAAGGGAGAATGAAACAGAGTGGGGGGATGGGACGAGGAGCAGGAAGTAGTCAGCGAGAGAAGATAGAAAAGTACAGACCGGGACCCTAAAGACAGAAAGCAGAAGATGAAAATGAAGTGGAAACAAGTATAATAAAGAAGGAAAGAGAAAAAAAGAAAGGGAAGTGAATTAGAGGAAGAGCAAAAGGCAGACTCGAGTTGGAGGACAGACAAACAGCATTATTGTGCTGCCTCAGCTCAGGCGCCACCTGGTGTCGGTAATGACTCCGGAAAAGCGAGGCAGCAGCGCCAAATCTCTTCATCTGCTGCCTGTTTGTTACAAGATTCCACATTCATTCCATATTGAAGTATTTTCTACAGCAGCTGTCCCTGTGATTCATATTCCCCCTCTTATGTCGCTCCTTTTGTCTGTAGACTGTTTTCTGCTCGTGCAGCTGCCCTGTTTCTAATTATGTCCTGTCCGTAAAACTAAAGTGCACAAGTCATGGAAATCAACAAAGTGCCACTGAGTTCACTGAGCTGTGTCAAGATGAATGCCGTGGATTACTGACTCTTGCTTGTTTCACACAGCTGACAATGTGTTGCTGTCGGAGGACGGTAGAGACACCTTCCTGTGTGACTTCGGACATGCAGAGAGACTTGACAATCAGGGACAGAGCCTGAGTGGGTCCAAAGGTAAACACCGTGTCGCCGATTCAGTTAAGCTGACGGGTAATTTATCTACTTCCACATTTTAATGTATTGTTCTCCCAATGTAATCCAATGCAGATCTCAAGGGCTCAGAGACCCACATGGCCCCTGAGATTGTAAAAGGGGAACCCCGCGGAGCCAAAGCAGATGTGTGGAGCAGCTGCTGTATGTTACTGCACATGCTGAATGGGTGTCAACCTTGGACAAGATACTACACCTGCAGACTTTACCTGAAGGTATACTTTCAGAAGCGGCACAAAAACACTGCCCCCCTGCAGTTTATCGCAGATGTTTAGCTCACTCTTCACTGTATTTACATCAGACTGTTTTTGTGACGGTTACAGATTGCTAACGAGCCTCCGCCTCTGAGAGAGATTCCACCCGACTGCAGCCCCCTCACGGCTGAAGTTATCAAGGTGGGACTTCAGAAGGATCCAGCCAAGAGAGCATCAGCATCTGACCTCAAAGAAAAAACTGCCAGAGCTCTGAAAGAAGGTAACTATATATAAGTATAGATGATGTTAGGCAGGCAGAATACAGTCCCAATAACCAATGAGGTGTGTAGCCTGAGAGGTAAAACTGAGGGAAAACAAGGTTAAACAATGTCCAGAGAAACTACAGTAAGTTGGGACATAAATCACCATCCACAAAGACTAAGTGCGTTGTGTCTGTGTTTGCAGTGGGAGGACTCACCAGCCCAGTGAAGGGGCCCTACACAGAGCCCCTCTATTTTGCCGAAAAACCTCCGGACTCCCTACAACTTATCAGTAGCAGTGTTGACTATGAGGATGAGGAGGAACATCAAGAGTCTGTTGACAAAGTGATCACAGCAGGGAGGAAGACAAGGGACCTGGGCGACGACGATGAAGAGAAGGAGGCCGAGTCAAAGCGAGGCTCGCCTTTCTGTCCACAAACGCTGATCTCTGAGCTGAGCCACAAGAGGGGCAACAAGATCACCACTGTGCCTGAACTCGAGCTACGTAAACTGGAGAGAGGTGAGATTTCTCTTCCCTTGTCTGCTTAACTTTTATTTTGTGGTAAATGTTTGAACTCTGCTCATTTGTTTTGTCTGCTCGTTTGCAGATTTCTACCAGAGCACTCTGTCCCAGCTTCACCCTGCTGAGATGCAGGAGCAGCTCTTGTCTTGTCTCAGCAGTGACCCGTATACCAACTGGGAACCATGGGACAAAAAGGTAACCCAAACAGTAACATCTTTACTTTAATTCACACTGTCATAAAAGGCAAACAGTTCAACTGATAACTGGTAAACAAGAGGAAAAGCCATAAAAGCTGTTCATGCACATACGTAATCTGCCTCAAAGTAGAGACCAACCCAGTAGAGATTACTTGGACGTGTCCAACAATATAACAATATTTATTGAGTTTAGTAACAGAGAAAGACTTTGGCTATTAGACTCCATTGATGTGAAGCAATGTTCCAGTATATTCCAATTCTATATAAAAAGAATTGTCAATTTATTTCTATCTTTTTGTAACTTTAATTTATCAATACTGAAGATATTGCTAAAATCAGAGTTTTTTTTTGTTTTCATCCGAATTAACATAACTACTGTTTGGCTTGTGTTCCTGTTATTAAAGGACTCTGGTCGCTGGTCTCTGAGCCCAGGAGACGAATTCAGCTCTGGCGTCTTCTCCTACGACAGTCAGCCAGATGTGCAGGTCGTCAACGTGGATTTGCTGAATCACACACAGCTACCATCGCCCTGCTGTTTCGAAGGTGAGATAAAACATTAACACCTCTCTTCTTTTAAACTGTTGTACCAATGTTGTACCAGCCTGTAAAATGTGCTATCATTTGCCCTCACACCATGTGTTTGTCTCCGCTCTGTGGCTCAGGGGTGGATGTCTGCATCAGAGACTTCAACAGGAAAAGCATTCACATCAGAGAGGCGCGCCGGGTGAAAGTGGGCCACATTGCCACTGGAATCAGTTATCAGGTGAGGGCGAGCAGCCTCACAGACTCATGCGTCACAACAGATGTTCATGTTGATCTGTTTCAATGTTTAATGCTTATGTGTGTCTCCTTTTTTTAGATCCCTGAGAGGGTTTTCACTTTGGAAACCCAGCAGGGCCAGCAGGTCGCTCACGATGAGGAGGTGCTGGAGTCCGGTCTCGAGCTCTGCTGTGTTCCTGCTCCAGACTTCAGCTCTGCCTGGAGGTGGAGGATCAGAGACAGCGTGCTGGAGACGAGATAGAGCGCTCAGCTCTCTCCTCCCATCAGCTGCAGTGTCATCTTAACCGTTGCACTTGAGGCCTTCTATTAAACTGTGTCTATGTGGACCAAACTTTCATGAATGCTAAAAATAAATCAGCCGACGCTGCCTTTTTTTAGCACCTTTTTCTGTACTTCTCCATGCAGCACTTTTTCTTTTCTTGCTTTTAAAGTGTTACTCTGTCAAAGCACTGAGTTTTTTATGACCACTGTGATGTTTACATGTTGCGTCTTTTCTTATTGCATGTCTACATTGAGTCATTAAACAGTGTATAAAACTGAGTCTGTGGTACATTATTGATCTCACCTATTCACAATCACAACTATCAAACCATACTGAATAATTAGGTCACAATCCCACACAGAGACTAAACATTTCTTCAATATTCTAGGTGCTTTAGCTGACTGATTTGATTTGATTTAAATGCTCTTTGTATTACGCTGTAATATCATAAAACTGAAATTATGCCCACCAGAAAATAAAAAGCAGTCACTTAGACATCAGGTTTGCTCTGTTTCTGCCTCTCTGGTGGTCAGACAGGTGGTCTGTCCATACATCAACCTAAGCGTTGATTACAGGGCAAGACAACTGCTGGTCAGATTGTCATAATCTTCAGTACAGAAAATGAGAATAATTTGATGACCCCCTGACCTCTCCTTTCTTGGCACCATGAGGTTAAAACACTTTTCCCTTGAAACTTCAAGAGAACAGCAAGTCAAAAGTTAAAAGTTGTCCTGTTTCTTTAAAAGCACTGCACTGTCTGGATTTCTATGACATTTGCAATCCTCATGAGCCCTAAATCTGTGGCCAACGCCCTGACCTTTCCTCTGGTACTATCCATAGACCATATTTTCTACTTATTTTCTTTCTTCTATAATATCAAAGTCTAACAAACAGATACCAGTTACATTTACTAAGCATATTTTTTCTTGTAGTATGATCTCTGAAATCAAAGATTGTCATATCATTTGTTAAGCGCAAAATCTCCTAATTTATATATCCTATCAATACTTCTCTCATAAAACATTTGTATCCAAAGGACTGTGGTGTCTGTATCCATGCCAGCTGCTTTGTAAAGCTGTGCTCAGGCTAACATGCTGATGCTTAAGGTAAAATATGCTTTTAGTTCTTGTGCTTCACACACTTTAACGTTTCACGATAGATCAATTCAAAACCATGATTACAAACTACTGTTGAATTGAACTGTTCTTAACTGTGCTCTGTTATTGTCTGCTTCTTTAGTTATCTTGTTCATTTTTGTGTGTTTAGCATAATTCATCATAGAGAGTGTATCTATCAGAGTGTGTAGCATGCCTACATATGCAAATATAAAGCACAGCTACACGTCATTAGTTTTGCAATTATTTGTTGAAAATCATGTATTGAAAATACTGAAATGGATGATGGTACTAAGGAAAAAGTCAGAGGATCAACAATCTATCAATCGATATTTCAATCTGGGCCAAAGTGGTTTACTGACAAACCAACATTGATAAAAATCAAAAATCAATCAAAGTCTGAGATTAATTCATCCATAGTGGTACCGCTGTAGGTCTGTTGAATATATATCTCATTTCTACACTAATTATTACATATCCATAGACACAGTAAGAGTTAAAAGATTTATTTTCCATTTTCCATTACAACATACAAGGTCACTGCAAAAAGATTTTCAGGGAGACCGGAAACTAATTTCAGCTTTACAAATGTGATAGAAAAAGGTGAAAATCTGAGAATATCAAAGTGATTTCATAGTAAAAAAAACATCAAGGCACTGACAAACAAGAAAAATGTATAAAAAGCCATTTGCTGTGTAGATAAAGAGTGCAGTTTGAATTACTCACGGGAAAATACAGTACTTGGAATATGTGTGAAGTGAGGTAAGCACCTGTGAGCAATCCAGTACTTTCTGCGTCTGCAGTGCAACATCTTCCATGTGCCACAAGAAATGACATGTGGCTCAAGTCTCGACACAAAAACAATAGGCAGGGGTCGTTTTTTTTTTTTCCTCAAGGTCACAATGCTGGTCAAAATGCCCAGAGGCAGCATAGGTTCCACAAGATAAGAATTTAGATTCAGCTGCTGAGATTGTGTGACTTTTGAATTCATGTGATGATTCATGTTGATTGTAAACATAACTTTGTACACAAGTCCCTGCTGTGGCACTTATATTATCTCCTGAAACAAGGTTGAGCCATGCATTCAAGGGCAGAAATTATTTGGGAAAGTCTGAACCCAAAAATTATCAGAGGTGTAAGTTCTCTTCATCTGTATCATCTCCTTGGTAAAACAAAAAATATCTTCTTTTTTTTTTTGGGATGTGACCACCCTCCAAACACGTTCATTGCCAGCAGATTATTACAGATTTACACTAGTTAACACTCACAAATACGTATGAAAAATGGATCCCCTAGCATACAGACACCATGATGAAACTGATGGAGAGAATGGGAAGATCAGAAAAGCAGTCCGACTGCAAAAAAAATTAAATAAAATTACAATGAAAATGATGCAGAAAGGGAACTAAACGTCATTCAAAATTTAAGTCCATATATCTTTAAGGGGGGGAAAAAAGAACAGAATGCAGTGACGCTTTTTATATGTACCAAGTAAAAAATAAATTACTTAAAATGCATTTCCTGTTCAGTCTGACAAACTCTCCACCACCACCCCCCTCCCGATTTTGTGTACCGCAAAATTCCTCAGTGGTACAACGTCCTCATGGGCACTACGTTAGTGCATTCAGTCCTCAGTCCAACTGCCAATCCTTAAAAGATGAGATTTAGGCAGAAACATGTCCAAATACAAGCTGTTCAACTCTGTCACTCTGCCAGAACTTCTTTCTGCTCTCTTTCAGTTGTTCTTTCATGCTTTTATTCCCGTCCACATTTCCCTTCGTCGTAGTTCCTCTCATCTTCCACACGGTCTGCTCTTCACAAACCCCTCACATCTTGCGAATGACTATGACAGTGGTGAGAACACCGGCCAAGAAAACCCCCACCGTCTGCCACGTGGGTGTGCCAAAGTGGGAACGAATACCCTCCTTAAAAAAAATCATGAACAACAGACAGCAGGCGTCAGGAACAAAATCTCAGTTATCTAATAAATGATTATGAACTTCGTTTGTTAGCTGGCTACTTACCCAGCCACCTTGCTCCCTGATCCAGTTGATCACATTTTCCCGGAGGTAGTCCATGGTCCAGCTGATTATTGTTATGAGGATGTCAGGAACTTTTGTCAGGAGAGCCTGAGAAGGCGCGTGAATGGGAGATGTTAAATATTCATGACTCTGCTCAATCGTAATAACATAATACATTTATGTGTTTTGTTTTTGCTGCTTTACTCACTTTGATGACGAGTCGACAGGCAAAGTAGAATAGTGCGACCACCCTGCCCCAGTTGAACTTTCCGTCTGAAAAGATCTCATAGGCGACTCTCATGAACACGTCTTTTGATGGACTGAGCGCAGAGTCGTTTATCATCCTGGGGGAAAACAACATTTATACAGTTACGACTCACAGTTACTCATACCTGATTTTTTAACAGAACTGACACACAGACAGATCGCTCACCTCTGGAGCTCTACATTGCCGTCCAACTCGTGTCCGATCTGCTGCAGTTGCTGGAAGAGCTCCATGGGGTCCCACCGCTCTCTTCCGCCCAGCTGTGCCTTTGGCACCAAAGTGTTGCTGTATCCATGACGTCGAACCCGCTCGTAGATGAAACTACACAGGCAGATCAGTGATCAGTGTGACTCTTTACCCAGGTCAATAAGCAAGAAGGCCAAACTTTATAGTATATACTCACTCTTCTAACAAAACAGCTCCCACTTCCAGTATCTGATCTTTAGTATTTCCTGAAAGACAAAGGTCAGTGTCAGATCATCCAAATGCTGATACCACTGTTTTTACAACCGGGTGCCTTGTATTAGAAAGAAATAAGTGCAGGTATGACTAATCTGAGTCTATGAACACACTTTAGATCATGAGAAATAAAACACAACACTATGTTGATTGTTTATCTGTAAATATGTGTGATTTAGTCTTCATACCACTCGTGTTTGGATGTCTAAGATATTTATGATATACCGCGCACAGTTTGTTAACTCTGGCTAAATTAATTTAGCTAACCTCGGCTCAGTTAACGTCACTATCGGCAAACAAGCGACAGATGTTAAAGTGTCGGGTTATCCACATCTGCCACACCACGGGCGACACTGTCACGGCGGATTTAACTGTTTAATATCAAAGTACTAGCCAGTACCTTGGTCGCCTCCTCCCGGGTTGCTGTATCCATGACGTTGAACCCGCTCGTAGATGAAACTACACAGGCAGATCAGTGATCAGTGTGACTCTTTACCCAGGTCAATAAGCAAGAAGGCCAAACTTTATAGTACAGTCCCTGACAAAAGTCTTGTTGCTTGGGTACAAGTTGACCTTATGTGCCCCATAAATGTATTTCTAATCAATTTTTTTTTTTCAAGAAATGGCTAATTTCAATCCCAACAGCTTTTGAAATAATGTTTTGGTGCCAAACGACTGAACTGAAAAGCATTCTAACGTTCACAGCTTGGTAAAGCCCACTGAGTCAGTTTTTGCAAAGACAAAAGTTTTGTTGCCTTGTTGCCTTGTCATATGATGCACCCAATCCTAGATTACAGCCTCACCTGTGATCAATAAGTGATCAGTCAGTTAGTGGGTGTGTATTAAAAGTACCCCAGCACACCAGACCTTCACATCAACTGCAACTTGACCTCTGACAACATGCCTAAGATTCACCCTGAGGCCAAAGCGTTGATTATCAAGAGGCTGAAGACCAGATCCACTGCTGAGATGGCTGACACCTTCAATGTGTCTCAGCGTCAAGTATGAAGAATAAGTAAAAGATCTGAAAAGACTGGAGATGTTTTTGACAAGCTCAGGTCCGGCAGACCCCGCAAGACAACTGCTCGGGAGGACCGTTTGTTGGCTGGCAGAGCTCCACCAGGCCTGGTCACCTCAAGTCCCCGTGTCAACCAGAACATTTTGTAGAGTTCTGTCTCGAAACGGCCTTCATGGTCAAATCAGTGCCCAGAAACCAGCACTAAACAAAAGGCAATTAAAAAAATGTGTGGCATTTGCCAAGGCCCACAGCCTGCTTAAAGGATGGATGCTGGAAAAGTGGCAGAAGGTGGATTTTTCAGATGAATCTTCAGTTTAATTACATCACAGCCGCCGCAAATATTGCAGGAGACCTAGTAGAGCCCGCATGGACCCGAGATTCACCCAGAAAACAGTTAAGTTTGGTGGCGGAAAAATCATGGTCTGGGGTTACATCTAGTATGGGGGTGTGCGAGAGATTTGCAGGGTGGAAGGCAATATCAATAGCCTAAAATATCAAGAAGTATTAGCTACCTCTTACATTCCCAACCATAAAAGGGGTCAAATTTTGCAGCAGGATGGTGCTCCATCACATACTTCCATCTCTACATCAAATTCCTCAAGGCGACGAAGATCAAGGTGCTTCAGGACTGGCCAGCCCAGTCACCAGACATGAACATCATTGAGCATGTCTGGGGTAGAATGAAAGACGAAGCATGGAAGACGAAACCAAATAATCTTGATGAACTCTGGGAGGCATGTAAGACTGCTTTCTTTGCTATTCCTGATGACTTCATGAATCACTGCCGAACCGCATGGATGCAGTCCTTCAAGCTCATGGAAGTCATACAAGATATTAAATATGGATCTCACAGCACCACTACTTAATTCACTGATGTTATGCAACATATTTTTGTATTTGAAGTAAATTATTTGTTCGATTTTCACATTCTCTGTAGGCGACAAAACTTTTGTCTTGCCAAAATCTGACCTTTCTGTGTTCATTGAATAATATATCTTTCTTCTGTGAAGCAAATTTATTTTAGTACATTAAACATAATTTGGGAGGGTTTTAGCTTTCATATGAGCCATTTCTAAAAACCAATGGATTAATTAAAAGTCACATTATAAGCTGTTGTTTCTACAAAATGGATAAGTGACAAGACTTTTGTCAGGGACTGTATATACTCACTCTTTTAACAAAACAGCTCCCACTTCCAGTATCTGATCTTTAGTATTTCCTGAAAGACAAAGGTCAGTGTCAGATCATCCAAATGCTGATACCACTGTTTTTACAACCGGGTGCCTTGTATTAGAAAGAAATAAGTGCAGGTATGACTAATCTAAGTCTATGAACACACTTTAGATCATGGGAAATAAAACACAACACTATGTTGATTGTTTATCTGTAAATAAGTGTGATTTAGTCTTCATACCACTCGTGTTTGGATGTCGTCGTGTGAAAGATATTTATGATATACAGTACATACAGACTCGCTGTTTCGCGGATTTTTATCAGTGTAATTTTGCATGCTTTTTTTACAGCGTACTGTACAGTATGACCGCGCATTGTGTTTGCGTCCTAAATTGGCTAAGGGAGAACCGCACTGCGTCCTGATTAAGGAAGTACTGTACAAAATGCGTGTAAAAAGGTGTATAAAAGTGTGTGGTTAGGGGTTTTACGGCCTTAAAACATGTAGAATAATTGTCAAACTTGCGGGTTTCGTTCATTGCGGGTTATTTTTAGAACGTATCTCCAGCGATAAACGAGGGACCACTGTACTGCTCAGTTAACGTCACTATCGACACGCAAACAAGCGACAACCACGAAACAAGAGACAGATGTTAAAGTGTCGGGTTGTCCACATCTGCCACACCGCGGGCGACACTGTCACGGCGGATTTAAGTGTTTAATATCAAAGTACTAGCCAGTACCTTGGTCGCCTCCTCCCGGGTGCGATGCCATCTTGTTGACTGTTTAGATTGTGACTTCCCGGCACTTCCTCACTAACTCTCTATCACATTGCTCTTGTTAACCGCCTGGTAACACCGGTCTTGTGTGTTTCTGTCGGAGAGACCGTGAGGTTCAACGTCCTCAAAGTGACAAAGGCGGCTGGAGCCAAGAAGCAGTTCCAGAAGTTTTAGATGTGACTTTAAAATAAAAAAAACCTTGTTTAAATAGCCTTTTCTGCTGTTTGTCTCTTCACGCCCTCTAGATTTTGCACTAAATGATACATGCATGTCAGTTCTTTATTTAATGTATTCACAATTTTGCTCATGTATAGTCAGATGTAGTGGCACATTACCGTTTGTTTAAATACAGAACTTTGAAGACTGAAAATGCAATTTAATATCTACTGTGAACATTTAGAACTTGAACTGGTAAACATAGAAAATTGATTAACTTGAACAGTTATTCATGGTCATGCATATCATACTGGATGTTTTAAAATTTAGATTTATGTGCTTAAGTTTCATACTGCATGTTAAGTCTAGTGGTAAGCAGTGAAACTGATCTATAGCATTTCTTCAAGGTATTTCAAAGTGGAAAAACTTCCACACGTGGATTCAAACTCTTGCAGGAAGCAACATAGAAGGCAAGGCAAGGCAAGTTTATTTGTATAGCACAATTCGTACACAAGGCAATTCATAGTGCTTTACAGAGGCAAGGAATAACATTTGACATTAAGACAAGCAATAGCAATAGAAATAAAAAAATAAAAAAAAGAAGAAAATTTAATTAAAAATATCAGAATGTCATTTGAAATCATTAAAATAGCAAATTTGCAAACAATTTAAAACATTAAACGAATCACTGGATTATGATTAAAAATTCTTTAAAAGTTCTTTAAAAGAGCTCAGCCATAAGCACGTGAAGAGAGAAAAGTTTTTAACCTGGATTTAAAAGTGCTAAGAGTTGGGGCTGATTTCAGTCCTGCTGGTAGTTTGTTCCAGTTGTGGGCAGCATAACTGCTAAATGCTGCTTTACCGTGTCTGGTTTGAACTCTGTGCTCCACTATCTGACCTGAGTCAGTAGATCTCAGAGCCCTACTGGGTCTATATTCTACTAACATTTCGTTTATGTATTGTGGGCCTAAACCATTCAGTGATTTGTAAACTAGTAGCAGAACTTTAAAATCTATTCTGTGGCTAACTGGGAGCCAGTGTAAAGACTTAAGAACTGGGGTGATGTGTTCTGATCTCTTTGTTCTGGTCAAAACTCGAGCTGCTGCGTTCTGAATGAGCTGCAGCTGTTTGATACTTTTTTGGGGGAGTCCAGTCAAAAGACCATTACAGTAGTCAAGTCTACTGGAGATGAAAGCATGGATCAGCTTCTCCTGATCTGTTTGGGACATAAAGCCCTTAACTCTGGATATGTTCTTAAGTTGGTAGAAGGCTGTTTTGGTGACTGATTTTATGTGACTGTTGAAGGTCAGATCTGAGTCTATCAACACGCCAAGGTTTCGGACTTGGTCTTTAGTTTTTAGAGACAGTAACTCAAGGTGTTTACTGACAGCAACCCTCTTCTCTTTATTGCCAAAAACAATTACCTCAGTTTTTTCTTGATTTAACTGAAGAAAATTTTGGTTCATCCAATTTTTGACTTGCTCTAGACAGTTACACAATGACTCTATAGGACTGCAGTCATCTGGGGACAGTGCAAGATATATCTGTGTGTCATCTGCATAACTATGATAGTTGACATTAGAATTCTGCAGAATTTGACCCAAAGGCAGCATATATAGGCTGAACAAAAGGGGTCCAAGAACTGACCCCTGAGGAACCCCACATGCCATAGCCACTCGATCTGATTGATTACTTCCAATGGTCACAAAATAACTCCGTTCCTCCAAGTAGGACCTGAACCATTCTAGGACTGTTCCACGGAGCCTGCCCATGTTTCCAATCTGTTCAGCAGTGTGCTGTGATCCACAGTGTCAAACGCAGCACTGAGATCCAGCAGGACCAGAACTGATACTCTGCCTGAGTCAGTGTTCAACCTTATCTCATTTAACACTCTAATAAGAGCTGTTCTGTACTGTGGTGAGCTCGAAAACCTGATTGAAATTTGTCAAAAAGTCCACTGGAGTTCAAGTAATTACTGAGTTGCTTAAAAACCAGTTTCTCAACAATCTTGGCTATAAAAGGAAGAATTGAGACAGGTCTGTAGTTGGTTAACTTGGAAGTATCCAGCGTTCGCTTTTTTAAGAGTGGCTTGATGGCAGCTACTTTTAGGGGTTTAGGAAACGTGCCTGATTGAAGTGAGCAATTCATTATTTGCTGCAGATCTGTTTGGACAGATTTTACAATAGCTTTAAAAAAGTCAGATGGCATTGTGTCAAGACAGCATGTCAATGATTTAAGATGCTGAACTGTTTCTTCTATGTTTTTTTGATCAACTGTATTAAATTCTGACATCACAGTTGATTCATTCCTAGGCGGTTTTAGGGGTTGCGTCACATTTTGTAGATTTGTGTTGATATTTAACCTTATAGATTTGATTTTTTCATCGAAAAAGTGAGCAAAGTAGTGTAGTAGTAAAGTAGTAGTGATGTGGCAGCTCGGCTGAATTAGGAAAGAACTCTAATTTCTGTTTGAGCAATTGCCAGACCCAGCACATGCATTTTTACACATGAATTTTGGATAAGGCGAAAGGCAACGTGTGATCAACACTTTTTGAACACAATATTTTTTTTCTTTTTTTTATTAGACCATTGCAGAAAAGGAGTAACTAGGGTAGGATGTTAAAATGAAACTTTGTTCACTCAATAAATCCCAACATGATCAGTATTTTATAGTTTTGGAGCAAGACCAATAGAAAGATTTATTTGTGGGATAGAATGATAGAGTGCTTTATGTATTACAACACAAAACAGGTATACGATATATTTACGAACAAGCATGAGTTTGAGGTAGATGAGTTTAAAGTGACTGCAGTATAAATAGAATTTAAAAGTCTAAGAAGAATATATAGCTACAAAAGTAAAATATGAACTGTACCTTTGTGCAAAGAAAAGTGCATTGTGCATTCTTAGTCAGTACAAGTTATGTATTATATGTCCATATCCAATCTTAGTCAGTACAAGTTATGTATTATATGTCCATATCCAAAATATACTTATCTCATAAAACATTTGTAGATATTTTGCTTTAGTGCTGTTAATACAGTTAGGACTGTGGTGTCTGTATCCATGCCAGCTGCTTTGTAAAGCTGTGCTCAGGCTAACATGCTGATGCTTAAGGTATAATATGCTTTTAGTTCTTGTGCTTCACACACTTAACGTTTCACGATAGATCAATTCAAAACCATAAATTACAAACTACTGTTGAATTGAACTGTTCTTAACTGTGCTCTGTTATTGTCTGCTTCTTTATCTTGTTCATTTTTGTGTGTTTAGCATGATTTATCATAGAGAGTGTATCTATCAGAGTGTGTAGCATGCCTACATATGCAAATATAAAGCACAGCTACACGTCATTAGTTTTGCAATTATTTGTTGAAAATCATGTATTGAAAATACTGAAATGGATGATGGTACTAAGGAAAAAGTCAGAGGATCAACAATCTATCAATCGATATTTCAATCTGGGCCAAAATGGTTTACTGACAAACCAACATTGATAAAAATCAAAAATCAATCAAAGTCTGAGATTAATTCATCCATAGTGGTACCGCTGTAGGTCTGTTGAATATATATCTCATTTCTACACTAATTATTACATATCCATAGACACAGTAAGAGTTAAAAGATTTATTTTCCATTTTCCATTACAACATACAAGGTCACTGCAAAAAGATTTTCAGGGAGACCGGAAACTAATTTCAGCTTTACAAATGTGATAGAAAAAGGTGAAAATCTGAGAATATCAAAGTGATTTCATAGTAAAAAAAACATCAAGGCACTGACAAACAAGAAAAATGTATAAAAAGCCATTTGCTGTGTAGATAAAGAGTGCAGTTTGAATTACTCACGGGAAAATACAGTACTTGGAATATGTGTGAAGTGAGGTAAGCACCTGTGAGCAATCCAGTACTTTCTGCGTCTGCAGTGCAACATCTTCCATGTGCCACAAGAAATGACATGTGGCTCAAGTCTCGACACAAAAACAATAGGCAGGGGTCGTTTTTTTTTTTTTTCCTCAAGGTCACAATGCTGGTCAAAATGCCCAGAGGCAGCATAGGTTCCACAAGATAAGAATTTAGATTCAGCTGCTGAGATTGTGTGACTTTTGAATTCATGTGATGATTCATGTTGATTGTAAACATAACTTTGTACACAAGTCCCTGCTGTGGCACTTATATTATCTCCTGAAACAAGGTTGAGCCATGCATTCAAGGGCAGAAATTATTTGGGAAAGTCTGAACCCAAAAATTATCAGAGGTGTAAGTTCTCTTCATCTGTATCATCTCCTTGGTAAAACAAAAAATATCTTCTTTTTTTTTTTGGGATGTGACCACCCTCCAAACACGTTCATTGCCAGCAGATTATTACAGATTTACACTAGTTAACACTCACAAATACGTATGAAAAATGGATCCCCTAGCATACAGACACCATGATGAAACTGATGGAGAGAATGGGAAGATCAGAAAAGCAGTCCGACTGCAAAAAAAATTAAATAAAATTACAATGAAAATGATGCAGAAAGGAAACTAAACGTCATTCAAAATTTAAGTCCATATATCTTTAAGGGGGGGAAAAAAGAACAGAATGCAGTGACGCTTTTTATATGTACCAAGTAAAAAATAAATTACTTAAAATGCATTTCCTGTTCAGTCTGACAAACTCTCCACCACCACCCCCCTCCCGATTTTGTGTACCGCAAAATTCCTCAGTGGTACAACGTCCTCATGGGCACTACGTTAGTGCATTCAGTCCTCAGTCCAACTGCCAATCCTTAAAAGATGAGATTTAGGCAGAAACATGTCCAAATACAAGCTGTTCAACTCTGTCACTCTGCCAGAACTTCTTTCTGCTCTCTTTCAGTTGTTCTTTCATGCTTTTATTCCCGTCCACATTTCCCTTCGTCGTAGTTCCTCTCATCTTCCACGCGGTCTGCTCTTCACAAACCCCTCACATCTTGCGAATGACTATGACAGTGGTGAGAACACCGGCCAAGAAAACCCCCACCGTCTGCCACGTGGGTGTGCCAAAGTGGGAACGAATACCCTCCTTAAAAAAAATCATGAACAACAGACAGCAGGCGTCAGGAACAAAATCTCAGTTATCTAATGAATGATTATGAACTTCGTTTGTTAGCTGGCTACTTACCCAGCCACCTTGCTCCCTGATCCAGTTGATCACATGTTCCCGGAGGTAGTCCATGGTCCAGCTGATTATTGTTCTGATGATGTCAGGAACTTTTGTCAGGAGAGCCTGAGAAGGCGCGTGAATGGGAGATGTTAAATATTCATGACTCTGCTCAATCGTAATAACATAATACATTTATGTGTTTTGTTTTTGCTGCTTTACTCACTTTGATGACGAGTCGACAGGCAAAGTAGAATAGTGCGACCACCCTGCCCCAGTTGAACTTTCCGTCTGAAAAGATCTCATAGGCGACTCTCATGAACACGTCTTTTGATGGACTGAGCGCAGAGTCGTTTATCATCCTGGGGGAAAACAACATTTATACAGTTACGACTCACAGTTACTCATACCTGATTTTTTAACAGAACTGACACACAGACAGATCGCTCACCTCTGGAGCTCTACATTGCCGTCCAACTCGTCTCCGATCTGCTGCAGGCACTGGGCGAGCTTCTTTTGGTTAGGGTCGCACAGCTCTCCTCCGCCCAGCTGTGCCCTTGTCACCAAAGTGTGGCTGTCTCCATGACGTCGAACCCGCTCGTAGATGAAACTACACAGGCAGATCAGTGATCAGTGTGACTCTTTACCCAGGTCAATAAGCAAGAAGGCCAAACTTTATAGTATATACTCACTCTTTTAACAAAACAGCTCCCACTTCCAGTATCTGATCTTTAGTATTTCCTGAAAGACAAAGGTCAGTGTCAGATCATCCAAATGCTGATACCACTGTTTTTACAACCGGGTGCCTTGTATTAGAAAGAAATAAGTGCAGGTATGACTAATCTGAGTCTATGAACACACTTTAGATCATGAGAAATAAAACACAACACTATGTTGATTAGTTGTCTGTGTGATTTAGTCTTCATACCACTCGTGTTTGGGTGTCGTGTGAAAGATATTTATGATATACCGCGCACAGTTTGTTAACTCGGGCTAAATTAATTTTCCAAAGTTAGTCAAATGTGCTAATATTTCAAGTCTATTTTTGGACTCGGTGAAACAAAGTTGCCGGCTGAGTATCCACATTTTGTGTTTGTTCAAAACATATCTGCTAACTCATCCTAACCGAGCTGTGCGTGAACACGCAGAGCGGCGCTAAACGCAGAGCTAACGTAAGGCTAGCGCCGAGGTTAGCTGCCTCGCTAACCCCGGGTCAGTTAACGTCACTATCGACACGCAAACAAGCGACAACCACGAAACAAGAGACAGATGTTAAAGTGTCGGGTTATCCACATCTGCCACACCGCGGGCGACACTGTCACGGCGGATTTAAGTGTTTAATATCAAAGATGCTAGCCAGTACCTTGGTCGCCTCCTCCCGGGTGCGATGCCATCTTGTTGACTGTTTAGATTGTTACTTCCCGGCACTTCCGCACAATCATGTGACACGAATTTATTTGTTTGTGGCGACTGCGGTCGACTTCAAATGTGACAATCTTCATCAAGGCTGATTATTCTTTACATTACATCATATTCTAATGTGATACCTAATAAGCAGAGTGACATCATCCACACTATGTTTTTATAGATCTATTGATCGACGCGCGCAGCGTCACGCCGCATACGGACGACGCCTCGAGACAACTCAGGCTTCAAGTAAATTATATAAAATTAATAATTTGTTTACATTATTAACTTTGTCTGCCAGTCGGCAAAGGTTAATGAAACAATAAAAAAATATATATTTTTTTGTTGTTGTTTTTTTAGCTTCTCTTTTTCTTCATTACGTCACTTCCCTTCTCTCGCAGACTTCCGTCCGTCGCGCGCATTCTCAGGCCTCTTTACGACTCGGCTGGCAAAGATGGCGGATGCACAAGTACGTTCAGGAAAACGGCGTGGTCGCTTTAAATCGATGTTTTTTACGTTTTAATCAACACTTTAGCCGGATTTTATCGAGTATATGCCTTTATGTACTGTTTATACACACATTGAGCCGTTTCAAGCCACATTTAGGGTTTTATTTCTGCTTGTTTGTTGTTACGTTCAGCACACCCTCGTGTAACGCTGAACTAGCCGGGATGCTAACTCCGTTAGCTCAGCCTGCTACCACTTAACTCCTAATTAAGTCAATTTCTTTATATAAATTACAAGCGGTGGCTTTTCCCAACATAACATTTACCCTACAGCTTACTGGACGACATGTCCGTCAGTCGGGGGCGAGCTTACTTCCTCATAAGTGGAAGTTTATCTTGAAATAGTTAGCGAGGCCGGGTGGTGTTATGTTGAAGCTTCTTCCCGGAGCTGAAGTGTGTGTGCAGGGTGTTTGTCACACGGCTTTAACACGCTGCTCTCCTCGTCTCCACAGACCGAGCGGGCTTACCAGAAACAGCCCACCATCTTCCAGAACAAGAAGCGTGTTCTGGTCGCTGATGGTGGCAAGGAGGTCAAGGAGAAGCTCCCCCGTTACCACAAGAGTGTCGGGCTGGGCTTCAAAACCCCAAGAGAGGTAACTTGACTTGTGCAACGAAATATTGAAACTAATACAAAGAAAGTTAGAGCTGTTTTCTTTTCTTATCTGCAAGTGATGTCTTTCTCACGATGGTCTTCCAAGCCCGCAGGGTTCTGACGATAATGCCTTTTGGCAACGCTGATGCAGTCAAGAGTTATAAAAATGATAACAGTAATGTTTCTAGAACGATACTAATAATGCTTTCTTTTTTCACCAGGCTATTGACGGCACTTACATTGACAAGAAATGCCCCTTCACTGGAAACGTCTCTATCCGTGGCCGTATCCTCTCTGGTCAGTTTAACACCTCGCTGTACACAAACACTGTCAGCTCTGGGTCGGGCTCACATGAGTTAGAATGTGTCCAACGCTGTTGCTGAGTGTTGATGCCACAGTTTGAGCACAAGGCGAGCAGTATCCTGGACTACAAATCAACATGTTTGTGTAAAGCAGCCTGATCCAGAACCAGTTTCTCTGCACGATAATCTACCAAACTCCATATGTCCTTTTTGTCACTGTCCTGCAAATGATGTTTTTCTCACGATGGTCTTCCAAACCCTCTGGGTTCTGACGACAGCGCCTAATGGCAACACTGATGTAGTAAAGTGACAGTCGTAATTTAAAATCTGTCGCGTATTCACTGCAGAAAACGTACTAAAAGTCACTAACGTTCAGTTTGTGTGCACGCTCCGCAGGTGTGGTGACCAAAATGAAGATGCAGAGGACCATCGTTATCAGACGTGATTACCTGCATTATATCCGCAAGTACAACCGCTTTGAGAAGAGGCACAAGAACATCTCTGTCCATCTGTCACCCTGCTTCAGGTACTACACCTCCCACACGCCTTAATTTAAGGTTCCTACAGTTGTAGCATGCAAGAAATGTATAAGAAAAAGGTGTAATCTGTTCACCCTGAGCCAAACCTGATTGGTTTGTTGTCTTGAAAGGTGCGGAACATAATTATTTTAAAGAACAGTGTTATTGTGTTAGGTCTGTCTAATTGTGTATCATCATAATTTGCTGCAAATGATGTCTTTTCTCACGATGGTCTTCCAAGCTCATGAAGCTCTGACGACATTGCCTTTGGGCACACGCTGATGCAGCTTGGCTTCACACCTGTGGCTAACTCTCTATCACCTTGGTCTTGTTAACCGCCTGTTAACACCGGTCTTGTGTGTTTCTGCAGAGACGTCACAGTTGGAGACATCGTGACTGTCGGAGAGTGCCGACCACTCAGCAAGACCGTGAGGTTCAACGTCCTCAAAGTGACAAAGGCGGCTGGAGCCAAGAAGCAGTTCCAGAAGTTTTAGATGTGACTTTGAACAGGAAGTCTGCTGTTGGCTAACTGTCTCACTGTCAAATAAAAAAACCTTGTTTAAATAGCCTTTTCTGCTGTTTGTCTCTTCACGCACTCTAGATTTTGCACTAAATGATACATGCATGTCAGTTCTTTATTTAATGTATTCACAATTTTGCTCATGTATAGTCAGATGTAGTGGCACGTTACCGTTTGATTAAATACACAATTTTGAAGACTGAAAATGCAATTTAATATCTACTGTGGATGTTTAGAACTTGAACTGGTAAACATAGAAAATTAATTTGAACAGTTAGTCATGGTGATGCATATCATACTGGATGTTTTAAAATTTAGATTTATGTGCTTAAGTTTCATACTGCATGTTAAGTCTAGTGGTAAGCAGTGAAACTGATCTATATCATTTCTTCAAAGTATTTCGAAGTGGAAAAACTTCCACACGTGGATCCAAACTCTGGCAAGAAGCAACATAGAAGTAGTGATGTGGCAGCTCGGCTGAATTAGGAAAGAACTCTTAATTTCTGTTTAAGCAATTGCCAGACCCTATGACTAAAAATGTTTCAGAAAAAATCAGGCCCAACACATGCAATATTACACATGAATTTTGGATAAGGTGTAAGACGATGTGTGATCATCACTTTTTGAACACTTATTTTATTTTTATTAGACCATTGCAGAAAAGGAGTAACTATGGGTAGGATGTTAAGATGAAACTTTCACTCAAATCCCAACATGATCAGTATTTTATAGTTTGGGGGCAAGACCAATAGAGATTAAAAGTGCTTTATGTATTACAATACAAACAGGTATACGATATATTTACAAACAAGCACGAGGTAGATGGGTTTAAAGTGACTGCAGTATAAATAGAATTTAAAAGTCTAAGAAGAATATATAGCTACAAAATATGAAAATAAAATATGTACTCTGTACAGTAACTTTGTGCAAAGATGTCACAGCGTGATGTCACAGCTTGATGTCACAGTGTGATGTCACAGCGTTATGTCAGTGTGATGTCACAGTGTGATCTCACACCGTCATGTCAGTGTGATGTCACAGTGTCATGTCACAGTGTGATGTCACAGTGTCATGTCACAGCGTCGTGTCACAGTGTCATGTCACAGTGTCGTGTCACAGTGTGATGTCACAGTGTGATGTCACAGCATCATGTCACAGCGTCATGTCACAGTGTGATGTCACAGCATCATGTCACAGCGTGATGTCACAGTGTGATGTCACAGCGTCATGTCACAGCGTCGTGTCACAGTGTCATGTCACAGCGTCATGTCACAGCGTGATGTCACAGCGTCATGTCACAGCGTCATGTCACAGCGTTATGTCAGTGTGATGTCACAGCGTCATGTCAGTGTGATGTAAATGGTAAATGGTAAATGGACTGTACTTATATAGCGCCTTTCTAGTCTTCCGACCACTCAAAGCGCTCTACACTACATATCTCATTCACCCTATTCACACACATTCATACACTGATGGCATTGGCTACCGTGCAAGGTGCCAACTGCTCATCAGTTTAAGGATTTAAGCATTCATACACATTCATACACCGATGGCACAGCCTTTGGGAGCAACTTGGGGTTCAGTATCTTGACCAAGGACAAGGACATGCAGACCGGGGAGCCGGGGGATCGAACCACCGATCATCTGCCTGTGAGCCACAGCCGCACTGATGTCACAGTGTCATGTCACAGTGTCATGTCACAGTGTCATGTCACAGTGTCATGTCACAGCGTCATGTCACAGTGTCGTGTAACAGTGTGATGTCACAGTGTCGTGTCGCTGTATATCCAGCAGAGGTCAGACTGTCCTTAGATCAGCTCTTTAAAATGTATTTTAATAAGTTAAATTTAAAGTTTGTAGTTTGATGTTATATATGTAAACATATAAATATAATGTGACATGAAAAATAAAGTTGACTGACTCGCTGCACTGACAGCAGCTGACCACTGGGGGGGGCGCTCTAACACACACAGGGAACACTTGGACAGAGCCAGGCTAGCTGTTTCCACCTGTTTCCAGTCTTTGTGCTAAGCTAAGCTAACAGAGCGTTCTCAGATCAGCTTCATCAACATCCATCACACCCCCACCCACCATGCTGAAGTCTGATGTCGTCTCCTAGCAACCACCACAGACCGACACCTCTAAGATGTAGAGATGATATTCAGATGCGACTGGAATGTATTCAGTACAGTATTCTCTGTAGAAAACTGAACATGTATTCATATATATTGGTATAGGCTGCATGGTGGACCCACAACAAGTGCACTGTTACGGTACATTATATACTTGTGCACAGCAGCGACTCCCAAGGTTTCAACAATTCACAACATGTTTTTCCTCCATTAGATAAATACATCCAGCAGGTGGCGACAAATAACCGATGTTTGTAGACCTGGAACCAGCATACATGGCGTATCAGTGGAGGAGCTCCTTTGTGCGTTTGTTAAACCTTTTGAACTAGAAGTAACCTCTGACATCTGCAGTAATACATTAGATAGACACCATACAACATTTTACTGGTTTTCATAATAATGTCAACATGTGTAAATTACTTAATTCATGTAGTGACAATGCTGCCTTTTGGAATGACTAAAAATAATGAAGTATTTACAAACTAATTAACTTTCCAGCAGTTTGTATAATACGGAAGAAATTGTGCACCCATCATCCATTTTCTGGTCTGGTTTCCTTTTAGTAATGCTAGACTAAGTAAGAAGTTGGATTTTACACTGCTATTATGAAACTTTTGAAAAGACATCACGGTCAGATATTGAGGTCAACAGGAGGAGGGATTATTATCAGAGAAAGAAACACGATCAATTGTTGTTATTTGATGGTTTCAGCCTCAGTCTCATGATGCTGTATCCATAAGGAGATATGACCTCTTTCTTTTGTACAGTTGCAGCCGTAATGATGCTCATTGTGTCTACGATCAACAAGCATTGGATCTGAGTGTATTCCTGGCCTGTCTGCATCAGCTGAGTCATTTGCATTTGTCCTTGTTTCGACTTGAGGAGATGATTCTGTATGGGAATCATTGGAGCCTCCTCCCCTCTCCATCCTCTGCTTAGCTTGGCCTTCTGTCTGCTGAGGGCTGCAGCAGAGGCGTCACCATTAACATAATGATGCTGTTGATGTTTTTTTCCCAATCCTTCATTGAATGTGGACCATATGTTGATGACATGAAGAGGAGAAAGTGCTTAACGTGAGCTCAGCCATGTGAAGTAGTCCACCATTTAACGATTAGCAGTGTAAGTCTGAGAGTTTGTTTCGAAATAACCAAACAATTTTCCTCAATTACAGTTTGCACTCTTGTTTTTGTTGTACTAACAACAATCCCAGCACTCCACTTATGCTACAATATTTACCTAAACAGCAGAGTCTCAGCTTCTAACCACAAATTGTCCTCTCTTGTACCGGGGGCTTTCCCAGCTCCTTCTCTCCATAGGCGCAGACACTACAGGAGGGTGGGAGGGCCGCAGGATGTTCTCTGAATATAACAGGCCCCTCTCATGACCAGACACCCCAGGGAGCAAGGCAGCCCAGCAGGCCACCCAGCCCACATGAGTACATACATGCTCCCACAGAGTGTTTGTTTGAGGGCAGGGGTCTGATCCCTCAAAAAGTCAGAGCAACCATAATAAACCCAGGCTGACAGTGTTAAACTGTGAGGAATATGTTCTGTCAGAAAAGCATGTTAGTATAGCTGCTGGGTATCTGCTGATCTCTGTGTGTGTTTTAAAACTTTGTACCAGTTAAGATGAAGAAACCAGACTGTGTGGGATATAATCTTAAAAACTAAATTCATCTTTTTTACGATCTACACATTTATATAGAAACAACTGTGGCACAAAAGTGACGTAAGACTTTGATTTTCAGAGCGAACGGAAACACTGGTGTTACCAGGCAATAAAACAAATGTTTGGCTCTAGTAAATCTTAACTGTTTTGACACAGTGGGATTGTTACGCACCATCTCACAAGCCACAGGATTTTTTTATACTATTCACAGCCCTTTGATTGTCTTCCATCTCAAATAAAAATCACCTGCTGGAAAGATTCTCGCTTTAATTACATGTTATCATAGATTTTTATAGATTGTTCTTCTGATACCGAGCATGGAGGATTACATTTCTTGCTTTTGTCCCAGGTTTATAGCTGGATTTATCCAAATGGCACACTTCCTTCCTCATTGTAATTCTCCAGGTGGTGATGTGACTTTCATTGATGGAGAAGACAGCCTCTTCCCATGTCATGGTTCTGCTTAATAGCTCTCAATCTTCCATTTGGAGGTATCACCAAAAGGTGGAGGTGAACAGTGTAGATCCCACCCAGGTCATCAAGGTCAGAGATGATCTTCTGTGTCTGTAAAGAGAGTTTCCCAAACCAGATTTTTATAGAAGGGCGTCTCTGCTCTGTTTGTGGCAGCAGACACACAAGCTTTTAAACAGTCTCAATTCACATTCCTCCACACTGCCAACATGTTTACCCAGTGTCATGGGGCATGCTTGCAGTCGTGCTTACTTGTGTATCTAATGGCAGGGATGTTAGCTCAGAGGGTCAACCCAATGAGGGTAATGGCCACTATCAAAACAGAGGCCTTCTGGTGGCACCGCAGGGGATTCGGGCAGGAGGAGTAGGGTCGTATAGTCCCATGCTGGACCCTTGTTCTGGGTCGTTTGGAGACTGTCAGCAGTATGCAAACTGTTTTTCAGCAGAAGTAGACCTGATGGGTTGAACAGATGGAGGCCATGTTATATGTAGAGGAGTCTGAGCTGTAACAGATAAAGCCCTTCACCCTCTGGTTTGTTCTGTCAACACTGAACAACATCTGTGCAAGACCATACAGAAGCAGATTTGAACTCAAGCATGTAATTTTAGACTGATATGTGCATTTATATGATTTGAAATAATATCAATTTATCCGTCTCTAGTGGCTTACTGACAAACGCTTTTTGATGCATGCTCTTAGGCCACAGGCCTTCTTCTTACTAGTTTTTCACTGCAATATAATATGCAACCATTAAACCCATCACTATCCAGCATCTTACTGCTGGGGTGCACAACAGGAACACTGTAGGCTCCACTTCGGGTCGGTGCAGGGTCACTACACACATCTGGACATGTCATCAGCCCTCCAGATCTGCACAAAGACATCCAATGTCCTTGCACCAAAGACAGACTGCTGTCTGACAACATCCTTTAAAAAATACGTTCCATTCTGTTTAGTCACAAACAATGATCGTGTGTGTGTGTGTGTGTGTGTGTGTGGACTGCAAACTGTACCGATACATATTAAATTTGCTTTTGTATGGTTTACTGTTGGGAGTCGGGTGTTGGGATTGTGTTGGAAGTCAGTGAAAGTAGATCTGGTGGATAATGAGCATGTCAAGATCTATTACTTTCAGGTTAGAGGTTCTGGTCACAGTTATTGGTGTCTAATATCTGCAACAGCACCGGGAGCTTCTTAACTGATTTTAAGTGATTTAACAGATGTGGCTCCTGCTCTTCATTCACACACACACACCTTTTAGACAGCAGAGTGGTCTCCCTGATAGTGTGTCTGTCAGCGCTTAATGAAAACATTGGTTAGACTTTTATTTACATGTGTGTGAAAGTAATCTGACGGGTATAGTTTCGACATTGATTCCCACAGAGCTCCATATCCAAGAGTATTGATGACAAAATCCTGATTGATTGTTGCTCACCTGGTCTGTCTGGTAACCCGAGCGCCTCGCAGCACATCCCAGATTTGCACGACAGCTCCTAATTCAATATTCCCACATTCTGCCGTGTTCATGCCTGCCTGTCAAACAGACTGCATGTCAGGCATGTGTGAGCGCGCTGGGCATCTCCAATTTTACACCATGTTGTCAGATCAAAGTGTGGGGTTAGGGCTGGCAGGTCACAGGACAGGGTGTTGCGTGCAGCGGAGCTCTTGGGTCATGTGTGAACCATCCAGCATGGCCGTCAACAGAGCATCCCTGGGGTGTGCTCGCGATGAGTGATGGTCTCACACTGGAGCCCTAAAACCTACAATCCGGTGAAGAGGCAGAATCTGGACTGCATATCTAATGAATGCTAGTGATTCATGGATGATGCCAGATGACTTGGGCCTGCAGATGGAATGCATTTGTATACGCAGATATGCTCTGCTTTGGCTACAAAAAACAGGGCTTGACATTTTAAAGCACAACAGATGATCCGATTGTTAATGAAGGACAAAAACAAGAATTTCTACACAAATACTTTCAGTCCTTTGTTTGCAAGAGTTTCGTGCATTCTTTGAGCTTGTGTTTGAGACTCTAACAAAGGAACTGTAAAGTGTAACACTTCTCTCTCTATAAAAGGTAACAGGAGAAACTCAAAGCAACGCCCCACAGCAACAGTTTGTGCTGCTATTGAGCGACTCCTCTCCAGCAGGAGGAATTCACCCCGGCAGATGGCTGGGCCGAGGCCCCCGAGGCCTCAGGCAATGCTACACCCTGGGACCCGGATACCTAATCATGCCCTGTTGAGCCTCTCACCTGCTGCTCCGCCGTTCACAATGTTATCTCATCTCCCTGACCTATTGTGGCTCCCATCGGTGATAATGACAGTTGAGAGACCCACGCAGTGCCGGAGCAGAGGCTCGCTCTCCCTGGAGAGAGCCAGGATCATGGGAAACCTCAGAGTAATCGATCTCTCCATCTTGCCTCCTCCGGTGGATCTCATTTCTTATGACGGCCTGTAGACAGCCTGGGTTTAAAGCACAGATTGCTTTGATTTTCAGCGCAGCTATTCTTAGGGTTTTTATAAATTAGGTGTGGTTGGTCACACTACCTCTTTACCCTTATACGTTATAGTGAATGTAAAGAGGGAGTAACTTTGAGAGCAAAGGACTTTTTGTGTAATAACTACTGTAAAAAAGAAAACATTCCTCAGACTGCCGAAAAAAAGAAGTGTAATGTCCAAGCTGATACAAATATCTATAATAAAAAATGACATTTCATTTGTTTTTTTGATCTTCTCTGGTGTAATTTCACAACATTTCCACTCCTCCACTCTCCACATGAGCTCATAAAGTGTCAGACCATAGATTTGTTGCCCTTGGGTAACCACAGTTGGTTGCATTTTGAAAACCCAGTTCTCGCAACCTTCTTAACCAAACCACAGTGTTGTGGAGAATCTTGTTGTTGTTATTGCTGTCTTTCTTTCTTTCCATCCACTGTTTTAATTTTCACTTAGTCATTTTCTCTGAAAAAAAAAACAAACACCATACAGTTCCTGTGTGACCTCAGTTCCCACCATCCCTGTCAGATACTGTCACAGTGGCCCAGTTCTCACTGGGCTCTGCTGTTTTCTTAATTAGACTTTTATTACATTGTCCTGAATGTGCAGCTCTTCATCAGCGAGACAGTATAATAGATTAGGGTAGGAAAGGACAGAGACAACAAACAACAAACCACTCGTGTCACTGCATGAGCATTTGGAACTACAAGGTAAAATGTTGCGCTGCTCCACCTGGAAGTTACAGTGCTTGCTGTAACTTCCAGGTGGAGCAGAGGGCATCCTGCTGCATATGAGAGTAAAGAGCATGTGTGCTAAAACATGTATGTACTATGTATCATTCTTGCAGTTCCACAGCCCTGACAAACTAGTTAAATGAGGATGTATTTCAAACTCTTTTGTGCTTGTGTGTTGCAGACATAAAGGGAAGGAAGTGAAGGGAGTTTCACAATGATCTGTTTCATTACCAGTTCCTATATGAAGAGAGAGAAAAAAAGAGGATCTTCTTGCCTCAGTAAATTGCGGCTGACACGAGGACAAAGGAGATCAAATGGAAAGAGCACACCCAATCACTGTCTGTGTGACATATACTGTGTGTTCCCTTTGTGGTCATACAATCAATATGTAACCAGGAGACAATGCAAAGAGAAACAGTGTGTTTGGTTGACACATAAGATCTCCTAAACCTTAAAGGTCACTTTGCTTTTCCACTTCAGCTTAAAGGAGGACAAGCAATCTAACACAGTTTAACATGAAGGCAGATGTTTGGTTTGTGATTCAGGAAATCTGGAAGATATTTTATGCCTTTCCAACTTGGCAGAAGAGTTATGTATAATGTTAAAAATCTGTATGTAATCACAAGATTATAGATATTTTTCAGTTTGGACAACGCTCAAATGTCAGCTCAACCAGATTTAGAAAACAAAGACTCTTGATCTCAGTGAATTGTGCAATTTTTCCACAAACAGAAAAGCTCAAAAGTTTCTCTTAATTCAACAGCAGAAAGTTGTTGATGGTACATTTATAGAAATAGACATTTTCTAATTGTGCAGTTAAGGATGTTTTGAAGTCACCAATCTTCATTAGAAGAACTTGAGAAGATTTATCTGAATGGTGTCTTTGTGTGAAAAATGGGAATGGAGCCTTCCATTCATACAGAGATCATGACCTCCATGTTCTCAGTGAAAGTTATGGCCCTGTCCGTCATGCCTTTTCTGGAGGCAAAACAAATTTTGCAGGGTTGGTGGTGAGGCGGGTGTGTTTCACATCCAGAGAGACTGAGAGAAATGACACGGCTGATAACCTCGTGCCATTGTGTGCCTGGTTGCCAGAACATCTCATGTCTCAGTGCTGTGTGTAAAACATAGAGATAACAGCAAATCCTAAACATTCTTCAGAAGAAAAAACAAATGCTACATTTTTCTGCCACTTAAGCAAACAGCCAATCTCCTTATCTCAAGAAAGATTGCATCTGTAAGACCACCACAATTCAAAGAGAGGATATTTTCTAATATTATGCCCCTAGGGACAAAATGGCATTTTGTAACTGTGTATGAAAATATACTTGTATGTTTACAGACATAATACAGCCTAAATGCATGCCACTTTTAGAAAATCCCACTGGCCTTCTAGTTGCATCATACATTGCTGATTTTAATCTATCAAACGTGACATGTGTAACTTTTAATTTGCCTTCCAAGAAGCAAGAATTGACCAAATTCGGCATTTCTCAAGAAAAAGAAAGCATTGTCATCGTGTAGGGTATGATGTGGGGGGGTCAAAGGACACAAGGGAGATGTTTTTTTTATGCCATAGTATCTTTCAAACATAATTCTTTGCCCCTATTATAACATAATTCAGATTTTTCTTTGGAGCAACAGTCTATCAGTCAAAATTTATGTTAATGTGATTGATTTCCAAGCTGTTTTCGGTGTTCTGGTGTAAAACGGGCTATGTCTTCTTTTGTAGAGTAATGCTGGACAATAACTGGACTGCTAGATGTAATTTTAGTGACAGTCCTCTTGTAACATAGGCTGATCAAATATCCAAACTCAGAGAATCAGTGTATCGTCGCAGTGATGACAATAAATGGCCTCAACACCGGTTTGTGACAACACTGAAGTAGCAGAGGATTCCCTTTCATCAAACCCATCTCTGTGGTTTATCCAAGAGCTACATCCTGCACTCCATCAATAACAACAGAATCAACTTGTTTGCTTTTCACTTATCACACGGAAAAAAAGTGAGTCAGTTAATGACACACACATGGAAAGAAAAAAAAATCAACACTGCTCTACATCCTAGCGAGGTGGCCCCAACATAAACAGAGATCTGTGGAGCAGGGGTAAACTTCCTTTGCTTGCACTGGTGCACACACTTCCTGAGGGGATTGAGCGATGCATCAGACTGGACCCCAATCTCCATAAAGGCTGGAAGTGTTTCACTCTGCTAAGCAAATTCAAGCCACATGCTAGACTTACTTGTCTCCATGTCCTCATGTTGCTGTAGGTAAAAAAAGAAGAAGTGTATATTGAAAAAGATCTCCAAGATTATGTTGCAGATAATCACGCTAGCAACATGACTCTAGGTCTGTTGGTCCACAATTTGGTCCAGACTGAAATATCTCAACAACCATCTGATGGTTTGCCATGAAATTTGCTCAGGATTTCCAAGATCCCTACAGGATGCTTCGGACTTTTATGTAGCGCCACTAGCAGGTGAATTTGTTCTTTGTTTCAGTGAAATACCTCAACATCTACTCAAAAGATTGGAACAAAACTTATGGTTCCCTGATGATGTAATGACTTTGATGACCCCCAAATCTTTACCCAAGCATCAACATGAGGTTAACATCTTTATTTAAGTTTTAGAACATACATTCACAATTCCAAGAGAATGACTTGTAATAACTTTAATCACCTTTTGTCCAGTAGTACTTTGTTTTATGATCAAATTACTGCAAAATGAACGGCATTCCCATCAGCATCAGATGTACTTTATGTTAGCCAATGTTAGCTGTGTTGTAAATGCTAGCATGCTAACAAACTAAGCTGGTGAACAAGGAAATGATTACACCTGCCAAATATAAACATGCTGGCGTCGTCATTGTGAGCATGTTAGAATGCCGCTGTCTCAGTCTTGCATTGCCATCTCGGGAAAGTTTCAGTTTCACAGTGAAATCAAGCAGATCATCATAAGATAGACTTGTTACATATCTTCAATATGCATCTTTTAATCTGTCCCACGGTGCTGTTTGCTTAAATTAATGCAGCCAATGAAACAAAGCCATGGCTTTGTTTCCCACAATGCCTTTTGTGTTAAGATGACTTTCCTCTCTTATAGATGATCTCAGCCCTAAGATGTTTTCTGAGAAACATGTCTGTTACTTTTTTGTTATGGAGAAAGCGGATTATCTAGCTGTTTCCACTAATTCAGTGTGTTCTACGGCTTATTTTTGATTTCCTGCTCTGTGACTGCAGATTAATATCTCCGGTGGCAGCAGCCCAACTGCAACAAACGCTCTCTCGATAACAAGGGTCCCTAACCTCAGCACCCTGAGAAACACTGTAGCAAGTCTAAGACGGCATAGTATAATTTCAGACATGATTGAAAAACAGTAGATATTTGTTAGCGGCCCGGGGGGAGTCCCACCCAGGGAGACTGGAGAGGAAACTCTGCAGATGGAGGTCAGAGTTGGTCTGCTCACATCCTACTCTCTATTTGTCCTGTTATTCCAATCTCCGCCAACACACAGACGGAATCAAGGATGATGTCCAGGGAATCATCTAAAAAATCCTTTCTTTTTAAAGCTCTCCTCCACAGGAGATTTTTGCAGTCAACCTTACCAACTCATGAACATGAAAGCATGAAATGACACTTAAAAAGCCACAGGATTTAAAGAAGAGTTGTAAAATGTGGTCATTGGGGTAATCTTACCACAAGGTCTTATGAAAACCACATAAAACAGCATAATTAGACTGAATTTTTATTCCAAACTGCCATTTGTCATCTACAAAGCACCCCAGATACAACATTACAGTATGACTTGGCAACTGTAACCTTCACAAAGGCTTTGAAAACCTTCCAACTGATGTTCATCATTTCCATACATGATATCCCTCTGTGTTTTCTTTGCAGGATTTGTATCATGTTATTTCCAGGCTGCTGCTGAAATTGGCTTTCAGAAGCTAAAGTTGGCTGATGTCATGTTTTTCATGGCTTAAACAGGCAAAGACCATTTTCAGATGTTAAATATATCTAAGCGGATATCTGTAACAGTGCCTACTTGGGACTCAGAACAAGAAACTGTGTAGGCTCTACCAAGGCCCACCATGATATGTCACTGTAACCCTAAAGTATTTTGGTGATATGCAGAAAAAAATAACCGTGGTGGTAGTCTGTGACATGCATGTCTGTGACATGCAGACTACAAAGGCAAACTCACAATGAGAACTCTTCCTGGAGATGTGACTGTGTTCGTGTTGTCTCAGTCGAGGTCATGGTGAGCCCTGAGACCAACGAAGTAGCGGCGATGACCTGGGAAATCAAGATCTTTTCCGTCAATACTACAGAGACAAAGAGATGTCAGAGGACGATGACCCTTTCCTGCTAATCAGAGATAGATTTGCAGACAGGAAAGGACTCCTCCCTCCACCTCTGCTCAGGCAGTGATGAAGTTTCCATGTTTGTGTTGGCTTGTGAAGGTATGACGGTACCTGTATCCTTTCTGGCAGAAGACAGGGATACAGAGAGACTTATCTCTTGGTTTTGTTTGGAAAAGAGGAACTCCAAAGATTCATCAGTCAAGTTTGTTTATCATCTCCTAAATTTGGAGTGAATTTCCTGTATGTAATGCTATGTTTGTTTAGGCATGGTGCTCAAACCGTTGTCAATGTGTAATGGGTGCTAAACAGTTTAGTTTCCTTTCACATTGTTTGGCCTACATTTTTGTATAATATAATCCATAAACAAAGTTCTTGTAAACCAGAACTGACCTACACTTACACAAACAATCCAATCCCAAATCTGCCATATAATTTACCCCTGTTTGGCCTTTTCTTGGTCATGACTTAAATATCTCAGCAACTACAGGATGGATTGACATGAGATGTTATACAAGCATAGGGAATGAAGCCTTCACTCACTTTGGTGATCTGACATCCTCTAACGCCACCATTTTGATTTTAGGGCATGTCTTGACAACTATTAGATGGATTGCCATGAAATTTGGCACAGACATATCAACTTCAGAATTTGGCAATATCTTCATCCCATCATTTATTGCCAATTATCTAATGTTAGCACGCTAACATGTTAAATTGAGATGTTTTACATGGTAAACATTATACCTATTATAGAGATTAAAAAAAGGCTATATACAGTTAAATTAGGCTGTATTGTGAGCTTGTTAATCTTGAGTTAAAAATCTAACCACGTCAGAAGCCGAGATAGTTTACTCCCATTCTCGAAGGTGTGCTGGCTGTCAGAGAAAGGGGCAGAAATTGTTGTATAAAGAATGAAAAAAGAGAAGAAGTTCAAACTCAGCCAGTGTTTTCATGGCACAAAGAGAAAGAAAAGAAAGTTGAATTAATTATTTCGGTACTTTTGAGAACATGCTCAGATTCTTCTGAGTCCTTTGATGGATTTAGTGATATGATATGAAACTCTTTGTGCCCTCTTGAGCAGTTCCTTTAGCTTCTTCAACAATAGCTCTATAGAGAGATGACCAGGGACCTTTAGCAGACCTTTTCAAACATTATGGCCGACCATTGGCTGAAGATGCATATCTAAGTATGATTTGACCTGTGCTTTCTTCATGCCGACTGAAGTTCAAGATTTGTCCGGAGCCCTGACCCACTTTCTTTCACTTACCCCGATCATCTCGACCGTGGGCTGTGACCCTGGTAATGTTATACAAATGTCATGCGTCACGGGACTGACAGCTCCCGTATAAGAGGCGAGCATGTGGCCTACAAGTATTGTCGCAGAGAGGGCCCTTTGTAGGAAGACAGAGACCCCTGGCAAAATGAACAATGGTGTATTTAAGGACAAGGTCAGCAAGAAAAAAAAACAGCAAGATGGTTAGGCAATGTTTTCTGCTGGCAAACTCATTTTAAACGTGCTTGTGCAGAACATTTTGTAATCTCTAAAGCTATTTATTACTTGAGTTGGTGCTTCCTTTAAGCAATACTTGAGAGTTTCTTTGTGTTACAGTGCTGTGTGGTTTATTAATTATAACTCTGTAACAGTTTCCAGATTTATCGCTTTATTGCCGTTCATTCTGGAAGCTTTGATGTTCAAGGTCAGATGTTGTTTTTGTGTAAAGCTTTGGGTGGTAAATTGTCTTGTCAAGCTTGGCGGCAAAATAATATGTTGCTGCTTAGATGACATACAATCCTTTCCAGTGAGGATTTCAGCCACAACATGTTGATTAAAAACTTCCCTTTGCGACTTTCTAAGAGTTTGCTTCAATACGGATGTGATCACCAGGATCAATGGGCCACCCTTCAGCTAGTTTATTGCCCATTTAGTGCATAATAAGATAACCTGATCCAGCCGGGATTTGATCAAAGACATCAGCAGAAAGTCACATACCTCTGCAGCCGTCACCTCAAAGGAAATGACTCACAGTTCAGCTACAGTAAATAGTCAGGACAACAAGCTGTGCTTTTTATCTTATTTCTGTTGCACCCTGTGGCTTTGAAGCTCCGCAGCTGAAACCGTCCCCAGACATAAAAGTTTCTTTTTATAGTCACTGTTTATTGGTCAAGATTTAGTATTGTGTTTGTGGTGTTTGTAAGTAAGAAAAAACAATGGGGGCAAGGAATGATGGGAATGATGCACAAATATTGTTCTTAAAAATAGAATATACATAAATTTACTCAAGTACTGCATCTAAGTACAATGTTCACATACTTATACTTTGTATTTCCATTTTTAGGATACTTTATACTTCTACTACATTTAAGAGGGAGATATTGTATTACATTATCATTATCTTACATTATTAATTATTATTATTACTTTTTATACTTTTATACTAAATTTTTTTGTGTTGATATTCAAATATTATTATGAATACGGAGCTCACACCTTGAAGTGATAGTGAAGTATCTAAATGATATCCACAAATCATATTTAAATAAAAGCACAAGAGTATCAAAATCGATGTGTGTATGAAAAGTAAAAGTACATTGACATATTAATATATAAAAGATTGTTAATGTAGATGCATCAGTGTATAAGCAGCATACTGTTGGATGAGGTGGAGCTAGTTTACTAATTTAGTTCAGTGGTTTTCGACTGGGTCGGACTCCTTTAAAGGTTCACAAGATAAATCTGAGAGGTTGTGAGATGATTAATGGGAGAGAAATTAAGAAAAAACAGAGTTCTGAGTTCTAACCTTTAATTCGTGTGAAATGTTTCATAACTTGACCTCATCGGGCTTCAAGCCACAGCGTGTAGAACAACTCACAGATATTTGAAACATGAAGCAACAACCAGATACTGTTTTTGGTAATGATTCACAAACCAGATGGTTGGGAACTGGTTTAATCTGGTTATATTATCTGTATTTCATAATCCTATTATGTGTGTTTTAAAATAAGCTCCTTTATAAAGCAGGATAAAAATGAAAAAGTACCGGTAATTGTACTTAGGTACAGCACTTCATTAGTTTCGACCACTTGTGTGCGCATTAAAGGGGTAGTTGATTTGAATTTGAATTTCAAATTCAAGTGAATTCATGAAACCTAATACCTGCTTGGGTAAATTTCATCATCAAGTCAAATTCACCACCAAACGTAGTCTGTTAAACTGGATCTGAACCAGTTTCTGAGTTTTTCTCCTATCAGATGCAGAATAAAGGCTCATTTTGTCATCTCAGAGCCTAAAGTCATATTTTATGTCCCAGAAACAGACGGCTTAGTGATGCAGAAAGTTGCCATGGAAACCAGAGTTTTCTGTTGTGTTGGTTGTGTCAGAGATCCGCCCTTTTGCCCTGACCCCGTCCCTCTGTGGCGGCACACTTTCCCCGGGGGATTTCACATACAACATCTGCCCTGTCTTCCAACCCCCGACCCACCCACTCCAAAAGAGATTCTGGGCTGGCTTTTCTCAATAAAGGCCATCCACACACACCTGCTGAGAGGGTCAGAGGTCATCATCCAAGAGGGGACACATCATGACCTTTGTAGGTCTCAAGCCTTTATCGCATTCTTATGCAGCATATCAAAGGAGAAAATGTTCATTCTTACACTTACTGAGAAAGAAAAAAAAACATTCCTCTCATCCTACTTTAAGCTGCCATCGAAGGATATTAAGACAAAACCGTATTTTATTTTAATGTCTGTTGAGAAGATAGCTTACCTGGAACATTACATCAGCTTCCCAAACACTTTCTCTTTTCATTTTCCCAAGCTGTAGTGTCGGGCTGCTCCGTCACGTGACTGCTGAATGTGGAGACAGAAGGAGAGGGAGTTCCCTGTGGTGTCTATTCGGGCTTGCAGCTCTGCCTGCTGCCTTGCCAGGCCCTAAAGGAATCACCCGGCCCTCATCAATCTGCCTCTGCATTCCACAATAGCTGACAAAGGCACTCCACACTCTCTGTGGCAGATGGCTTCGCCTCGGGCTGTCCACGCCAAGCTCCCATTGTTTAGTTTCCAGGGTTTGATGCAGGGACCTTTGCTCCTCCTCCTTCAGTGTCACAGAGGAATACAAGGGTGCAGAAGTTGAAATAAAGCTCTCTAGGTTTGGGTGCAATTAAAAACATATATATAAAATATAAAAATATTCAAATTTGTTTTTATATGAACTGCACTCCATGCTGTTAAATGTTTATGTACATTTTACTTGATGTGAAATCGACTGGGTAGATTTGTGCTCTGACAAAAAGCTCTGATCTCCCTGGATAATCCTGATTCCCACAGGGATACAGGAGATAAGCGTGGGCCCAGCAAACAGCAGCAGGCTCCAACAGTTTACTATCATACGAAAAGAAATGCTTTATATGGTTGTCTGCAGCCAAGAAACACTGAACCAAAACAAAGCACACGAAACACATATAAATGCATTTGGTTCCAATCTAATACTAAATAAACCCAGGACCAGAATCGATCCTGACATTTATATATATTTTTTATTTTTATTAAAACAGTTAATTTAACATAATAAAATGACATCTTACTCACTCTGTTCAAATTTAAGGTACTTTAAGGTACTTTATTTGAGGATTTCTATTTAGTACTACTTTCATTAGTACTTTTTACTCCACTACATTCATCTACACTATTTGATTTGAGTTATTTTGTATATTAAGACACAACGCAACGCAAACACCACATCTTCATCTCACAGAGTATGTTTCTATTAACGTGTGTTTAAAGTAAAACTAATTCATATAAAAAACAGTTCAAACTCCATGTTTATCAGGTAAAAACATAGTTATTATAATAATATAGTTAGGAATAATGTTAACACTCTCTTTTACTTTGGATTTGTGAATTACCTTTTGCTGATAATACCTATGTACTTAAATAAATCTTGAATCCATCCACCCAAACAACCTCCTGTTTTACACTCACATCAAGTATCTCTGTGGGGTTTTTGTGGGATGTAAAGATGCAGTTTGGTTAGAGGTCTTGTAACAGTTTTATGGCCTTTTCTTTGCAGCTTTTCCTTTCTTGAAAGTGGAGGGAAGTAAAGTCATCTTTATGATGTGGGATTCCTCCTTGAACGTGCTCACTGAAAGCATGCAGAAGCTTTGACCGACTCCATTGAGCAATTAACATAAAGCTGCCTCTCCGTTAGAGAGCATGCAGCTCCAACTTTCTGGGTTTTTTGTGAGGGAGCTGGCTATGTTTAACACATCTGTTGTCTCCGATGTCTGAGCAAGCCACAGACAGGTCTGTTCACAGTGATCCTTTTATTCAGCTCTGAAAGGACCTATAGGGGCTCCTGATAGATGGCCTTCATTCCAATGAAAATGGCAAGTCGGGTAATGGGAAGAATGGGGAACCACCACTCCAGCACACCCCCTGTTCTGAGCCCCTAAACGTCCTTTTAAAGGCCTCCTCTTAAACAGTCTGATGCTGAGTCTAATCATGTTGAAAGGAAAAACCATGTTTTGCAGCTTTTATTTCCTGCTTTGAAAGCTGGTACATTTTCCTTTAACATCTCAACAAATTAAAGGAAAATGGTTTTATGAGAGGAAACGTTGGTCGAAAAAGATCATTCCAATCAAAGTGGTGATTGTCTCTCCAGTTTGTGATGTATGATGATCTTATTCCGTTAGACTTCCATTTTTCTGTATTTGCTGTATTTCTCATGAGTAAATTGAAAATGCATAGACAAACAGATGAATGAAAACATACTTATTGATCCAGTTGAATCTAACTCAATCAAAATGGCTGTGCATTGATGTGAATCATCAAAATTTGGTGGGTAAGTTGCGATTTATGTCCCCATTCTTTCTTTATTTTTTTAACCCTGTCAACAAAACACAAATTCTATATATGCTCACCTCTTAATAATACATTTCTAATGCATTCCTCAAACACAGTGGCCTGCGTAGTGTAACTGAGGATTATGAACATGAGGTCAGAGTGGTGGGTTTGGAGGGTCAGAGGATGTTTACTGCGATGCTTCAGCATCAGTGATCAGGACAGCACGGGGGATGGAAAGACAATAGACAAAACAATGTCCTATTTAAAGACGGGTCACTGCTATTTTTAAAGCAGAGAAGAGGCCGGAGGAGATGGGATGGAACAACATTTCAGCTTTTTGTTCAAGAAATCTGGTTTATTCCTGTTTATTCACTGCTACACCCAGTCTCTAGATATATTGGTTTCAATTAGAAAATACTTATTTCATGTCATTCATCTGAGCTGCACGGATGCCTTGTGTCTCGGGCTGTCTCTCGCTAATGACTAGTCTAATGCTGCTATCAGAGTTAAAGCAGGGCTCCAATGGTCTCATCCATTTATCATACTAAGCTCTTATTTTGACATCTCTAAGAGGCCCAGTAGAGCTTGTTACATCAGTTAAAAACAAAGATAAGTTCAACCTGTCAAACAGTTACAGAGGGCATTACTCTGCAGCTCAGGCAGCCGAGGGTATCTTTACTTCTTTAATATGAGTTGTGGTGAAGTCTGTTTCTGTTTTTGTAGCACTGAAGCGATGAAGTGTCTCTTATCCCGAGGATGATGTAGACACAAGTTAATTTCCTGGTGGTCTGCTGTCCCATTGTGTTATTCCTGTAGTCAGAGGTATTCCATCGTCATTGTCTATCTCCTTGTGGGATCCTCTTTTTAAATCAAAATAGACACTTGTGGCTGGACACAATGGGCAGCATTGTTTCTCCGTGAAAGGAGAGCATGTGCTTTGCTAATGCCGCACTCGCAGCAGCCAACCTCCGGGACAACTTCAACATTCAGCCTTTGATTAAGGAGCACAGTTATGCATGGATGACTTCCTCCAAGGTGCCTGGAGGTTGTGGGAAAAGGCCAGTGACTAAGTGTGGCCTCAATCGGGGGCTGGTCCTGCCTCACTGAATGGACTACACAGGCCTAAATGATACTGGGTTGAGTCCAGCTGAGCAAGAGGGGGCTCATTGTAGATCATGTGACCAGGACTGTCAGGACCTGACAGGACACACGTAGGACTGACCACAGTTCGGTAGTAACAGATTACATGTAATTGGGATTATGTAATCAGATTACAAAAAAATAGTAGGTCTAACTATAATAAGCCCATTGAAAAATATGTAGTTACATGTGTAGTTGCATTATCAAGGATTGATTACATTTTTTAACCCACAGCATACTGTTGCCCATAAAGTTGGAATAAAATAAATTTTTTTAGATTGTTATTTTATTTATTTATTTTTTTAAATTTAGTGTTATTTTATTTTTTTTTTACCTCTTCTCATAAAATTATTGTGACAATGTGATTTATTCTTAAATCTTTCAAGTTTTTATTTTATAGAGACAGCTGAAGAGTGACAGGAATGTGGAGAGAGACAGAGATGTGGAATGACATGTAGCAAAGGGCAGCGGGTCGGATTCGAACCTTTGGCCACCACCAAACCTTTGTACATGGGGCGGGTGCTCCACCAACTGAGTTAACTGACACCCCAATGTGATTTATTCTTGATAGATAAATGTTATCTTCTGAAAACTTTATTGATCTATGTCTTCAAAACATATCACAGTTAAAAAATTAAATGACTATTAACCTGATGTGTATAAATAGGAATAAAAAGAGGAATGTGTCTGAAAACAAAATGATTCCAACTTTATTTAACAGTGTACACAAATGTTTCACTTTGTGGAAAGCAACAGCATTCCTCCGAAAACAACCTTCAGTCCCTGGCAATATTGCCATCACTTTGACTTTCAAAATATGCATCACAAAAACATCTATGTGCAAAAAGTATGGTATGTAGATTGGATTCCTTATCAGGGTTGCAGGTTCCAAAATAAATTAATTGATCATTTTTATTGTTTTTTCAAACAAATAGAAACTTTAGTGTAACATCGTCTGCCTTCTCTGCATTCTCTTTCTGTCTTTTTTTCTTAAGAAAGGCTCTGCTCTTCTTGTTCACACTGTACAATCAGAGACTAGTTTTTCTGACTAGAGGAATTTTGAAAATCACTTAAATACAGTGGATAAAAGTTGCATCTGCAGTGGTGTAAACATAGTTACATTTTCAGTATCACAAACGCTCAGGTAGTTTTAGGTTTTCACATCACCCTTGTGTACGTGTGGCCACGATTGGCTGCCATAGTTGTGATGTCACAGATCATGCCCATGTGTACAAATCTGAAACTGAGATTTAAGTTGAGCACAGAGAAACTTTCCTCTTTGAGCACATGAATGTGGAAACTCAAACTCTGCACATACATCATTCTGCACAGTGAAGTTCAAACATCCAAGTGAAGGAAGAATAAACAAAACACATTATGAGTGGAGGAGGACTTTGAAGAACAGCTTTAATTAACTTTGGAGCAGTGAATGAAATTAAAGACCAAAAGCGAGACTATCACATTAATCTTAACTTGAGTGGGCTTTCTGCAAACATCATTAGAAAGAGCCACGAAAAAACTGTACGCCAGAAACAGACACACAATCTTAACAGTGCAGGGTGCAGGGACAGGAGGCTGATCCAGGGTCAAGACTGTTTGTGCCCAGCCGCCTGATCTCAACACATCTGCGGTGGTGTGAGGGCTCGGACGCAGACGGCCTCCTATTAAACAGTGTGATTAGTGTGGCGCCCGTATGGAAGCCTGAGAGGGTGAGGGGTCGGCTGTCTTCAGAAGGAGATTAATACAAGAGCGCAGGCAGGGAGGAGCACCTGCCATCCGTCTACTCTGGATGGCAAAGCATGAGATCTAACACTATCTGTGTTTGAAGTGCATTCTTCATACAGGGCAACCCCAGAGTGCAGTAAATGACTTATGGATTTAGGGGGTCAAACAAATGAGAGCAGGGGAGTTCAGGTTAAAAGTTTTTGCAGATAAATGCAGTTTGGTGTGTAGTTGATAGTCGTGGCGAACCTTACACCCTTCATGTGATTTTTCCAGATATCTGTAAGATGATCTCTTCTATCCGGGTCATGCCATGCAGCATTTAGGTCCTAACTTAACCTGCTCTTGTCATGGATGTCTCCCACGGGAAATAAAAAAAAAGCTTGTAAGCGGTGCTAATGCTACAGTTTCCCACGGATACTACGAGCACGTAAACAAGGCTGATAATCTCTGAGAAGTCAGCTACGAATCATGTTCCTGACAGTGAGTGCAAAAATTTACAATTCTCTCATTTCAGAAACCCGAGGGTGAACAGGCATGACAATTTATTGTCAATGATCGCATGATTTACTTTTACAGTTTGAAATTTTGTCAGAAAAAAAAAAAGCCAACATGCTAAATCCCTGTTTTTTTTCACGAGCTCCTGACAGTAGAACAAGGCCTCTGCTAATCCATTTAATATGAGAGGATCAGCCCAGTTGGACCCACCACAAGGGATAAAGTGCTGCTCTGTGGGATGGAAGCTGCTCTTGTTTCTTAACTGGAGTTGGGCCAAGGCTGGTGCCAGGAATTAATCCCAGTAACAAAAAGAGCGGATTCACTCAGCTGACCAGGTTGGACAGTCTGGAAGGAAGGTGTGTTTTTTTTATGTGTGAGCCTCTAATGATGCAGGATTTTCTGACAGGTGGTATGTTCAATATATGCCATGTGGCAACCCCTGCTTGGCCCTGATACTCTTTATCCTATAATACTGAGTCCTCCTCCATTTAGCACCAATTCTCTGATTTTAATAGCAATTAACGGATCATGAAAATAAATAGCAGCTTTAAGCTGTTGGAAAACTGACGAGGGATCACAGGAAAATGACAAATTCTGGATTTATAAGGATGAAAGACAAGCTAGACCAGCACTGAGAAAGGCAAAAACTGTTCTTAATTGTGTGTACATTAAAAAAGCATTGTGTGTTCAATCAATTACCAGAGTGTCCTCAACAATTAGCCAGCATTTGCTATATTGTCTTGCTGTTTTCTTCAAATAGCCATAAAGTAATTTAACTGCCCTGCAGTCACATCTGCTTTTCATTGTCATGGCTCCTTAATTTGTCTGGCCGCCCCTGTTGCTGTATATCACCCTGCTCCCTGCGGAGCTCACTCTTGGTAAACAATAAGCCATGACCGAACTTTGCTTCTCCGCGTTACAAAAACATGAACTAAAATCCACACGAGTAATAAAAACAATATAAGTGAAAGGTTGAAATCTTGCAGACTGTGAAATTGAAAGGGGGGGGGAGTAATTAACTTTGATCCTCTGAAAATGATTAATCTTACTGGTTGCTAATTGACCTCTGGTTGCAGAGCAAACATTAAACTCTTAAATAGATACAGATGGAGTATATTCTAGAGATGATTTTCCTTGAATTTCCAATCCATCTGTCATTGTTCGCTGCGGGGTGTCATGGGTTCAGAGGAGAATATTGTGTTAAAACTCAGGGGGCAACAAGCATCTCAGAAATATTCGGGCCTTTCCTGTTGATGAATGTTTGCAGTGGTTTCTTTTCAACCCGCTGGGAGATACCACAAAGCCCAGGGGCCCAGGAAGAGAGGAGGCTGCAGAGGTTTGGATGTTTCTAAACAGATCGAGTAACAGGATGCTCTAAGACGGACCCAAGGGAGTCCCCTCGTATTTTTACCTGTGGTCACATGGGCACGAGCTGTATAAACAAAAGAGAAATGAATGATTTCTGTCATATTTAATTAACAAAATAGTATCTTCAGAGATGAAGTTGCTTTATTGTGGATTTCATAACTCTGCGGCTCACTGACATTTGCTTGGAAATTCCCAGGATGTCATTTCTGTAAATGAGCTGGAGATCTACAGAGAAGCTCTTTTAATCTTACCCACTTGTATTTATCTTTGTGTCTTACACTTCAGAATGCAGCGCAATGATCATTGCTTATTAAGTCCTTCCTATTTAAGTTTTGTCTTGAAATATTTAAAGTTTAGGGGGCATCCGGATTTGAACCGGAGACCTCTTGATCTGCAGTCAAATGCTCTACCACTGAGCTATACCCCCTTATACACATATGTTGCTCAGTTTAAGAAAGGAGAACCAGATCCTTCACAGAAACCACTTTTATCCAAGACCTGGTGACAGTCCTTTTGCACTTAACATCTTTATTTCAGCCTGTTGGTGCATGTTCTACACGGTTCAGGTCATTTTCATTGTGGCTGTTAGTACTACTAAACCCCTCAAAAGCATGTAACCACTCAAATCTCCTTGTAGAAAAAAAAAGAAGAAATTACACGATGTGTGTAACACCAACATAACACTCCCTGAATGAAACCACAGCAGTTTCCCACCAGAGCCTCTCTCTCTGCAGCTCCGCTCAGCCTGCTGTCCCGTGAGAGTCTGACACATCAGACTGCCCTGTCATTTTCACAGTATCAGATCCCACAGCCCTATTCTTCCACCATAATACACACACAAAGATCATGTCTCCGCACCTCTTCATGTTCCACAACATAAAGCCAGTCCACAGTAACACTGTTGAGAAAAGAGACAACAAATAGGAAACCATGCCAAACTAACCCCATCATTCACAATTTGGGCCGCCCTGTTGAATGTGTTTATGTTTGGAGCCACATTTGTGAGACTGTAAAGACCAGACTAGACTAGAGTCCTCCTAATTGAATGTGTCGATCATTGGATGTTCCCAGAACAACAAGAGTGAGCACAAAAGGGAGAGTGCTGGGAAGCATTAGGCTGACAGAGTGGAAGTAGGGCAGGAGCATGGGGTGATGAGTAGGTCTGAAGAGTTATGCAAATAGCTTGGTTATGAAGGAGAGAGTGAAAAGAGAACAATTATGACGGGGAGGGGGGTTACTTTTACTCTAAAATAGGACATCAACCACAAGCCGTGAGTTTCCTGTTTTCATTGGATCTGCAGAGTCGTCTCTTTTGCCTCTGCAGCAAAGATCTCCCTCTGCCCCAGAGCCCTCGGCTTGTTTATTTAGCCAAGAAATGTAGAGTAAACTTCATTGCTACCGATACATCCCTTAACAAATGAGCCAACTAACTCTGACACGGTGATTATACATGTACAACAAACTCTTCACATATAATGTCTTGTGAAAACAAATCAGATTATGCACACCACCTCTGCAATGGCTCACACATTTGATGTATTTAAATGAGAAAAGGGGCCTGATGATGAGAGGACACAGCAAACTATTAAAAGAACCTCAATTGTCTTTTCTTTGTCTGCTGGACCTCCCATTGTATGTCACAGCAAGGTAGCTACAGGCCACAAACAAAAAGAGACTTTGTATTGGTTGGGAAAATTTAACCCAACAAAAGAGGCCTTTTCAAGAGAGGCTTTTTTTTTTTTTTACAACATACAACTACCAACCTCTTAAAACTTACATTCTGATGTGCAAATAACTTAAAGTTGTCAACAGCTTTGAGAGGTCCCTTGAGTTTATTAAGCTTTTAGTGGAAATATAAACCTGAAGGGTCTCCAGTGAATATCTTGTTTCCAGCAACAATATGTGGGTTTGTACATTGTAGAGAAGTCCATGCTGCTGCTCTTGGTATGGGGCAAAAAAATATCCAACAAGGCTGATATCTCTGAGTGACTCACATGTGATAAAAGATGGTTTACAGGTCTTATTATTGAATAGAAGAAATCGTGTCGACATGTCTGGGCATGTAGCCTGACACCATTAAGCACTCCTGGTTGACCATTTACAAAATCAACCCTGTGTTTGTTCTCAGTCAACACATAAAGAAACTATTCTTCCTGTGTTTGTTCTCAGTCAACACATAAAGAAACTATTCTTCAGTTTATCTGGAAAAATTAATTGAACCAATTTGAGGATAAGTCGTTTTCATTGGACTTAATGTAGTTTTTTCTCATCAGATTTATACTTCATTAAGTGAGTCAAATTTAACTACACATTTTGGGTACTTTACCTGAGTTATTTCATTTCATTGCGACTTTGGACTTAACTTCATTTCAGAATCAAATCCTGTACTTCACTACCCGACCACAGGGTATAAATACTTGCTCCACCACACATACCATAACATTTTGCTAACATTGATACTACTATGCTTGTGCAACCTTTTGCATTATCAATATTTATTTCATGCATTGTGGGGGTGCTTTTTCCTTTATCTCAGCTAAGGATCTCGTCTTATGTCCTATTTTACAAGTTCATTGTGTTTACCTGAAGAAGGTTCATTCAGACGTATGGGAACTCACTGCAGATCAATACAAATGGGTCATATTTATTTGTCTCCCAAGCAGCTGAAGCTTTCTCGGCCATGGTCCTTGGAGAGTTTCCTCTAATGTTGCATGTGGAGGGAAACTGAACCCGAGTTCTGAGGAGGACACCCGGTCCCCTGGCTCTCACTTCTGGTGTGACCTGTAATCCCATCAGAGCTAGTGTGTCCATACTGAGAAAATATACACAAGGGAAGAGTGATCCCACCACCCAGCTCTCATCCACTGATCCCCACAGGGTAGTCTGTGCAGTCTTACACTCTATTAAAACTCTTGTTCACACTTAGACACTTCATTCAGTCGTAACGTTCATTGTGGTTAAGGTTCTATATTATAAAAAGAAACAATCATGGATTGATCCTAACATGTGTTAAAGATAAGCAGCAAGAGTCCATCATATTTGTTTTCTTCAAACTACAAAAAGAAATGTATGCTGGGACGTCTGCTAACATGCTTATCTTGCCTATTTGGAAACTTAACCTGTTACGTTGAGTGAACTCTCAGTAGATCATTTGGTCAACTCAATATTTTAAGCTGAAATTACATCAAGTTCATGACAAAAGATGAATTGATTCCACTACAGTTATTGTGTTTAGTGTCCAGGAGATCTAAGACTCGGCTAGTTGACGTCACAACATCTTATATAGGAAAGACTGGAATTCATTGGACACATATTTGAATCAGTAACTAATAAACAAAAGCTTCAAAAGGGCAGAAACATCCCGAGGAATGTTAAACACACTGAAATATGAAATAAAAACGAAAGATGTGGCTTTGAGCTAATGTCTTCCATGTTGTGTTGGATCTATATGCACCATGCAGAGTATCAAGTTATAGCTGACATCTTACAGAGTAGAATGCGCACATGTGTTTTCACTTTTTGTGGTGTGCATCAGAGAATAAAAAGAGGTAGTTAGTGCTGAAATGATGTTTTCTGGACAGTTGTGGGATGACACTTTGGTAACAGTACATGCTGGGATTCTTTACCTGTCGTACGTCCATCAAATGTAATCAACTTTGTAAGGAGATGATCTATAAATAGCAGCTCTGTCAGATCCCCCAGCATGTTGATACCATCAGGGGGGAAATCAAGCACATTGTGGTGTTTATTTGTGGGTTTGTGGGCACTGTGGTGAGGAAGTGGGCCCGTCTAAAGAAACTGAATTTAATCTCTTTGGTATTTGGCAGTAATGTTAGGGGGGGTTAGCTCAAAGATGAGGTGGAGTTGTGTTCAAACAAGACAAGTAGGCTTTTTTTTCTCTTGCTGTCAGTGGAGCAAGCAAAAAGGCTGAAATAAACTGTGAACCGAGGGGGAGGTTGGAGCTAATACAACTGGAGAACTTTACTCTTTCACTTGCCATTTTAACAACTGACATTGTTTTCACAAGTCCAAAGGACCAAAAAGAGTTTCCGAGGTGGGACGATTGCCCTGCAAGCCCAGCAGAAAGAGACGGATGATCGAAGAAGAATGAAGGCCACAGAGACAACCCCCTCTGCCTGGTTTCTTATACTTGCTTTTAGGCTCTTTTCAATGCACACTTTTAAAAAGGTGAACAAAAGGCCTTGTCAGGACCAACAAAGCAGATAGATAACTTATGTTGTGTGTGTCCCAGAATTAAAAAGAATGAAACACCTGCACTAGAAAATAAGTTTTTCTCTTGCAAAAGATTTGGAAAAAAAAACAACTCTCCTACTAGTGCAACAGCAAAGACAGAGAAGTTAACCCAGGAGAGCAGGAAGTGTTGAAAATCTGTTGCAGACATGAACGGTGTGACTCATACACCTTAAAGCGCAACATTGACTTTTGGGGAGGTTATCCTAACGGTGATCTTTCCCAATAACTGGATTGAGACCAAAACCATCTGTGTCTTTAGCTGTCTTCGTAAAAAACGTAAAGATACTCTTAATGCTATCGACAAACGCTTAAAGATATTGAAAGATCAATCAAGGTTTTTGGCACCAACGTTGAGGATGTACTTTTACATTTGTTCAAGCAGACATTTGTTTGATACTAAACTGTCTAAATCTGGAGGTTGCTGAGAGTCTGGGGGAGTTATTAAAGCTCCACCAGCTGCATGTTGGTCTAAATGGGACTCATGTCTTTTGGTCGGCGTCCCGACACCAGACGGCACTCAGTTGCGAGAGCCAGAATTTGAATAACAAGTGTTGAGGAATGACCAACTGTTTAGAGTCCTCACAAGGTCAGCGAAGTACAATAGAGGCTGTTTCTCTGGTGAACACCCAACTCACAATCAGACAGCTTCACAAGACTGACTGCAAATTCAGATGTGGAGGGTAAACACACAGGCACACTGATACAGGTGCAGGAACACACCTTTCCTTATATCCAGCTGCCCTTTTGTTGTCTTTGGGTCAATCTTTTACTTATATTATCTGTTAAAGTCAAACTGAATTATGCAAGTGACACACACACACACACACACACACACACACACACACACACACTAAGAGCTGTAACCATGCCCCTGTGCTGCGTCACCGTCTGGCATGCTGCATTCAAGGACCTCCCCTGAGGCGTGGCCAGCATGGAAGCTTATATATTCCCCCTCGTCACTATTCACTTATATGTGATTCAGCTATGCACCCTGACGGACGTGTCATTTATCCTTTTGTGCTTTAGTTAAAAAAAGAAAAAAGAAGAAAAAAACATATGGACTTTGCATTGAGGATTCACGCCGTTTTATAGTCTTTTAGTATTTTTTTTGTTTTAGGTTTAATCATGTTGAAGAATAATGCAAAGAAGACAGCTATCACTGTAGTCAGCACAGCATGTCTCTGCCTGTTGCTGCTCCTGGTTGCTGTGCAGCATCACCGCGTTCAGGTGGATGAGGAGACGAACGGAGAGGAAGCCGGGACGCGCTCTCTCCTCCAAGAGGTACAGGAGGAGCAGGAGGACGCGCAACTCGGCAGCGCGCCGGTCAAGAGCGGATTCTCAGCGTACTTCACCAAACTGACCCGGGGACGGAGGGAAGTGGAGAAACCCGCACGCTCCTCTGCGCCCGCAGCCGACCCGCCTCCAGCTGAGGACATCAGCGCCGATGACATCTTCATCGCTGTGAAGACCACGAAGAAGTTCCATCAGTCCAGGTTGAATCTGCTTCTGGACACCTGGATCTCAAGAAACATGCAGCAGGTAAAGGAAAAGTGCAAAATGAATTTTTCATGACATTCATGTTTAAAAAAAAAAACCCCAACCATTTCATCAACTTTTACGCAAATAATGTCAAGAACTGTAAAATTCACATTTTAGGATGAGATCCTGGTTGTTTGTGGGTTGATATCATTGTTGCTTGCTGTGCTGCAGAGCTGAACAATAATCCAGTGTAAGCATGCAGGTGATGCCTGTTTGATGGCAGTTTACAGTGCTGTATTGTTCCCCTTGTCACCAGATGACACAGTGAAATAGCAGCAGAAACCCCTGTTAACCATGCTGAATTTCTTCGGCTCTGTCACTTTTTATTCTCCTCTGAGTGATGTTCCTGAGAACGGGAGGGGAGCAGGTTCAGGACTCCCTCTTCTCAGCCCCCCTCTCTCCCCACTTTCTATTATCCCTCCTCTTTTTGGGTGTCCCAGTGAATGCCCCCGGTGCAATGGATGCTTCACAGCACCGACTCCAGTGCTGTCCCCTTTCCAGGACTAACAAAGCGTCTTTCTGAAGGGGAAAGAAAAGCTTTCCCAGCCCCTTGTCTCCCCTCTCTCCATGGGAACGTGGGAGCTGAGTCTGGGTCAAGCTTACTAGAGGGATGGGAAAACGGGGGCTTCGTTAAAGGGGATGCTTGGGACAAAGGGGTGCATCTATAGGCAAGTTTGTGCTGGGAAGCAGCACGCTGAGTATGTGGCCTTGAGAAGCAGGCTCCTTTAGAGGGTGCACAAAGAAATGCATGGCTCTAAGTGTGGAGAAAGCTAGTCAAAGTGATTTTATCCTGCACCTAGAAGTGTCTTTTTAATTTGTCACACACAGGGTTTTCCTTCAAACCTTGTCTCTCTCTTTTATCTCAAGCCCAAGTAAAGTTTGGGGAGAGGTTTCTTCTCTTGATGTCAGGAAAATAAGTACAGGCTGTCAGTCGCTGATCAGATGAAATTACCTGCACGCCTCACATTAATGCACAAACCCGGCTTCATAACATCTGCCTATAACGTGGGTTGATTGTGCTAATTGCTTGTAATCACTGTACAGCACGATGTTAGTTAACCCATCTGACAGAATTAACAGCAGGGCTTATAGGCCGGCAGCTGGTGGGTGGCTGCGCGGACAAAAAGGACAGGCTGAGCCCACAATGCAAGAGGGAGTTCCTGGAGGAAGGGTGACAGGTGGTCAGGAGAGACAGAACAAAGGACGGCCTGAATGCCAGCCATATGATGCTCAGAGTTCCCACCATGTACATATGGCGCATCCTCCATGTTCAGGTTTGATTCTCACGCTCAGCTGATGAACATCTGTGGAGTTTGTAGCAGTTTAGACACAAGGGACAAAAGCATTATTTCTGCATTGGCTGCATTTATTTCTCCTACTTTTATTTTCTCCTCACTCTTTACTTATATGCAGATGGAGCTGCTATCTGTTGCTGTTTACATGAGCAGATTATCTCTGCGATAGCTGTGTTGACACAATAGTGCCTGTGGCCTTCTTAATCTTTGTACCCATTGGAAACCAGCCAGAAAGGTTACCCTTTGTGACCTATTCTTTCAGTCATTATATCACTTTTTTCATGTATAGTGCCTCTTCCTGTTCCACCCTCTAACAATATAACTTCATATGAGAGCAGCGTAAAACAAAAGGACAAAATGTATCATAATACTTCCCGTTCCAAAGTGTTGATCAGCAGCAAACTCATTTGTAAAACCGGTGCGTAGTAGCTGCTTTCATCAGAGCATAAATTCATTTTGCAGCTGGCACTTACGTCTTCATAGTGTGCCATGCATTCCTTACTCTTAAGAGTATGATAATTAGCCAGCGCTCCAACAATGAGCGCTTTTAGCATTTAGAAAAAGCACTTGGTGCTGTGGTTGAGATAAACAGAAGGCTTCACTGTGGAGTGGCAAAGTACAAGTGGTCAGAAAAGTGGGTGATGGTCATTCAAGAGGACAGCCTGGTGTTAACAATCTGTGTCTGTCTATTATTTATCTCTTTGGTGCAAAATCATTTGTCCTGATAATCAAGTGCTGAAAATGCTTTGAATTTCTGAAGGGGAAAGGAGCCAGGGTGGAAGTGGTTGATGCAGGGAGGGGAGCCTGATGCCCTTCCTTCCCGTAGAGTTGGAGACAGCCAGCCAGGCACCACGTTCAGCTCAGACGGGGCCGTGCCAGGCCTTCCTGTGGTCAGGAGTTCAGCCCCTCCACCCCTCCTTTGCTCCCATCTCCCTCCTTTCCTCACCCCTGTGTCCCCTCGCCTCTTATCTCTGCTTCACACACAGCCAACTTTTCTTTTTCTTTTTTTTTTTAGCATGAATTAGTATTCCATGAAAGTAACTGTTCTTTTTAGTTTCACTTAAGAAACAAAGACAGAAAAAAAAAAAACCTCTTCCCCGGGAGTTTTCTCTTTAGTTAACTCCTGCAGCTGTATGCAAATGCTGGCAAACATATTTAGAATTTACCCAGTGGAGACTTTACCCAGCATGAAAACTCACAGCATTGTTCTATTCAAGAGAGGCTCTGGCTGTATATGTGGCCCGGAGGCGGGGGTGGCGGGGGGTGAAGCGGGGGGTGAATGACCACACACGGTTTTCGATTTACTAATCAGCAGTGAGATTCCTCCCTCCTCTCCCTCCGTCCTCCCTCCCTCTCTTTCTGTCAGTGCCCTGGCAGCTCTGGCAGCTGCCTCAGTGATTAGGCTGTCTATTCAACGGGCTTTAAAGCAAACAGCACCAGCCTCTGATCCCTTCACCAGCGAAAACCACCACCCTTTCCTTAAACAAATACAGGCCCGCGGCCTTAGCCATGGAGTAACATCTGCCCAGAGTTTGTTCCACAAACAGTTCAGGCAGAAAAGAAAGAAAAGAAGTAGAAAGATGTGTCTTTTCATTCAAGCGCAGATCAGAAATTCTCAGTCGTTCAGCAGCAGCAGCAGGGTGGCGAACTTGCAGGATTATAATTGTGCTTTGTCAGTGAGGGTTAAGGCATCACGACCTGGCATGTAGAGACACGTGGCGTAGATAAGGTAGTGTGGCGCTCGGCAGGTGCTGCCTCACCTGAGGTGAAGAGTAAACAGACCACTGGCAGTTACAAAGCCCCGGGCCGGCTGCCTTTTCATCCTCACTATTCAGCAGCTTGCACCTGCTCGGTGTGAGCCATCATAAAGAGGAGTCTAATCTTCCCCTGCTCCTTTTTAAAAGTGCGTTCCTGTTAGGCACCCCTTTGTTCTTAACTCCTTTTATGAGTAGCTGCTACATTCAACAAGCGCCTGCAGTCTCGTGGTTTGATTCCTGAGTCTGTCTGTCATACAGCAGCGAGCACACAGAGGATTGTGTTTGTGGTTTTGTCAGATCTGTGTGCTGCTACTTTAGCTGTATTCAACATGTTGAAGCCCGGCAGCAGGTCCAGCAGAGTGAGGGGGCTCAGCCCGGGGGATGGGGATGCATGAATGGGGTGTGCGTGGGGGCGGACAGTCTGCCTCCTGCTTTGTTCTATGTCTGGGATGCTTCGGGGCGGCAGCATTGTTGCCATGGAGAGAGTGAAGCGTGGGACAAAAGGCCTTTATTAGAGCCAGGGGTTGTTTAACTCAATGTGTTTTCCACTGCATAAAAGACATGTCGATTGATGCTAATCACACCGGGCTGGATGCGAGGAAGGAGGACTTTGGACACACTCTTGATCATGTGACCGCCCCACATGATCATCCAAAGTTATTTCGATTTTATGGATTTAAAGACCACTCATCTGTGATGTCTTTTATTTGTTTTCCAGACCTACATCTTTACGGACGGAGAAGATGAGGAGCTAAAAAAGAAAATTGGTAAGTTTTATGAGGGGCTTTTCATGTTGGGAACAGAGAGGCACATTGTTTTATTAGTAACTCTGAATTCATGAGAAACCAAATCATATGTTAAAAAGAAGCTGTGAGCTTTTTTGCCTCCGTGACGGGTGATGGTAAATTACATAGTCACCATTGATTCTGCAATCTTTAATTAAATATGCTTCTATTTCTTTCACTGTTGCCACAGGGAACCATGCAATCAACACAAACTGCTCTGCAGCTCATAGCCGACAAGCTCTGTCTTGCAAAATGGCAGTGGAATATGACAAGTTTATAGAGTCTGGGAAAAAGTAAGTATGACTTGATATTTATTTTCATGTTTTTTTTATTTTTATTAGTCTGTTTATCTCAGGATCTGATCAATCTTCTTCTGCTTAGGTGGTTCTGTCATGTGGATGATGATAACTACGTGAATGTTCGGACTCTGGTGAAGTTCCTATCCCAGTACCCCCACACCCAGGACATGTACCTCGGTAAACCCAGTCTGGACCGGCCCATAGAGGCCACAGAGAGACTGGGGGACAATAAGATGGTAAATACAAGATTCTTATGTTTGGTTTATAATATATTGGAATCATACAGATTTTATATGTCAGATAATGCTGCATATTGACAAATATTTTCTGTGTTCTTATAGAAACCAGTCAACTTCTGGTTTGCCACTGGAGGAGCAGGTTTCTGTGTGAGCCGGGGTCTGGCACTGAAGATGAGCCCATGGGCCAGGTGAGATACAAATACACTTACACACATCCCAGTCTTAAAGATGAAAATAACAACAACAACAAAAAAAAAAGTCACATTTTGGGAAATAAACTTGTATTGTCTTTCAAAATAAAAGTACGTTCAGTATTAGGAATTCGCTCATCTTAGCACAAAGACAATGAGGGCGAGGTAGCTCAGGTTATGTGTTTATATAAGCACCTCTGACAAGGTCTCTGTCTATTTTGTTGCCTTTCCAGTGGTGGTCACTTCATGAATACGGCGGAGAAGATTCGCCTGCCTGACGATTGCACCATCGGCTACATCATCGAGTCGGTTCTGGGGGTTCCTCTGACCCGCAGCAACCTGTTTCACTCCCACCTGGAGAACCTGCAACTAGTATCAAGATCTGAAATACACAAACAGGTACGTGGTCAATATGAAGTCATGAATCAACGTTAGAGTGGTGTTCTTTCTATGTTGCTCATGTTTTTTTTGCTATATTTCATCTTTCAGATCACCCTCAGTTATGGGATGTTTGAAAACAAGAGCAACATCATCAATTTGAAAGGGGCTTTTCCCGTGGAGGAGGATCCATCAAGGTGAGAGAGACTGTTCTGCATTCAATGACGTGACACAGATTCATCTCAGTTTGAAGACTTTTCAGCAAATCTAACTCTGACCTTATCTTCTGTCTTCCAGGTTCAAGTCTGTGCACTGTCTCCTGTATCCAGACACCCCATGGTGTCCACCTCAGGTTGCCTTTTAGGGTGACCGCTCCTTTCTCATCCTCGTCCCCATCGTGCCTCGGTATCTGAAAGGCTCGTGGGGACCAGTGTTTGGTATTAGACCGTGCGGCTGCTGTATTCTTGCTGCAGTTGTGTGCGGTCTTTAATGGTTTTACTGGGCTGCTGTGCGGCCCGCCTCTGGACTATTCTTTCCTGTCTGGAGCCAGGACCTCGTCCCACAATGTTCGGGTGGAGGACACCAGCTCTCGGGCAGGAAGTAGCTTTCAGCATTAAGCTTTGCAGGCAATCAGTTGAGCTTTGTGATGTATATGTTGCTTGTAAATGTATCTGCAATTCTCATAGAATGTATTGTCATATATTCAAGCCTTTTTGCCAGCCTCACATTAACATTTACTTTTTTTTAGGCTTTTATCATATAATTGGCTTTTTCAGGCATTTTTGTTTAGATCTTTTAACTCTGATGGCTCCGGACAAACACTCTAATATGAAGATATTGTTGTGCTTTTAAGTTAACAGTGTTATTTCTCCCACAACTTGAGCTGGCAGTAGGCGGATTTCCAAATTTTTTAGGTGACCTAATCTGAAGTATATCAGGACAAAGCACTTTTTGATAGATTTTTTTTTTGGTGAACTGATCTAATTTACGTCCTTTAATGACATGCTTCAGATTTGTGTCCAAACCAACGAAAAAAAAAAAGAAAGAAAGAAATTAACCCCTCAAAATCTCAACATCTATTCATTCTTATGTATTTAATAACACTCCTTGCATTTGTTACAATCAGGGAAAAACAATGAGTGGAAGAGATTTTGATTTGTGGGGTTACAATCAGCTTTTAAGTTGCTTTGAAAAGTTTTTTTTTTTTTGTGTCATTTAAATATTGCACAGCTGAGTTTCAAAAGAACTGATATTTGCTCCTGGAAAGACGCTCACCTCATGAGGTTCAACGGTGGAGAATAAGTGACTTTTAGCTTGGACGAAAAGCCATTTTTTAAAGAGATCAATTTGAATCTATGGCGTATAAATAATTTGAGCCGCAGTCTATAATAGTTTGCACAAAAGACTGATGTGCCTGTGATGTGAGATCTTAACAGGAGCAACATCAGTGTTTCCACATGGAGGTGTTTTTCCCTCTGTGTATCTCTCACCCATATTGGGTTACATTGTACATCTTGATTACAGTATTGTGTACTGTGCCTATGTTTAAATTCGTAGTGATTGTATAATGTTTAGAATGTAATTTCCCCTTTGTGGTTTACATACGCTTTTAATGACCTGGACATGATTTTTGTACTGCTTTGAACTGTGTTAAATGACTGTGGTGTTTATTCTCCAGTATCTGGAGGGTTTTGAACAGTTCATTCCCAATACTGTCTTCTCAGGGATTATGAGCTGATTCTGGTATTAACTACCATGGGGACCCACGGTGGGACCTAAAACTTTGAATAAAAGTGCATAACCACTGAGAAACTTTACATATTTGGTCCTGTTTTTATTTAACTGAAGTTCAAGTTTATACATTTAATATTCAAAATATATGTGGGAATTATTGCACTTTTACAAGTGTTTGAAGCTCCAAAAAAGTAAAATTATTAATATTATCACAAAATACAAACAAACAACCTTATAAGTTGAGAGATAACTTCTAAGTTCCTACCTCATATTTATAACTTATCAATAGGTTAGAAACCACTGGGCTAAAATATCTAACTGTATCTAAACCAGTTAAAACATTTAGGGAAATTATTTTATTAATATGATTATACTTTCTATTTGCTAAACGTGAGCCAGGATGGCTAACTTGGAAACCAGGGCAAAAGAAAATCCACCTACCAGCTCTCTAATTAACATGTTCCATACAGTTTTTTTAATCCGTCCAAAAAACTGTGAAAATGACTGTTTGTAGTACTACAGGGTATTATGTAACTAATCCACCATGTTTTTGTCTGGGAACAGTAACTTCGTGGAGTGTTTGCTGGTGGCCTCGCAACTGCTCTGAACTGAGGCACAGTAAAACGTTGAATTGTTGTTTTAAAATTCAGTTTTGGTCCAAGTTAAACAAACGAGACACAAAGTGTTCGTTAATGAGCTTTAGAAGAAAGATTTTGTTACACCCAAACAGAGCCAGACTAGCTTTTCACAGGCAGATATGAGATCCTATAACTGACCTCAGGCCAGAAAGCAAATATGCCTATTTTGCTTTAGGCAAAAGTAGCTAATGATGCAGCAAAAAGTCAGCACTAGAATGCATTATAATATTTATGCTACTTTATATGTCTGCTTTGAAGGGAATATTGTACTATTTACTCTACTATTTATCTGGCAGTGTAATATAGAAGATGTGTATAAAACACAGCCAGCTAGAACAGTAAAATGCTGCTCACATGTTAAAATGAATCAATCCCATTATATAACAATAATGCAGCCATGTCAGAAATGCTTTTGTAGTTTTACTTGTAAAGGACTATTTTTACATTGCAGTGTCATAATACTTCCGCCACTGATTGTGATGAATGGTCCCATTCAGAGCACTCCCAAAAATTCATTTTAGGGATGAACAAAAAAGCAACCTAACTCTTATTTTACACTATAAAAAGACAGAATACAATTAAAAAACAAAACAAAATTGTTGATATAAGCCTGCATGCATGCTGGCTGGCTGAACTTTGGCAGACACGGAGCTGAAGATTCATCACCAAAGCTTTGCATGGGAGACAAATTACTTGAAGCAAACATCCCCACCACAAACCAAAATCACAGCTTTGCCTTCCAGAAATGTATAGTGGGAAAAACGGCAGTCTTTCATGTGTCTAAATCTCACACTCAAACAGCCATCACTCATCTGCGCCCTCTTTCCTCTCTCACTTGACTCATAAAATGCTTCCAATAAATCTCTGCAAAAGTTTCAAATCAAGCATTTTACAAAACCCGAACAATCACAGCGGTCTGATTGGTAGCTTTATTCAGTGGAAAATGGCTGATCAGCTTCAGTCAGCTTGCTAACAAGAGGAAGAGAGAGAGAGATTTCTCCTCTGGCACTGCACCCATGGGAAAAGAGAGCATGTGGCTTAAGTATAAAACTCTTGTATTATTAAATTGGCAAGCTGTGAATGTGCAAACAGTAATCGGATCAGCGGCGGTTTGATCTTCACCTGCAAAAGAGGAAGGTTTTGACATAAATAAATGTAATCTGACTACTCTTTTTAAGCTCTCAAAACTGTCACTTCTTCTATATATAATGTTCATAGTCATAACTAGAGAAGTATGTGCATTATCGCAGTCAATAAAATCATTAAAAGGTGACTATGTTTCATCTGCAGTAAGAGGAATTAACGAAGGCGTACGAGATTTAAACAAACCTAAAAGCATTTCCTCGAGCTCACGTGTAAATCCCTTCACATCGGTGATTCTTCAAACACACCATTCTGTCACATCTGTGAGCGACTTTGAATGAACGGCAGTTGTTACATGTGATTACTGTCCTTTGCTGGGTTTCCACTGTTTGTCTTTCCTCTGTGTTTGCTATTGCAATTATATCTGTTCCCATACCAGCAGCTGCAGAACGATAAATACAGTCAGGCTGAGCTTTTAAGAGTACGCTATTAGCATTTCAATTTACACCCCGAGCTGAGGCCAAGATTTCTGCCTCACACAGGGAGACAGTTTGCACAGAGGACAGAGCTTTGACATGAGAGGAACCGCTTGAGACACTGAATGTGGCTTTGCAGCATTAGAACAACAGGTAGAAGTGTGAATCAGTGTTTTCTATTGTTACTTAAATAAAAGCACACAAGTATAAGTTTGTTTAGTATGTACAAACTGGACTATTTCTTGATCATTCACTGTCGCTGGGCAACCAGCAGAGAGTCCAACAAATGTTCTGGCACATTACGTGCCATAAAAACAGCAAATTGTGCTCGTAGGCAGATTGGATGTGTTGGACAGATCCAGGCTAGATCTGCAACAGCAGTTCTTCCACTGTTACCTGCAGGATTTCAACATCATCAGCAGATGTCTTTAAATAAGAAGTCAGTATCATGACTGACAGTTTAAATCCGATGTAACGTCGCCAAAGGTCTATAGTTCAACTCTTGACAGTGGAGTGATATCAGTAATGGTGTTTTGCATATGTATGCTGTGGCAGCAGGTGAGAGATTACAAGAACACAAACAGCCAACTGCAGACGCCAACCGCACGTCGACCACCTAACTGTTGAAATATGACTGGAGGCTGTTGCTGGTTATCTTCCAGTCATCATGGATTCAGTACCCAAAATGTCTCTCGTGTTCTGTTTACAAAACACAAAAGTCGTGCATGACTTGTGTCTGTCTCAGTTCAAGTCATACTTTAGGAGAAATGCAGCCTCTCTGCCCGCCAACATTTTTTTCACCCCACGGGAGAAACCAGATAAAAAAACAAAAAAACATGGAGTGTCTTGTCTATCGCCCACATAATGACTAACTTTTGATTCTGAATCCCTCAGTAGGATATTTTGTATATCACACTGTCATTACAGCTAAATGTGTTTGCCTCCAGAGTGAGAAAGTGATAGATAGTTGACTTATTTATATCATGCCTCTGAATGAAGAATCGGTTCTACAAAGCGACTACATGGAGATATGAAACAACCACAGAGAAACCAAAAACAAGATGTAAAGTCACTTAAAAAATGCAAAATGTGTAATATATGTGTATTAAAGCTTCACAAGTCCTAACAATGACATTATTTTAGCCCTGTCTGAAGGTGGAATGACAGGAAACACCTCTGCTCGTAAGTCTCTTAACAGTTTGTACCCTGCTGATTAAAACACAAACATGTTGGTGCGCTTTCTTGCACCTACCATCAGTGCTCTAAGTGGAACATGTGAAATTTCACAACTCTGTAAAGTCGCCCTCTTTGTGTTTGTTTGACTTTAAAAACACGACGCCGCCTCTCGCTGCTGGTAAAATGAAAAACCCAGAGTGTGAGGTGAGGAGTTGTTGGAGTAGGTCTTGGTGAAACATGGATGGCTGCCACAGAGGGACATTCCTCAGGCTGCAGAGGATTACAGAGAAGCTGGCCACTCACACATTGTCTTCATGACTTGCCATTGCTATATCAGTCAGTCTCCAATTAACAGTCTGCATTGTGTGCAGGATTAGGAGCGGCGGGACAAGTCCCACTGGCCCACAGAGTGATCTCACAGCAACTGGCACAGGCTTTAATCCTCCTCAACATGTGCTCCAAAGGCAGACGAAGTGGCTGTTTACTATAATCCAGGTATCACATATCCCGGCTAGAGAAGGACTTGAACTTCGTAGTAAGCAGCACTTGAGTGGGCGACTTGAGGAATTTGGAGGAGGTCCAGCCTGCCTGGCTAAAGCTGACCGGGAAGTTGGAAGATGTATTGCAAGAAATGAAATGAAAAGTGTTTCTGCACAAAGATGTTTGAATTCAACACTGAAGCGTTCTTTAACACTTTTAACGGCGTGTCAGAACTCATTTCTTTAAATGTCTTAGTTTGATCAGAATTTTAAAATCAATCTAATATCTACATTTTTAAGACTACCTATGTCATTTTATCATGTCATCCTATGATGCATGAGATGAATCTACTTTATAAATACATAAAGTTTTTTCTGACACACTGTCATGTAGTTATAAGCAGATGTAAGGGTATTTTAGAGCCGTTTCTATAAATGCACAGCATTTTGAGCAGTTATAACTTGACACGAGGACATAAATATGTTCATAATTATATCAGCAAACACTCAATAGACCGTGCATCTGCTTACAACTACATCACAGTGTGTTATAAACCATTTATTAAATGTTATGTGCCTGTTTGAATGCTAAATAAGGGCTACAATGAAGTGTTTAATAGAAAGTTCTTGTCCTGTAATATTCTCCATCCTCGTGCTGGTTTGTTTGTAGGAAAAGGTCAGCGTGTTAGAGCAACGGACTGCAGCCTGTGTTTCAGTTTATGCTGCAACATAGAATGTATTACATGGAGGTGATTTGCATCGAAGCAAAATGACTGAGTCATGATGATTGGCAGAAATGCAAATCAGGATGCAAATGATGCTGCGTGACCTCAGACAAGAACAACTCAACTGTCGTGATAACAATACACGATATGAGTGTGTAACCATGTGGTAAAGGGTCCAATCACTGCAACACACTATAGGTGGATAAACGGTGTACGGGAAGCTTGGAGAGGAGCAGACAGATAGAAGTTTTACATTGCTCAGCACTTTGGATCAAGGTGCTTAACAAAGGAACGTGAAGTTGGTGGAGTAGAAAGGTGAGGACAGGGATAACTGGACAGCTCCATAAATCCTTCACTGGGTACATGCTCCTTCTCACTGGTCCGGGTGATGTGTACAAAGGAGGAGGTGAGGTGTGAATAACGTGAGCAATGACTCCCAGGACACAGCTGCCTCCCTCTGAGTCCCCCGAGGCCACAAAAGAGACAAACCAGGCACCCTGTCTCCTTGACTCCCCTCTCCCTCGTAAGCACGGCAGCAACAAAGCAGCAGGATTCCCTCCAGAAACGGGACACAAAGGTGCTCGCGTCCTGTGTTTGCGTTGAATGTTAACTAAATAAAGGCAGATGAATGTCCAACGGTGAGTCACTGCGGTTTGCTTCTATACTGAAATGAATGAAGTCCACTTGTAGTGACAAGTAGGAAATACATTTATACATTCAAGGCAATGTTTTAGACTGTATGTTCTGATGCATCTCGTATGCAAGCACAAAGAGAACCTACCAGGTCTCAGTAAATAGTGCCCTGATGCCGCCTGACCTGAGTTTTTAAAAACAGAAATCTTGCCTTGTGCAGCTTTAACTCGCTCGTGTGTCTCCTGGTCATCATGCAGCTGCCTGGCATTGAGGAAAAAAGCAGACCAGTGGTCCAACCAGCTGGCACAGAGCCCAGCCAGACTCAGGAAGTGTCTGTGGGGGTGCAGGCTTCCCCCTCCCAGCCTGCACCTCCCCTCCCTCTCCATTCAGCTCCTCACCTCAAAGCATTAGTAATGCATTCCTCCAGTCCGGCAACAAGCAGGGTAATTCAATTTCCTCGACAGTGAGACCGTGTGAAATTTCATTTGCATCTCCGGGTCTCTGTGTAAGACGGGTTGTAAAAACCTCTCTGCCTCCATCTCGCTTTGTTTACTGCTTTGTTTAGTTTGGCCCCCTCAATAAACAGCAGGGACCCCGTGTGATGATGTAATCTCTAGATTCATCTTTGAGACAGCAAATACCTTGAAAGATTAAAGAAAAATGTTATATTCACTGCCAGAAGACTGGAGAGTTTTTTATATTTTAGTAGTCTGTTTGTAGTTTTTACTTAAAAGACACATTTTAAATGAATACTGAAAGTTCAGTAAACGTTTAAAGATGAAATAATAAAAAAATAATGCGTGCAAATGTGTCGAGATTCAGACGATAAAAACAGAACGCTGTTAAGATGAAGAAGGTCCACTTCCTGTATCTTTTTATAATCTATTTCAACCTCCAGACTTCCTCGTGAGAAGTCAGTGTTTGGAGGCGACAGCAGCTGGCTGGCGGTATGAAGGAAGTTGACAAAACCAGACGGGTGGCCCGGTGCTGACACTGACCTCTCGCCTGCTGTCGGCCCAAAGAGGTCACAAACACAAAACTGCCTTTCTGCTCTGCTCAAAGTCATCTGTATGCAGGCCTGTGGTCTGTCGCCGAACAAATACCGACATGCACATATCATTTCTAGGAGAAAGAGAATAACTACTTTCCTGGAAAATCACCAAAAAAAGAATAGAAATAAAGTGAAGAGTTTACACAGCTTCTTCTTCTCTTCTAGTTATGTGATTATCTTGTTTATATTTCCCCTAATTTTCTGCAGCTATAACTACATTTTCCTCCACTTATTATTCATTTCATC